>NC_060178.1:65924919-66254919 GCF_021184085.1 Oncorhynchus gorbuscha
TCCATCGGGACCATTACTAAAGAGCTCGAGGCCCAGCTAGATTGCGCTCATGACCAACAGTATAAAACCGAGTCCTGCCCCTATACACCACAGATGGAGCTGACAGAGAGTGAGATCAGTGAAGACCATAACTCGCTGTATGAACCTGATAGCTCAGAATCACAATAATCACAGTGCGAGCCAAGATATATCAATCAATCAAATGTATTTATAAAGCCCTTCTTACATCAGCTGATGTCACAAAGTGCTGTACAGAAACCCAGCCTAAAACCCCAAACAGCAAGCAATGCAGGTGTAGAAGCACAGTGGCTAGGAAAAACTCCCTAGAATGGCCAGAACCTAGGAAGAAACCTAGAGAGAAACCAGGCTATGAGGGGTGGCCAGTCCTTTTCTGGCTGTGCCGGGTAGAGATTATAACAGAACATGGCCAAGATGTTCAAATGTTCATAGATGACCAGCAGGGTCAAATAATAATAATCACAGTGGTTGTTGAGGGTGCAAAAGATCAGCACCTCAGGAGTAAATGTCAGTTGGATTTACATAGCCAATCATTCAGATTATCTCTACCGCTCCTGCTGTCTCTAGAGAGTTGAAAACAGCAGGTCTGGGACAGGTAGCATGTCCGGTGAACATGTCAGGATTCCATAGACGCAGGCAGAACAGTTGAAACTGGATTAGCAGCACAGCCAGGTGGACTGCGGACAGCAAGGGGTCATCAGGCCAGGTAGTTGTGAAGCATGGTCCTAGGGCTCAGGTCCTCTGAGAGAGAGAAAGAAAGAAAGATAGAGAGAGAGAGAGAATTAGAGAGAGCATACTTAAAATCACACAAGACACAGGATCAGACAGAAGAAATACTCCAGATATAACAGATTGACCTTAGCTCCCCGACACATAAACTACTGCAGCATAAATACTGGAGGCTGGGGTAGGAGGGATCCGGAGACACTGTGGCCCTGTCCGACGATACCCCCAGACAAGGCCAGACAGGTAGGAAATAACCCCACCCACTTTGCCAAAGAAGAGCCCCCACACCACTAGAGGAATATCTTCAACCACTAACTTACCATCCTGAGACATGGCCGAGTATAGCCCACAAAGATCTCCGCCACGGCACAACCCAAGGGGGAGCGCCAACTCAGACTGGAAGATCACGTCATTGACTCAACCCACTCAAGTGAAACACCTCTCCTAGGGACAGCATGGAAAAGCACCAGTAAGCCAGTGACTCAGACCCTGTAATAAGGTTAGAGGCAGAGAATCCCAGTGGAGAGAGGGGAACCGGCCAGGCAGAGACAGCAAGGGCGGTTCGTTGCTCCAGGGCCTTTCCGTTTACCTTCACACTCCTGGGCCAGACTACACTCAATCGTAGGACCTACTGAAGAGATGAGTCTTCAAAAAATACTTAAAGGTTGAGACCGAGCCTTTGTCTCTCACATGGGTAGGTAGACCATTCCATAAAAATGTTGCTCTATAGGAGAAAGCCCTGCCTCCAGCTGTTTGCTTAGAAATTCAAGAGACAGTAAGGAGGCCTGCGTCTTGTGACCGTAGCGTACGTGTAGGTATGTACGGCAGGAACAAATCGGAAAGATGGGTAGGAGCAAACCTAAGTAATGCTTTGGAGGTTAGCAGTAAAACCTTGAAATCAGCCCTTGCCTTAACAGGAAGCCAGTGTAGAAAGGCAAGCACTGGAGTAATATGATCAAATTTGTTGGTTCTACTCAAGATTCTAGCAGTTGTGTTTTCTCAGTAACTGAAGTTTATTTATTGCTTTATCTGGGTAGCCGGAAAGTAAAGCATTGCAGTAGTCTAACCTAGAAGGGACAAAAGCATGGATTGGATTTTTTTACATCATTTCTGGACATAAAGTTTCTGATTTCTGCAATTTAACGTAGATGGAAAAAATCTGTCCTTGAAACAGTCTTGATATGTTTGTCAAAAGAGAGATCAGGGTCCAGAGTAACGCCAAGGTCCTTCTCAGTTTTTTTTTACAATGACTGTACAAACATCAAGATTCATGAATTAATCAACAGAATATCTCTTTGTTTCTTGGGTCCTAGAACAAGCATCTCTGATTAGTCCGAGTTTAAAAGTAGAACATTTGCAGCCATTCACTTCCTTATGTCTGAAACACAGGCGTCCAGGGAGGGCAATTTTGGGGCTTCATAATGTTTCATTGAAATGTACAGCTATGTGTCCTCCACACCGCAGTGAAAGTTAACATTATGTTTCTGAATGACATCACCAAGAGGTAAAAAATATAGTGAAAACAATAGTGGTCCTAAAACGGAGCCTTGAGGAACACCAACATTTACAGTTGATTTGTCAGAGGACAAACCATCCACAGAGACAAACTGATATATTTACTATAGAAGAGCGTGTGCAAGATATGAAATACATAGTTTTTGATAGCAAGCTGAAGGAGTTGTTCATTGTCTGCCATGAGCCAGGATGTTGAGCAGGTGTCATCAGTTCATCCCTGAAAGAAATGGTTTTGCCATCACCATGGAGACAGTGTGTTGTGGGCCAATAGGAGGAAGTGGGAGTCCCAGACCAGAGTGGGAATGTTTTTTTACAGGGAATATGTTGTTGCCATCAGCGGTCTTCCTTACTGGTGGCTTCCACTCCATATTTGTGGAAACTTGTCACTTCCTCAGCCTGGAGACCATGTCGTTGCGACAGTTTGCAAACCAACCTCGCATCTACAGTTGAAGTTGGAAGTTTACATACACCTTAGCCAAATAGATTTAAAATCAGTTTTTCACAATTCCTGAAATTTAAACCAAATAAATATTCCCTGTCTAGGGTCAGTTAGGATCACCACTTTATTTTATGAATGTGAAATGTCAGAATAATAGTAGAGAGAATTGTTTATTTTAGCTTGTATTTCTTTCACCACATTCCCAGTGGGTCAGAAAATTGCATGCACTCAATTAGTATGTGGTAGCATTGCCTTTAAATTGTTTAACTTGGGTCAAAGGTTTTGGTTAGCGTTCCAGAAGCTTCCCACAATAAGTTAGGCAAATTTTGGCCCATTCCCCCTGACAGAGCTGGTGTAACTGAGTCAGGTTTGTAGGCCTCCTTGTCCACACACACTTTTTCAGTTCTGCCCACAAATGATGTATAGGATTGAGGTCAGGGCTTTGTGATGGCCACTCCAATACCTTGACTTTGATGTCCTTAAGCCATTTTAACACAACTTTGGAACACAAAGTGCATTTGGAAGACCCATTTGTGACCAAGCTTTAACCTTTTGCGACTAGCAATCCCGGATCCGGGAGCGTAATCAAACGAATTAACGCAGCGGACATAAATACCCCTAGAAACTTTTCCTATTCATGAAAATCGCAAATGAAATATATTCAAACACAAACTTAGCCTTTTGTTAATCACACTGTCATCTCAGATTTTCAAAATATGCGTTACAGCCAACGCTAGACAAGCATTTGTGTAAGTTTATCATGGCATAATGCTATGCTAGGCTCTTCTGGCAGCAGGCAACATTTTCACGAAAATAACAAAAGCAACCAAATTAAATAATTTACATTTGAAGAACTTCGGATGTTTTCACTCAGGAGACTCCCAGTTAGATAGCAAATGTTCCTTTTTTCCAAAAATATTATTTTGTATGTGAAATAGCTCCCGTTTGTTCATCATGCTTGGCTGAGAAATCGACTGGAAAATGCTACCACTACAACGCCTACTTTTTTCCAAATTAGCTCCATAATATCGACAGAAACACGGCAAACGTTGTTTAGGATCAATCGTCAAGGTGTTTTTAACATATATATTCAATAATATATCCATCGAGGCAATTGGTTTCTCATAAGATGCGATTGGAAAAATGGCTACCTCAGTATTTTACGCAAGATTTTCTGCGGGAGACACCATGTGACCACTTGCTACATATGGTCCCTACGGCTATTCTTCAACGGAAATGCGTAAAAAGACGTCACAATGCTGTAGAGACCTTGGGTAATACGTAGAAAATGTAAGCTCATTCGCAGCTCATTCACAGCATATAAGGAGTCATTGGCATGAGGCAGTTTCAAGAAATGCGGCACTTCCTGGTTGGATTTGTATCTGGGTTTCGCCTGTAACATTAGTTCTGTTGCACTCACAGACAATATCTTTGCAGTTTTGGAAATGTCAGAGTGTTTTATCCAAAGCTGTCAATTATTTGCATAGTCGAGCATCTTCTCGTGACAAAATATGTTGTTTAAAAAGGGAACGTTTTCCATCCAATAAAATATCATCCCCTAGTCACAAGAAGTTTTAACTTCCTGACTGATGTCGGCAGGGTAGCCTAGTGGTTAGAGCATTGGACTAGTAACTGTAAGGTTGCAAGTTCAAATCCCGAGCTGACAAGGTACAAAATCTGTCCTTCTGCCCATGAACAGGCAGTTAACCCACTGTTCCTAGGCCGTCATTGAAAATAAGAATTTGTTCTTAACTGACTTGCCTAGTAAAATAAAGGTTAAATAAATAAAAAAAATAAAGATGTTGCTTCAATATATCCACATAATTGTCCTTCCTCATCAAGCCATATATTTTGTGAAGTGCACCAGTCCCTCCTGAAATAAAGCACCCCCACAACATGATGCTGCCACCCCCATGCTATACGGTTGGGATGGTGTTCTTCGGCTGGAAAGCCTCCCCCTTTTTCCTCCAAACATAACGATGGTCATACAATTGGTGACGGTGGAAATTCGCCAGGCCATTGTGCCTCCTTTGGCACTTACACCATCCTGGACTCTGCTTCCCACCTGATCCTCGCCCTGGAGACTGTGCGTATGACCGAAGTGTAGAACAGCTATTCCTTGGAGAGGGAGGGATTAGAGAGATGCCTGCAACACATTGAGGTAAGCTATAGCCTAACCTATATTTTGTAGCAAGCCTAAGGGTTGTAAGTGTGTAATTTGGTGTATGTATGAAGAGGACGTAGGTACTTCTAGGATAATAATACAAACGGACGTGCTACCTTGCCTCGGACCTGCTGTTTCGACTCTCTCTCTCCCCTTTTTCCCCAGACGTGCTGTCTTGACCTATGAATGCTCAGCTATGAAAAGCCAACTGACATTTGCTCCTGAGGTGTTGAACTGTTGCCCCCTCTTTAACCACTGTGGTTATTATTTTTATGTAAAACAAAGTATTTGTCAAATACATTTAATTGATTGATTGTTTGCTGTCCTACATGCTGTGTATTCACTAACAGTGGGAGTGATGTGCTGTTTTTATAGTACCTCTAACATATTTTTGTTTGTATTTCATCTGCAATTTAACTTCTTAAAGTGGCAGTCGAAACAATAAGAAAGTGTCTTCCCTGCTCCTCTTTCAGTAAAAAGCTGAGGGGCTGGAGAAATGTAACCACTCTCAAATTCAAAGAGCAATCGATGCAAGGGCTGACTATCCATTATATCAGAATTATAGTTTTAACCATGTTTTGAGGCTCTATTGTGTTTGCTTACATATTCTATGTTTACAAAATTGTATTAAATCAAGCTTATATTTGGGGTTCTGTTCGGCTACGATAGTTGAACTAAGCTCATGAGGCATTTATAAGTTAGATTCTTAGGGAATCAGTAGATACATATCATACATTTTTAAGTGCAAAAAAATTGATGTAGCAACAGCTGATCGCCCCTTTATGGTATGCTACAGTTGTTTGTCTATTGATCCGGTGCATGAGACAAAGACTTGCCTTTTATTAGAATCCTCTTCTTGTTTCAGTGGAACTCATAAAAACACCTAAATAACCCAATAATTGACTATGTATGTTTGTAATCCTGTTTCTATGATCTGTTTCCACTACCATGTAACCAGGTCGCTTTGCATCAAGTCTGCTAAATGGCATATCTTATTAACGTCTCATTTGACGAGCTGCCCAGTGTAGTTACTATACCTGTGCAACAGATGGCAGCCAAATCTAGTTGAAGTCACTACTCAAAATCAAATCAAATGTATTTGCCACATATACATGGTTAGCAGATCTTAATGCGTGTGTAGCGAAATGCTTGTGCTTCTAGTTCCGACAATGCAGTAATAACCAACGAGTAATCTAACCTAACAATCCCAAAACTACTACCTTGTACACACAAGTGAAACGGGACAAATAATATGTACATACAGATATTTGAATGAGTGATGGTACAGAACGCCATAGGCAAGATACAATAGATGGTATCGAGTACAGTACAGTATATACGTATGATCACACTGGTTATATATTATTTGTTTTATTACTTGTGAAGCACAAATGGAAAAAATATTTGCATTTTTTTCTTTTTTACTGGACTGATGGTGCCTGCCTCTGATGGTCAGCGATCCCTCCCTCTGCTGAGGGATGACTGACCAAAAAGGGAACATTGTCTTCAGGCTGATGATGAAATTCAAGTCACACTTAATTATTTCTGACATGCACCAATTCATGTTGTTACTCGTACGAACAGAGAGCGTGAAATATCCCTCCATATTAAAAAGACACACGCTGCTAATAATAATTGGCAAGTTTATCGATACACTTTGTGGTGCAAGTGGACAAGGAGAAGGCGTTTTATGGCTTATAAAAGTCTCTCTCTCACTCTCTCTCTCTCTTGCTCTCTCTCTCTCAATAGTCATGTTTATTAAAGTTTTGAAATCTCACGCAGTAGAGTTAACTATATATTTAACTGTGGGCTTCTGGAAGCTGCAGACCAATGACGGCTCTCTATCCACTGGATGTGTACAAAACACACTAAAAGTGGCAGTAATAAAGCTTCTCTTGAAAAAGCCAAACCTTGACCCAGAAAATATAAAAAACTATCGGCCTATATCGAATCTTCCATTCCTCTCAAAGATTTTAGAGAAGGCTGTTGCGCAGCAACTCACTGCCTTCCTGAAGACAAACAATGTATACGAAATGCTTCAGTCTGGTTTTAGACCCCATCATAGCACTGAGACGGCACTTGTGAAGGTGGTAAATGACATTTTGATGGCATCGGACCGAGGCTCTGCATCTGTCCTCGTGCTCCTAGACCTTAGTGCTGCTTTTGATACCATCGATCACCACATTCTTTTGGAGAGATTGGAAACCCAAATTGGTCTACACGGACATGTTCTGGCCTGGTTTAGATCTTATCTGTCGGAAAGATATTAGTTTGTCTCTGTGAATGGTTTGTCCTCTGACAAATCAACTGTACATTTCAGTGTTCCTCAAGGTTCTGTTTTAGGACCACTATTGTTTTCACTATATATTTTACCTCTTGGGGATGTTATTCGAAAACATAATGTAAACTTTCACTGCTATGCGGATGACACACAGCTGTACATTTCAATGAAACATGGTGAAGCCCCAAAATTGCCCTCGCTAGAAGCATGTGTTTCAGACATAAGGAAGTGGATGGCTGCAAACTTTCTACTATTAAACTCGGACAAAACAGAGATGCTTGTTCTAGGTCCCAAGAAACAAAGAGATCTTCTGTTGAATCTGACAATTAATCTTAATGGTTGTACAGTCGTCTCAAATAAAACTGTGAAGGACCTCGGCGTTACTCTGGACCCTGATCTCTCTTTTGAAGAACATATCAAGACCATTTCGAGGACAACTTTTTTCCATCTACGTAACATTGCAAAAATCAGAAACTTTCTGTCCAAAAATGATGCAGAAAAATTAATCCATGCTTTTGTCACTTCTAGGTTAGACTACTGCAATGCTCTATTTTCCGGCTACCCGGATAAAGCACTAAATAAACTTCAGTTAGTGCTAAAATACGGCTGCTAGAATCTTGACTAGAACCAAAAAATTTGATCATATTACTCCAGTGCTAGCCTCTCTACATTGGCTTCCTGTCAAAGCAAGGGCTGATTTCAAGGTTTTACTGCTAACCTACAAAGCATTACATGGGCCTGCTCCTACCTACCTCTCTGATTTGGTCCTGCCGTACATACCTACACGTACGCTACGGTCACAAGACGCAGGCCTCCTAATTGTCCCTAGAATTTCTAAGCAAACAGCTGGAGGCAGGGCTTTCTCCTATAGAGCTCCATTTTTATGGAACGGTCTGCCTACCCATGTCAGAGACGCAAACTCGGTCTCAACCTTTAAGTCTTTACTGAAGACTCATCTCTTCAGTGGGTCATATGATTGAGTGTAGTCTGGCCCAGGAGTGGGAAGGTGAACGGAAAGGCTCTGGAGCAACGAACCGCCCTTGCTGTCTCTGCCTGGCCGGTTCCCCTCTTTTCACTGGGATTCTTTGCCTCTAACCCTGTTACGGGGGCTGAGTCACTGGCTTGCTGGGGCTCTCGTGCCGTCCCTGGGGGGTATGTCACCTGGGTGGGTTGATTCACTGTTGTGGTCGGCCTGTCTGGGTCCCCCCTTGGGTTGTACCGTGTCGGAGATCTTTGTGGGCTATACTCGGCCTTGTCTCAGGATGGTAAGTTGGTGGTTGAAGATTTCCCTCTAGTGGTGTGGGGGCTGTGCTTTGGCAAAGTGGGTGGGGTTATATCCTTCCTGTTTGGCCCTGTCCGGGGTGTCCTCGGATGGGGCCACAGTGTCTCCTGACCCCTCCTGTCTCAGCCTCCAGTATTTATGCTGCAGTAGTTTATGTGTCGGGGGCTAGGGTCAGTTTTTTATCTGGAGTACTTCTCCTGTCCTATTCAGGTGTCCTGTGTGAATCTAAGTGTGCATTCTCTAATTCTCTCCTTCTCTCTTTCTTTCTCTCTCTCGGAGGACCTGAGCCCTAGGACCATGCCCCAGGACTACCTGACATGATGACTCCTTGCTGTCCCCAGTCCACCTGGCCATGCTGCTGCTCCAGTTTCAACTGGCCTGGGCCCTAGGACCATGTCCCAGGACTACCTGACATGAGGACTCCTTGCTGTCCCCAGTCCACCTGGCCATGCTCCTGCTCCAGTTTCAACTGTTCTGCCTTACTATTATTCAACCATGCTGGTCATTTATGAACATTTGAACATCTTGGCCACGTTCTGTTATAATCTCCACCCGGCACAGCCAGAAGAGGACTGGCCACCCCACATATGCTCTCTCTAATTATCTCTTTCTTTCTCTCTCTCGGAGGACCTGAGCCCTAGGACCGTGCCCCAGGACTACCTGACATGATGGCTCCTTGCTGTCCCCAGTCCACCTGACTGTGCTGCTGCTCCAGTTTCAACTGTTCTGCCTTATTATTATTTGACCATGCTGGTCATTTATGAACATTTGAACATCTTGGTCATGTTCTGTTATAATCTCTACCCGGCACAGCCAGAAGAGGACTGGCCACCCCACATAGCCCGGTTCCTCTCTAGGTTTCTTCCTAGGTTTTGGCCTTTCTAGGGAGTTTTTCCTAGCCACCGTGCTTTTACACCTGCATTGTTTGCTGTTTGGGGTTTTAGGCTGGGTTTCTGTACAGCACTTTGAGATATCAGCTGATGTACGAAGGGCTATATAAATAAATTTGATTTGATTTGATTTGACTGCATACACTGCAGGTATACTTCACTGGTTACCCCCAAATCCAATTCCTCCTTTGGCCGCCTTTCCTTCCAGTTCTCTGCTGCCAATGGCTGGAACGAATTGCAAAAATCACTGAAGCTGGAGACTCATATCTCCCTCTCTAACTTTACACACCAGCAGCTCACAGATCACTGCAGCTGTAGATGGCCCATCTGTAAATAGCCCATCCAACTACCTCATCCCCATACTGTTTTTTTTTTTTGCTCCTTTGCACCCCAATATATCTACATGCACATTCATCTTCTGCACATCTATCAATCCAGTGTTTAATTGTTATATTGTAATTATTTCACCACTATGGCCTATTTATTGCCCTACCTCCCTTATCTCACCACGCTGTATATATACTTTTCTATTGTGTTATTGACTGTATGTTTGTTTAGTCCATGTGTAACTCTGTGTTGTTGTTTGTGTCACACTGCTTTGCTTTATCTTGACCAGGTTGGAGTTGTAAATGAGAACTTGTTGTCAACTGGCCTACCTGGTTAAATAAAGGTGAAATAAAAATACATTTAAAAAAGACACTGATCTGAGCTATCTGATTGGTCAGAGGTAGGCCTATAGGTGCACTTGATTTTGTCTCCAGGCCTGCCGGGTGGGTGAAGTTTGTACCTTCCTGAAATAGTTCAAAATGGGAACAGCTAGCTCGCAGTGCAGCTGAATCAATTGCACTGACTGCAAACAAAGCGAAACGAATAAAAACTAGGCTTTATTATTTGTCTTATTACAGAAATGTTTGTCGATCAACTAGGAAAGCCTTGGAGATCGACTAATCGATTGCAACCGACCCATTAGTGACCACTGCTATAGTATTGTATATCCCACCTCATGCGACACTCAGCAACAGGGGAAGCGCTGCGCAAAGGCATTACATTTCGTCTAATGGACTTGGAAAGTCTACTAAAGTGAGACTTTGCCTTCGTGTTTCTTGGCAATTTAAATAGTTTTGTTCACAAGCTAAGTTGTTTTTAAATGTTTGAGTTTGGTTCAACTGCTAGGCTACTAGTCACACTCTCTCTCACAGGCATGCTGTCACTGAGGACTCCAGCAGCACGTTACCACGGTAACACCTAGCCCTTAAAGGGGCAGCTTAAAATGTTTGTCTTATCTGGGATATTTTGGTTAAAAGACACTGGTCACAAAAAAATGAAATAACGTTGAATAATAAACCACATCACTTCTTACTGATACAATTCTTGTTTTCGAAACATTACAAAGCATATTCATCCATGTTTGGAGGGAGTTATTGGTTGTAAAGAATCTGACTGTCTGGTAGATCATTTTTATCTACTTGCCACAGTGGCTGGGAGGCTTTGAATGTGACAAAAAAAGGTAGACACAGAGGATTTTAGAGCATGGGACTCGTAGGTCATTACAAATGTTTCTACATTCATCTTTGTTCTTCTCTTTTGTTGTATTGTTCTTCATTATATTCCTTTATTCAGAGACGAAGGCTGTCTGTTTGTTTCAATCATCTCCATCTTTAATATGGAAACAGTTTTGAAACTTAACAAAGCATCTGTCCGCAAATAAGCCTCATGTTCCCATATTTCTGTGTTAAGTGTGTGTGAGTGAGCGCAGAGAATAATGGCTGATTGGAGAGGAGAATAGGATGCAATGGCCAGTGTGTAGGGGAATGCATCTTGGCAGGGTGTAAAAGAAAGCCTGCTGGATCACTGGAGCACAGTGGAGGATGCTTGCCAGTTTTTGGGCCACTGGGATTCTCTGACCTGTGTGTGTGTTTCTGTATGTGTGTGTTTCTGTGTCTGTGTATGTGAGTCTGTGTTTCTGTATGTGTGTGTTTCTGTGTCTGTGTATGTGAGTCTGTGTTTCTGTATGTGTGTGGGAGGCATAAAGATGAAGACCACACTCGCTTCATATTCAATTTGATCTGAAGCCTAACCCAAGTCATTAAATTTAGCATATGATCCTGCTCCACATTTCACAATACATTCACATCCACAGAGATATGGATGCAGTGCAATGTGAATGTTACAATTCAATGAATGTCTCGGAGATGGATGTAAAATGTATTTTCTGATAAAATGATTGTTAACAGTAAATACAATTTTACTTGAGTTCACACACATATAGGCAAGCAGACATGGACACACACGCACACACACACTGCCCTTGGCATCATCATCCTCTCTTTGTTGGGACAGGGTAGGGTAAATTCCCGTCCCTCTGAAATGTCAATGGTCTGACACCCAACGTTACTGATGACTGATGACCCTCGGGGATCTACAATGACCGCTGCCAGATCAGACCAATCACTACAGATATAAGATCTAATCTCTAAAATGTTATCCTCTTAGTTTATTTTTAATTAAGTGTGTTTTAGGCATTAACTGTACAATTATTTTCCTGCCTTATTATTTCGGTAAAATATGATTGGGATTGTTTAGTTTAACAAAGTAAAAGGTTAGATATTTTCCAAATGAATAAACAACACACAAATAATTCTCAGACAGATGTTTTACTTCTGAAAAACTATGCCACGAATAAATTATCTACCATTTCTGTTAATTAAAAATAAAAAACCTGTCTCTTCCTTTAGAAGTAAATCGTGATTAACCACTTTCTTGTTGTACATTATAAACCGCATATAATATTCCAATTGTATATATAGTACTGTAGCTGAGGCGATGTCTGAGAGTTAGATAAATGGATGCCATATGGGGCTGGATGTCGTGTGGGCACAATTAATGAGGAACATTTAGCCGGATCCACTGTCACTTTCTTATTTCCTTACATGGCTGCATGTTAGGGCATAGTTGTATAACCATAACTTTTACTTTCTCAAAATCATTTTGTGATATAATGTTTAACCCATTTGAGTCTAAGCCCTGTCTAAGAAGGGGGGGGGTTTCAGCTAACCTATATGGAATTGTTTTAAAAAGGTCATACCAAGGATGATTTTGCTATTTGATTTGGAATTGTAAAACTCCTTAAAGTAGGAACAAATTAGGTAAACATAATTATAATTATTTGATGAAAAATGTTATTTGGCCTTACTGCAATTAGCCCATGCAAAAAATTTTGCTACATGGAACAACAAATAGCCCCCCACCCCCCAAAAAAAAAAAATCGAAAGGAAGTTTGTTCTGAAGTGTCTGTCCTATAGCTCAAATCAAATCAAATTGTATTTATATAGCCCTTCGTACATCAGCTGATATCTCAAAGTGCTGTACAGAAACCCAGCCTAAAACCCCAAACAGCAAGCAATGCAGGTGTAGAAGCACGGTGGCTAGGAAAAACTCCCTAGAAAGGCCAAAACCTAGGAAGAAACCTAGAGAGGAACCAGGCTATGTGGGGTGGCCAGTCCTCTTCTGGCTGTGCCGGGTGGAGATTATAACAGAACATGGCCAAGATGTTCAAATGTTCATAAATGACCAGGATGGTCGAATAATAATTACATTTACATTTACATTTAAGTCATTTAGCAGACGCTCTTATCCAGAGCGACTTACAAATTGGTGCATTCACCTTATGACATCCAGTGGAACAGTCACTTTACAATAGTGCATCTAAATCTTAAAGGGGGGGGGTGAGAGGGATTACTTATCCTATCCTAGGTATTCCTTAAAGAGGTGGGGTTTCAGGTGTCTCCGGAAGGTGTTGATTGACTCCGCTGTCCTGGCGTCATGAGGGAGTTTGTTCCACCATTGGGGGGCCAGAGCAGCGAACAGTTTTGACTGGGCTGAGTGGGAGCTGTACTTCCTCAGTGGTAGGGAGGCGAGCAGGCCAGAGGTGGATGAACGCAGTGCCCTTGTTTGGGTGTAGGGCCTGATCAGAGCCTGGAGGTACTGAGGTGCCGTTCCCCTCACAGCTCCGTAGGCAAGCACCATGGTCTTGTAGCGGATGCGAGCTTCAACTGGAAGCCAGTGGAGAGAATGGAGGAGCGGGGTGACGTGAGAGAACTTGGGAAGGTTGAACACCAGATGGGCTGCGGCGTTCTGGATGAGTTGAAGGGGTTTAATGGCACAGGCAGGGAGCCCAGCCAACAGCGAGTTGCAGTAATCCAGACGGGAGATGACAAGTGCCTGGATTAGGACCTGCGCCGCTTCCTGTGTGAGGCAGGGTCGTACTCTGCGGATGTTGTAGAGCATGAACCTACAGGAACGGGCCACCGCCTTGATGTTGGTTGAGAACGACAGGGTGTTGTCCACATTCACGCCAAGGTTCTTAGCGCTCTGGGAGGAGGACACAATGGAGTTGCCAACCGTGATGGCGAGATCATGGAACGGGCAGTCCTTCCCCGGGAGGAAGAGCAGCTCCGTCTTGCCGAGGTTCAGCTTGAGGTGGTGATCCGTCATCCACACTGATATGTCTGCCAGACATGCAGAGATGCAATTCGCCACCTGGTCATCAGAAGGGGGAAAGGAGAAGATTAGTTGTGTGTCGTCTGCATAGCAATGATAGGAGAGACCATGTGAGGTTATGACAGAGCCAAGTGACTTGGTGTATAGCGAGAATAGGAGAGGGCCTAGAACAGAGCCCTGGGGGACACCAGTGGTGAGAGCGCGTGGTGAGGAGACAGATTCTCGCCACGCCACCTGGTAGGAGCGACCTGTCAGGTAGGACGCAATCCAAGCGTGGGCCGCGCCGGAGATGCCCAACTCGGAGAGGGTGGAGAGGAGGATCTGATGGTTCACAGTATCGAAGGCAGCCGATAGATCTAGAAGGATGAGAGCAGAGGAGAGAGAGTTAGCTTTAGCAGTGCTGAGCGCCTCCGTGATACAGAGGAGAGCAGTCTCAGTTGAATGACTAGTCTTGAAACCTGACTGATTTGGATCAAGAAGGTCATTCAGAGAGAGATAGCGGGAGAGCTGGCCAAGGACGGCACGTTCAAGAGTTTGAGAGAAAAGAAAGAAGGGATACTGGTCTGTAATTGTTGACATCGGAGGGATCGAGTGTAGGTTTTTTCAGAAGGGGTGCAACTCTCGCTCTTTTGAAGACGGAAGGTACGTAGCCAGCGGTCAGGGATGAGTTGATGAGCGAGGTGAGGTAAGGGAGAAGGTCTCCGGAAATGGTCTGGAGAAGAGAGGAGGGGATAGGGTCAAGCGGGCAGGTTGTTGGGCGGCCGGCCGTCACAAGACACGAGATTTCATCTGGAGAGAGAGGGGAGAAAGAGGTCAGAGCACAGGGTAGGGCAGTGTGAGCAGAACCAGCGGTGTCGTTTGACTTAGCAAACGAGGATCGGATGTCGTCGACCTTCTTTTCAAAATGGTTGACGAAGTCATCTGCAGAGAGGGAGGAGGGGGGGGAGGGGAGGAGGATTCAGGAGGGAGGAGAAGGTGGCAAAGAGCTTCCTAGCGTTAGAGGCAGATGCTTGGAATTTAGCGTGGTAGAAAGTGGCTTTAGCAGCAGAGACAGAGGAGGAAAATGTAGAGAGGAGGGAGTGAAAGGATGCCAGGTCCGCAGGGAGGCGAGTTTTCCTCCATTTCCGCTCGGCTGCCCGGAGCCCTGTTCTGTGAGCTCGCAATGAGTCATCGAGCCATGGAGCGGGAGGGGAGGACCGAGCCGGCCTGGAGGATAGGGGACATAGAGAGTCAAAGGATGCAGAGAGGGAGGAGAGGAAGGTTGAGGAGGCAGAATCAGGAGATAGGTTGGAGAAGGTTTGAGCGGAGGGAAGAGATGATAGGATGGAAGAGGAGAGAGTAGCGGGGGAGAGAGAGCGAAGGTTGGGACGGCGCGATACCATCCGAGTAGGGGCAGTATGGGAGGTGTTGGATGAGAGCGAGAGGGAAAAGGATACAAGGTAGTGGTCGGAGACTTGGAGGGGAGTTGCAATGAGGTTAGTGGAAGAACAGCATCTAGTAAAGATGAGGTCGAGCGTATTGCCTGCCTTGTGAGTAGGGGGGGAAGGTGAGAGGGTGAGGTCAAAAGAGGAGAGGAGTGGAATGAAGGAGGCAGAGAGGAATGAGTCAAAGGTAGACGTGGGGAGGTTAAAGTCGCCCAGAACTGTGAGAGGTGAGCCGTCCTCAGGAAAGGAGCTTATCAAGGCATCAAGCTCATTGATGAACTCTCCGAGGGAACCTGGAGGGCGATAAATGATAGGGATGTTAAGCTTGAAAGGGCTGGTAACTGTGACAGCATGGAATTCAAAGGAGGCGATAGACAGATGGGTAAGGGGAGAAAGAGAGAATGACCACTTGGAAGAGATGAGGATCCCGGTGCCACCACCCCGCTGACCAGAAGCACTCGGGGTGTGCGAGAACACGTGGGCGGACAAAGAGAGAGCAGTAGGAGTAGCAGTGTTGTCTGTGGTGATCCATGTTTCCGTCAGTGCCAAGAAGTCGAGGGACTGGAGGGAGGCATAGGCTGAGATGAACTCTGCCTTGTTGACCGCAGATCGGCAGTTCCAGAGGCTACCGGAGACCTGGAACTCCACGTGGGTCGTGCGCGCTGGGACCACCAGATTAGGGTGGCCGCGGCCACGCGGTGTGGAGCGTTTGTATGGTCTGTGCAGAGAGGAGAGAACAGGGATAAACAGACACATAGTTGACAGGCTACAGAAGAGGCTACGCTAATGCAAAGGAGATTGGAATGACAAGTGGACTACACGTCTCGAATGTTCAGAAAGTTAAGCTACGTAGCAAGAATCTTATTGACTAAAATGATTAAAATGATACAGTACTGCTGAAGTAGGCTAGCTGGCAGTGGGTGCGTTGTTGACACTACACTAATCAAGTCGTTCCGTTGAGTGTAATAGTTTCTGCAGTGCTGCTATTCGGGGGCTAGCTGGCTAGCTAGTAGTGTTGTTTACGTTACGTTGCGTTAAAAGAACGACAATAGCTGGCTAGCTAACCTAGAAAATCGCTCTAGACTACACAGTTATCTTTGATACAAAGACGGCTATGTAGCTAGCTATGTAGCTAGCTACGATCAAACAAATCAAACCGTTGTACTGTAATGAAATGAAATGAAAATGTGATACTACCTGTGAATGCGACCGGGTTGTGAGTCTATTCGGTAGACGTTGGCTAGCTGTCGGCTAGCTGTTGGCTAGCTGTTGGCTAGCTAGCAGAGTCTCCTACGTTAAGGACAACAAATAGCTGGCTAGCTAACCTCGGTAAATTAAGATAATCACTCTAAGACTACACACTCTAAACCTAAACAACACAATTATCTTGGATACAAAGATACGAAGACAGCAAAGACAGCTATGTAGCTAGCTAACACTACACTAATCATAAGGCAGAACAGTTGAAACTGGAGCAGCAGGTGGACTGGGGACAGCAAGGAGTCATCATGTCACGTAGTCGTTGGGCACGGTCCTAGGGCTCAGGTCCTCCGAGAGAGAGAAAGAAAGAGAGAATTAGAGAGAGCATATGTGGGGTGGCCAGTCCTCTTCTGGCTGTGCCGGGTGGAGATTATAACAGAACATGGCCAAGATGTTCAAATGTTCATAAATGACCAGCAGGCTCCAATAATAGTAAGGCAGAACTGTTGAAACTGGAGCAGCAGCATGGCCAGGTGGACTGGGGACAGCAAGGAGTCATCATGTCAGGTAGTCCTGGGGCATGGTCCTAGGGCTCAGGTCAGTTGAAACTGGAGCAGCAGCATGGCCAGGTGGACTGGGGACAGCAAGGAGTCATCATGTCAGGTAGTCCTGGGGCATGGTCCTAGGGCTCAGGTCCTCCGAGAGAGAGAAAGAAAGGAGAGAATTAGAGAACGCACACTTAGATTCACACAGGACACCGAATAGGACAGGGGAAGTACTCCAGATATAACAAACTGACCCTAGCCCCCAACACAAACTACTGCAGCATAAATACTGGAGGCTGAGACAGGAGGGGTTAGTAGACACTGTGGCCCCATCCGAGGACACCCCCGGACAGGGCCAAACAGGAAGGATATAACCCCACCCACTTTGCCAAAGCACAGCCCCCACACCACTAGAGGGATATCTTCAACCACCAACTTACCATCCTGAGACAAGGCTGAGTATAGCCCACAAAGATCTCCGCCACGGCACAACCCAAGGGGGGGGGGGGGGGTTCGCCAACCCAGACAGGATGACCACAACAGTGAATCAACCCACTCAGGTGACGCACCCCCTGCAGGGACGGCATGAGAGAGCCCCAGTAAGCCAGTGACTCAGCCCCTGTAATAGGGTTAGAGGCAGAGAATCCCAGTGGAAAAAGGGGAACCGGCCAGGCAGAGACAGCAAGGGTGGTTCGTTGCTCCAGAGCCTTTCCGTTCACCTTCCCACTCCTGGGCCAGACTACACTCAATCATATGACCCACTGAAGAGATGAGTCTTCAGTAAAGACTTAAAGGTTGAGACCGAGTTTGCGTCTCTGACATGGGTAGGCAGACCGTTCCATAAAAATGGAGCTCTATAGGAGAAAGCCCTGCCTCCAGCTGTTTGCTTAGAAATTCTAGGGACAATTAGGAGGCCTGCGTCTTGTGACCGTAGCGTACGTGTAGGTATGTACGGCAGGACCAAATCAGAGAGATAGGTAGGAGCAAGCCCATGTAATGCTTTGTAGGTTAGCAGTAAAACCTTGAAATCAGCCCTTGCTTTGAAAGGAAGTCAGTGTAGAGAGGCTAGCACTGGAGTAATATGATCAAATGTTTTGGTTCTAGTCAGGATTCTAGCAGCCGTATTTAGCACTAACTGAAGTTTATTTAGTGCTTTATCTGGGTAGCCGGAAAGTAGAGCATTGCAGTAGTCTAACCTAGAAGTGACAAAAGCATGGATTAATTTTTCTGCATCATTTTTGGACAGAAAGTTTCTGATTTTTGCAATTTTACGTAGATGGAAAAAATCTGTCCTCGACATGGTCTTGATATGTTCTTCAAAAGAGAGATCAGGGTCCAGAGTAACGCCGAGGTCCTTCACAGTTTTATTTGAGACGACTGTACAACCATTAAGATTAATTGTCAGATTCAACAGAAGATCTCTTTGTTTCTTGGGACCTAGAACAAGCATCTCTGTTTTGTCCGAGTTTAATAGTAGAAAGTTTGCAGCCATCCACTTCCTTATGTCTGAAACACATGCTTCTAGCGAGGGAATTTTGGGGCTTCACCATGTTTCATTGAAATGTACAGCTGTGTGTCATCCGCATAGCAGTGAAAGTTAACATTATGTTTTCGAATAACATCCCCAAGAGGTAAAATGTATAGTGAAAACAATAGTGGTCCTAAAACGGAACCTTGAGGAACACCGAAATTTACAGTTGATTTGTCAGAGGACAAACCATTCACAGAGACAAACTGATATCTTTCCGACAGATAAGATCTAAACCAGGCCAGAACATGTCCGTGTAGACCAATTTGGTTTTCCAAACTCTCCAAAAGAATGTGGTGATCGATGGTATCAAAAGCAGCACTAAGGTCTAGGAGCACGAGGACAGATGCAGAGCCTCGGTTTGATGCCATTAAAATGTATTTTACCACCTTCACAAGTGCCGTCTCAGTGCTATGATTGGGTCTAAAGCCAGACTGAAGCATTTCGTATACATTGTTTGTCTTCAGGAAGGCAGTGAGTTGCTGCGCAACAGCCTTCTCTAAAATTTTTGAGAGGAATGGAAGATTCGATATAGGCCGATAGTTTTTTATATTTTCTGGGTCAAGGTTTGGCTTTTTCAAGAGAGGCTTTATTACTGCCACTTTTAGTGAGTTTGGTACACATCCAGTGGATAGAGAGCCGTTTATTATGTTCAACATAGGAGGGCCAAGCACAGGAAGAAACTCTTTCAGTAGTTTAGTTGGAATAGGGTCCAGTATGCAGCTTGAAGGTTTAGAGGCCATGATTATTTTCATCATTGTGTCAAGAGATATAGTACTAAAACACTTGAGCGTCTCTCTTGATCCTAGGTCCTGGCAGAGTTGTGCAGACTCAGGACAACTGAGGTTTGGAGGAATACGCAGGTTTAAAGAGGAGTCCGTAATTTGCTTTCTAATAATCAGAATCTTTTCCTCAAAGAAGTTCATGAATTTATCACTGCTAAAGTGAAAGTCATCCTCTCTTGGGGAATGCTGCTTTTTTGTTAGCTTTGCGACAGTATCAAAAAGGAATTTCGGATTGTTCCTATTTTCCTCAATTAAGTTAGAAAAATAGGATGATCGAGCAGCAGTAAGGGCTCTTCGGTACTGCACGGTACCATCTTTCCAAGCTAGTCGGAAGAGTTCCAGTTTGGTGTGGCGCCATTTCCGTTCCAATTTTCTGGAAGCTTGCTTCAGAGCTCGGGTATTTTCTGTGTACCAGGGAGCTAGTTTCTTATGATAAATGTTTTTAGTTTTTAGGGGCGCAACTGCATCTAGGGTATTGCGCATGGTTAAATTGAGATCCTCAGTTAGGTGGTTAACTGATTTTTGTCCTCTGGCGTCCTTGGGTAGGCAGAGGGAGTCTGGAAGGGCATCAAGGAATCTTTGTGTTGTCTGTGAATTTATAGCACGACTTTTGATGGTCCTTGGTTGGGGTCTGAGCAGATTATTTGTTGCAATTGCAAACGTAATAAAATGGTGGTCCGATAGTCCAGGATTATGAGGAAAAACATTAAGATCCACAACATTTATTCCATGGGACAAAACTAGGTCCAGCGTATGACTGTGACAGTGAGTGGGTCCAGAGACATGTTGGACAAAACCCACTGAGTCGATGATGGCTCCGAAAGCCTTTTGGAGTGGGTCTGTGGACTTTTCCATGTGAAAATTAAAGTCACCAAAGATTAGAATATTATCTGCTATGACTACAAGGTCCGATAGGAATTCAGGGAACTCAGTGAGAAACGCTGTATATGGCCCAGGAGGCCTGTAAACAGTAGCTATAAAAAGTGATTGAGTAGGCTGCATAGATTTCATGACTAGAAGCTCAAAAGATGAAAACATCATTTTTTTTTGTAAATTGAAATTTGCTATCGTAAATGTTAGCAACACCTCCGCCTTTGCGGGATGCACGGGGGATATGGTCAATAATGTAGCCAGGAGGTGAGACCTCATTGAACACAGTAAATTCATCAGGCTTAAGCCATGTTTCAGTCAGGCCAATCACATCAAGATTATGATCAGTGATTAGTTCATTGACTAGAATTGCCTTTGAAGTAAGGAATCTAACATTAAGTAGCCCTATTTTGAGATGTGAGGTATCATGATCTCTTTCAGTAATGACAGGAATGGAGGTGGTCTTTATCCTAGTGAGATTGCTAAGGCGAACACCGCCATGTTTAGTTTTGCCCAACCTAGGTCGAGGCACAGACACGGTCTCAATGGTGATAGCTGAGCTGACTACACTGACTGTGCTATTGGCAGACTCCACTATGCTAGCAGGCTGGCTAACAGCCTGCTGCCTGGCCTGCACCCTATTTCATTGTGGAGCTAGAGGAGTTAGAGCCCTGTCTATGTTGGCAGATAAGATGAGAGCACCTCTCCAGCTAGGATGGAGTCCGTCTCTCCTCAGCAGGTCAGGCTTGGTCCTGTTTGTGGGTGAGTCCCAGAAAGAGGGCCAATTATCTCCAAATTCTATCTTTTGGGAGGGGCAGAAAACAGTTTTCAACCAGCGATTGAGTTGTGAGACTCTGCTGTAGAGCTCATCACTCCCCCTAACTGGGAGGGGGTCAGAGACAATTACTCGATGCCGACACATCTTTCTAGCTGATATGCACGCAGAAGCTATGTTGCGCTTGGTGATCTCTGACTGTTTCATCCTAACACCGTTGGTGCCGACGTGGATAAACAATATCTCTATACTCTCTACACTCGCCAGTTTTAGCTTTAGCCAGCACCATCTTCAGATTAGCCTTAACGTCGGTAGCCCTGCCCCCTGGTAAACATATCTGAGAGATATAAGAATGATCAGGAAACATTTTCATTCAGTCTTTTTTTACATGTATATAATACCTTATTTTTGGCACCCAGCAGTCTCTACACAGCATATACACTGTACTTCCATTCAGTTTTTACATTTGTACCGGGGGACCGACAGATGAGTCTTGTGAGGCCTGTGGGCATCCTAGAGCAAAACAACCAACACATACGTCTTCGTGAGAGTCACACCTTTC
This sequence comes from Oncorhynchus gorbuscha, assembly GCF_021184085.1. Taxonomy (NCBI): domain Eukaryota; kingdom Metazoa; phylum Chordata; class Actinopteri; order Salmoniformes; family Salmonidae; genus Oncorhynchus; species Oncorhynchus gorbuscha. The sequence continues at coordinate 65,946,424 of NC_060178.1, forward strand.
TACAGAGGGATATAAGCCCATAAGAGTCTAAGCACTGTCTAAGCCTGGGGAAGGGGGGGGGGGGTTCTACTAAACTACATGGAAATATTTTAAGAAGGTCATGCCATCATTTTCCCATTTGATTTTACATTTTTAAGAAGCCTTGAAGTACCAATAAAATATATATCAAAAAATTTATTTGGCCTTACTGCTATTAGCCCATACAAACGCATTGAATAACAGATTCTGTACATGGAACAACTGATAGTTCTCCACAGGTGATATTAGTGTGTAGCCCAAACTATTCTTACGCTACAGACAGAAGTTGGCATGTCGGCTGTACTGACTTCAGATGAGTTCCAAGACTCTTGTGGGAGTCTTAGAGCAAAACAGAGGATCTCATCTTTCCATAGAGGGTTCATCCGTTTTTAGGCCATTTGGACGGGACAGCTGATTCTGTGAGAAGACCATTTTTCGGGACGTCTCATGGTCCGACAAACACTGCTCGAGCTCTGTCACCTTTCACCGCAGATGCGAAAGTGCGACATAGGCGCATGTGGTGGATTGAGGCCCATCCAATGCAAACAAAACCCTGTTATCTCCAGTTTAAACTGACCGATTTGGATGGGGATTTTTGTATTGTGCTAATTCGACTTCAGTGGGCGGGGGGCGTCGACCTTTATAACTGGGTACCTTTGGGTATGCATACCTGTTTGTTTTTGAGTACATGCATGTTAAGTATGGGCGGGAGAGACCTTGACATACTATATGTGTACCCATGCTCATATGTGTCTTTGTTTATGTGTTCTTCTGGACGTGCACATGTTTCTTGGTGTGTCTGTTCCCAGTCCTAGTCCTCCGTCAGGCGGCTAGTTTTGGCCACTGACCTCTCACCCTGAGGCAGCCGTCTCCAAATGGCCGGAGCGGTTGACACAAGCGCTTACCACCCGGTGTCAGCCTAATGTCTTGTGATAAGGAGCTTATGCTCGTTTTCCCCAGAACATCACCCCCAAGCCTTTCTCTCACGGGCATTCAACCCCTACGAGAAACCAAGCTCAACGAGGCACCCTTGACCATAACTTCAAGGAGCACACGCTCCATTGTTAGCCCCGGCTAATGAAGAAGGGAGGCCAGAGACATGATAGGAGAGAAAGCCATTGTTTTGATGAAATGAATAGACACCTGCATGCCTGAAGCTACAGGGTGGGTAATATGAAATCATAGGCAATTATAATAGAGATATGAATAACAGACTGTTTTGTGTGTGTGTGTGTGCGTGTGTGTATGTGTGCTGTATGTGTGTGTGAGTCTCATGGGAATGGGCTGTAGGACGTCAATACCCAACCTGTAAATGACAGGCACAGAGGGAGCGTGTTTATCAGTTTGTCTGGATCTTAAAAAGGTCACACACACCGTCACACACACTCCTCCAACAGCTGTCTGTCTTTCAGAGCCTTGTTCTCAGAATTCATACATGTACTCAATCTAGATGTATTCATTTTCATATGGCGCTACCTACCACATAGAGCATATATTTGTCCTTAATAGTGGATACATTTTCATGTATGGCAGGTTGTGAGTGAGATGTTTTCATGTTTGTGTCTGTCCCTGTGTGTGTGTCTTTCTTGTTGTAAATGTTCGCAATGCGTATGGACATATTGTATTTGATGTGTTGGTGGTATTCATTGGATATAGTGTGTGTGTGTGTGTGTGTGTGTGTGTGTGTGTGTGTGTGTGTGTGTGTGTGTGTGTGTGTGTGTGTGTGTGTGTGTGTGTGTGTGTGTGTGTGTGTGTGTGTGTGTGTGTGTGTGTGTGTGTGTGTGTGTGTGTGTGTGTGTGTGTGTGTGTGTGTGTGTGTGTGTCTGTTTGCGAGTGTGCATGCGTGTGCGAAAGAGAGACAGCATGCTCTCCCGCTGGCCTCTAATTCAAACCAAACCTGCACCATGAAATAGCTCTTAGATATCATTACACGCTGTGCATGTAGATGGGCCCTACCTCCAAACATGGCCACAGGGATGGAGTGTATGTTTGTGTCTATGTCTATCTGCAGTGTGGGCAGCTAGTGTCACACTGGAATAAAATAACTAGAAAGATGGCAGGCCTAATGCAGATAATGCTTCCAACAACAATAAACCTTCCGTTTTCCAGGAAAAAAACATACATTTCAAATGAAATCAAATTGTGTTTGCCATATGCGCGGAATGCAACAGGTGTAGTAGACCTTACAGTGAAATGCTTACTTACAAGCCCTGAACCAACAATGCAGTTAAGAAAATTGGTTGTAAATTAATTACATTTGAACAAATGTGTAAAAAATGTAACACAATAAAATAACAATAATGAGGCCTATATACAGGGGGTACCGTTACCGAGTCAATGTGCGGGGGTACAGGTTAGTCGAGGTCATTTTTACATGAAGGTAGGGGTAAAGTGACTATGCATGTAACGGTTTTCTAGGTGTGAAGGAGAGTCGGACCAAAATGCGGCGTGTAGATTACAATTCATGTTTAATGAAAAAACACACTAAACACAAACACTACAAAACAATAAATGTAACAAAAACCAAAACAGTCTATACTTGTGTAAACTAACACAGAACCAGGACACTAAGGACAATCACCCCCAAAACACTCAAAGAATATGGCTGCCTAAATATGGTTCCCAATCAGAGACAACGATAAACACCTGCCTCTGATTGAGAACCACTTCAGACAGCCAATGACTTAACTAGAACACCCCACTAAGCTACAATCCCAATACATACACACCACATACAAAAACCCATGTCACACCCTGGCCTGACCAAATAAATGAAGATAAACACTTCGACCAGGGCGTGACAATGCATAGATTATTAACAGCGAGTAGCAGCAGTGTAAAAACAAGGGGGGATGGGGGGGTCAGTGCAGTCCAGGTGGTCATTTGATTAATTGTTCAGAAGGCTTATGGCTTGGGGGTAGAGGCTGATAAGGAGCATTTTGGACCTAGAAGTGGCGCTCCGGTACACCTTGCTGTGCGGTAGCAGAGAAAACAGTCTATGATTTAGGTGACCATTTTTTGGGCCTTCCTCTGTCACCGCCTAATCCTAGTATATAGGTCCTGGATGGCAGGAAGCTTGACCCCAGTGATATACTGGGCTGTACGCACTACCCTCAGTAGCTCCTTACGCTGGGATAACGAGCAGTTACAATACCAGTCGGTGATGCAACTGGTCAGGATACTCTCAATGGTGCGCTGTATAACTTTTTGAGAATCTGGGGACCCATGCTAAATCTTTTTAGTTTCCTGAGGGAGAAAAGTTGTTGTCCTTCCCTCTTCACGACTTTCTTGGTGTGTTTGGACCATGATAGTTTGTTGGTGATGTGGACACCAAGGAACTTGACGCTCTCAATCCACTATACTACAGCCCTGTCGATGTGAATGGGGGCGTGTTCAGCCCTCATTTTCCTATAGTCCACAATCATCTCCTTTGTCTTGCTCACGTTGAGGGAGAGGCTGTTATCCTTACACCACACTGCCATGTGTCTGACCTCCTCCCTATAGGCTGTCTCATCGTTGTTGGTGATAATGCCTACCATCGGTGTGTTGTCAGAAAACTTAATGATGGTGTTGGAGTCATGCTTTGCCACGCCGTGGTGGGTGAACAGGGAGTACAGGAGGGGACTAATCACGCACCCCTGTGTTGTTGCCTACCCTTAGCACCCGGGGGATGGCCCGTCAAGAGGTCCAGGATCCAGTTGCAGAAGGAAGTGTTTAGTCCCAGTGTCCTTAGCTTATTGATGAGCTTTGTGGGCACTATAGTGTTGAACGCTGAGCTATATTCTCACATAGGTGTTCCTTTTGTCAAGTTGGGATAGGGCAGTGTGGAGTGAGATTGAGATTGCGTCATCAGTTGATCAGTTGGGGCAGTATGTGAATTGGAGTGGGTCTTGGGTTTCCGGGATGATGGTGTTGATGTGAGCCATGACCTGCCTTTCAAAGCATTTCATGGCTACCAGCGTGAGTGCTATGGTGCTGTAGTCATTTAGGCAGATTACTTTAGCTTTCTTGGGGACCTTTCAAGTTAAAGCCAAAATATGCCGTTTGAACTTTGAGACATTTTTTGTTTTGTTCATGCGTAATGCCCACCTCAAAATTAGATGATCATACAGTGGACTACTTGACTACTGTAATCTTATCCCTATTAATGATTTACTGTATATGCTCTGGTTTTGCTCCTGTCTAACTTTTCTGGTTCCCACTTCCTGTCACTGGCCATCTGATCCGATCAGTCAAGCCACTGTGTAACCCCAGAGTGCAATGGGGTTTTCTCTCACTCTCTCTCTCTCTCTCTCTCTCTCTCTCTCTCTCTCTCTCTCTCTCTCTCTCTCTCTCTCTCTCTCTCTCTCTCTCTCTCTCTCTCTCTCTCTGTGTCTCTGTCTCTGTCTATGTCTCTGTCTCTCTCTGTCTCTACTGAGGAGAGAGAGAGAGATATCTGATTTCCTCTCCATTGGATCACAGGAGCAGTCTAAAGTCTAAACCCCCACAAAACCACAGAATGTTCTTGCATTGGAAAAAGAGCCTGCATTCAATAAATATGTGGACTAAGCTCCATATTCAGACCCAGGGTATTGAATTCCTTATTTAGGTCATTTAGACTGAGCATAATGTATAGGATGCAGCTTAAATTTGGGAGAGAAAGAGAGTGTAAGTGAGGGAGGGAGTAACCATATGAGTGAGTGACCATGTGTTTGAGTTACCATGTTAGAGAGAACAAGAGAGAAAGTGTCTTTCTGTTTGTGTGTCCAGGGAAAATGAGTGCGTAACTGTTCCAGTGAGGGGTTATGAGGTTTTCTCCAAGCAGAGTCTCACAGGGGGTTGGGAGTAGATCCTGCTCCTGCCTTCACGTTTAGCAGGCCTTAATTGGCCATTAGGCTAAAGAATAGTCTGCACCTCCTCTCCTCTCTCTCCCCCCTCTCCTCTCGGAACCTAACACTGATTAGGACTTTGATGCCCTAATAAACACATAGAGGTAAATTAGTCACGGAGTGCGGTAAACATGAAACATGGACTATGCTGTGTGGTATAGAATACACAAACACCATACAGTATGGCCTAACAGTATACATAGAATAAATACTGACCCTACAGCAGCTGGCTGTAAAATATAGCCTTAGTCATTTGGGATAAAATCAAAGCTGGTATAAGTTCAGGGTCTGGGTTGGCCAATTGTATTCACACATTATTGCTGTAAACACATGCATGTTCCATTTGACACTAGACAGGTTCAACTGACAGTCTCTGCTGTGCTTAGTTGAACATAACCAAAGCAGTATTGAATGACGGAACCAACGTTTCCACTATGCCTTCGGGAGAGTGTTTTTTGGGTGTGCATCTTCAGTTTGTGCTATGACTCCATTACCATGCTCTATTGCCTAAAACAAAAGCATGGCTTAAATCACAGTTTCCGATTTGAACTATTTCTCAGACTTAATTCAAATGTAGTTTGGTCACCTGTAAATAAAGACATTGTCCACAGCGAGAGAAACACAATCAGAGAGTTAGCTGGCTGAGAGTGGGAGAGACATGGATAATTACTCACTTAAGATGCAATCACAGAGGTAGTGCCCGCGCAATCAGGCCTGTGTGTGTGTGATTGTTGTTCTGGGCAGGCTGCACTGCAAACAGAGTTATTTCGACTGGCCGATGGGTTTTAAATGAGAAGGAAAGCTGTGAGGTAGTTCTGCATTGGTCCCAATAGTCTAATTATAGGCTATGGTTCAGAGCAGTAGCATGGAGTAGAACAGTTTTCCTGAGTTAGGCTCAGATCTGGGTTCAAATAATAATTTAGGGTATTTCAATTCATTTCAAAGACATTTGGAAGTACGTATTTCAATATTTTTATTTGAAAGACAAGTAGTTGAATATTGAAATGTATTTGGAAAAACTAAAATACACTGACTCAAATACACTCCTATTTATTTAACCCAAGCTATTTGTGGGAAATAGTTGATATTATCTAGAAGTAGTTGATTTGGGCCACATTATTTAAAAATACTCAAATACACAATACAACATACAGTTGAAGTCGGAAGTTTACATACACTTAGGTTGGAGTCATCAACTGCTGTCACGTTCTGACCTTAGTTATTTTGTTATGTCTTTGTTTTAAGTATGGTCAGGGCGTGAGTTGGGTGGTTTGTCTATGTTCCGTTTTCTATGTTGTGTTTTGCGTTTGGCCTAGTATGGTTCTCAATCAGAGACAGGTGTCGTTAGTTGTCTCTGATTGAGAATCATACACAAGTGTTTCGTGGGTGTTTATTTTCTGTGTCTGTGTTTTCCACACTGTCACGCCTTGGTCATTGTATTTTTGTGTTTTTGGTATATGTTTGGGTAGGCCAGGGTGTGACATGGGTTTATATGTTGTGTTTCGTATTGGGGTTTGTATTTATTGGGATTGTGTATGATTAGGGGTGTGTCTAGTTAGGCTTGGCTGCCTGAGGCGACTCTCAATTGGAGTCAGGTGATTCTCGTTGTCTCGGATTGGGAACCGTATTTAGGTAGCCTGAGTTCGCGTTGTATTTTGTGGGTGTTTGTTCCGGTCTCTGTGTTGCAGTCACCAGATAGGCTGTAATTAGTTTCACGTTTCGTTGTTGTTTTCTTATATCAGTTATTTCATGTACCGCGATACTTTCATTAAAGTCATGAGTAACCTACACGCTGCATTTCGGTCTGACTCTCTTCTTACAACAGACGAACGTCGTTACACACACGGAACTGTTTCAGTTGGTTATTTCACGTGTTTATTGTTTTGTTTCAGTGTTCGCTTGTTTTAATAAAGAGCATGAACACGTACCATGCTGCGCATTGGTCCTCCGATCCTTACTACTCCTCCTTGTCACGCCCTGGTCTTAGTATTTTGGGTTTATGTATTTATTTGGTCAGGCCAGGGTGTGACATGGGTTTATTTTGTTGTGTTTTCGTATTGGGGTTTTAGTAGGCATTGGGATTGCGGCTGAGTAGGGATGTCTAGCATAGGCTATGGCTGCCTGAGGCGGTTCTCAATCAGAGTCAGGTGATTCTCGTTGTCTCTGATTGGGAACCATATTTAGGTAGCCTGGGTTTCACTGTGTGTTTTGTGGGTGATTGTTCCTGTCTCTGTGTTTGTTGTCACAAGATAGGCTGTATAGGTTCTCTCGTTTCGTTTGTTGTTTTGTATATTAAGTTATTTCATGTATCGTTCAACATGAGTAACCACCACGCCGCATTTTGGTCCGACTCTCTTTCAACAGACGAACGCCGTTACACTCCTCACGCTCCACAAATTTCTTGTTACAAACTATAGTTTTGGCAAGTCGGTTAGGACATCTACATGGTGCTCAATTGTTTGCAGACAGATTATTTCACTTATAATTCACTGTATCACAATTACAGTGGGTCAGACGTTTACATACACTAAGTTGACTGTGCCTTTAAACAGCTTGGAAAATTTCTGAAAATTATGTCATGGCTTTAGAAGCATCTGATAGGCTAATTGACATCATTTGAGTCAATTGAAGGTGTACCTGTGGATGTATTCCAAGGCCTACCTTCAAACACAGTGCCTGTAGAAAAGGCCCATGGAGTTGGTGGAATACTCCTTTAATTCATTGCCATTTACTCAGCTGGGCCAGGGGCGCTTTAATTAGGTCAGGTGGAAATGTCCGACAGATCTCAACTCCATAAAAGGAGGAAATTGCCATCACCTGATCTCGCTGCTTTCTCTTCCTTAACCAGAAGGGGACTAGGGTTCCAATTTGGGAACACCCCCCCCCCCACGTTCAGCTGGAAGGTGGCGCATGGAACGCAAGAATATCCCTAAAAATATTTAACCTCCACACATTAACAAGTCCAATGGCTCAAATGAAAGATAAACACCTTGTTTATCTACCCAGCAAGTCAGATTTCTAAAATGTTTTACGGCGAAAACATAGCACATATTTATGTCAAACCACCACCAAAGACACAGCTAATTTGCATAGCCAAATTGAAAAAAATATGCAATCAACAAATGCAGGATTAAAAGAAAAATAATGCACTAACCTTTTGAAATCTTCATCAGATGACAGTAATATAACATGTTACACAGTACATTTATGTTTTTTTTTTTCTATATATAATAAATCTCTGTTTATGATACATCTCAAAAAATATCAAATATCCATAAATAAACTTTGACTGTTTACAATGATACATCGTTACATTTATTTTTAACGTTAAGAAGACCTGGGAGTAGAATCTTAGTCCACAGAAACAAATTTACCATAAAATTCCCTTACCTTTGCTGTTCTTCCATCAGAAGACCTGGGAGGAATTATTTAGTTTTGCAGTCTGTGTCTTTCGGTTCTCAAACACGACACATTTCGGTTGCAATGTAGCCAAAAGTCAAGTGGATGCGCACCAAAACGTCGAACTTACATATTATATGTCGACTAAACTTGTCAAACTAAGTTCATAATCAAGCTTTAACATGTTATAAAGGTGTACAGCAATCGTGAGGACGAACAGAAACGCATGCATTGTATAATCGATCTTGGAAAAAAGACAGGACCGGAGCAGAGCGCGCATGAGAGTGACCTGTTTTTTCGCGTGACCGAAAGGTTTCGGCCAGCGCGATTCTCACAATGAGAAGCCCCATTGGAAGCAGACATCGCGCTGAAGACAAAGAGACTGTTCCCAGACCTGTAGGTGCTTGGGAAGGGTGGGGGCGATGACGTCAAAGTTGGGCCAACTTTTCTGTTGACAAGAGAGAGTTTGGGAGAATGACTGCCCTGAGAGTTCTGCTTTACATACAGACATAATTTAAACGGTTTTAGAAGCTTTAGAGTGTTTTCTATTCAATAATATTTTTTTTTTGCATATATTAGCAACTTTTGACAAAAAAAAATATGTTTACTATGGGCACGCAATTACTCCAGCGGGGGCAGTAAACAGCCCTATCCCCAACATTAACTCCATCTCATCCAGAAGTTCTGTGCGTCCATGAATCCACGTAAGTCCACCGACTCTACCTTTCTGAATTATCTGTGGTGATCGGGAGAGTGGGCCATCATATATTGTTGATAGTTATCACCGTGGAGCGCTGCTTGTAGCGCACGCTTCAAACATATTGTGTAATGTGAATTGTCAATGATCACGGCCCTACAGATCCTCATAGACCAATTATGCAATTGATATGGTTCATGTGTATTGAAATTAATTATATGTACACATGAAGACAATTGAAAGCATGAAATGAGAAACGTCATTGTTTGCTAACTGATTGACTTTGATCATGGGAATTATAGATTGTATAACCATTCACTGTTTGTATTCTTTCATGACTTATGATAAATAGTTATGAGCCTAAATGACTCGCGGATGATTACTATTGACTTCTTAATGAACTGGACTGTTGAATTCCTTAACTTATGTTAATAATGACTGATATGATTTGATCTTTGATTATGAATTTGATTGTATACATGTTATTTGTTTCCTTTGATGCAGCACAGACTACTCAGTAAATATACCACTTTATGGTTAAAGGAATTCCTGCCTCAGTCTCATCCATTCCTCTGTCACCTGACACGTGACCACCTGTACACCTTCACTGTCAGTCATCCTACCTGTCCAGCTACCCACACAGATTCCAATAATCTTTCAGTGCCTCTTTGCTTGACATCATGGGAGAATCAAAAGAAATCAGCCAAGACCTCAGAAAAAAATTTGCAGACCTCCACAAGACTGGTTAATCCTTGGGAGCAATTTCCAAATGCCACGTTCATCTGTACAAACAGTAGTACGCAAGTATAAACACCATGGGACCACGCAGCCATCATACTGCTCAGGAATAAGACGCGCTCTGTCTCCTAGAGATGAACGTACTTTGGTGCGAAAAGTGCAAATCAATCCCTGAACAACAGCAAAGGACCTTGTTAAGATGCTTGAGGAAACAGGTACAAAAGTATCTATATCCACAGTAAAATGAGTCCTATATCGACATAACCTGAAAGGCCACTCAGTAAGGAAGAAGCCACTGGTTCAAAACCGCCATAAAAAAGCCAGACTATAGTTTGCAACTGCACATGGGGACAAAGATCATACTTTTAGGAGAAATGTCCTCTGGTCTGATGAAAAAAAAAGAACTGTTTGGCCATAATAACCATCATTATGTTTGGAGGAAAAAAGGGGATGCTTGCAAGCTGAAGAACACCATCCCAACCGTGAAACACCATGTTGTGGGGGTTCTTTTCTGCAGGAGGCACTGGTACACTGGTACACTTCCCAAAATAGATGGCATCATGAGGTTGGACAATTATGAAGCAACTATGAAGCAATTATTGAAGCAACATCTCAAGATATTAGTCAGGAAGTTAAAGCTTGGTCGCAAATGGGTCTTCCAAATGGACAATGACCCCAAGCATACTTCCAAAATTGTGGCAAAAAGGCTTAAGGACAACAAAGTCAAGGTATTGGAGTGGCCATCACAAAGCCCTGACCTCAATCCCATAGAAAATGTGTAGGCAGAACTGAAAAAGCGTGTGCGGGCAAGGAGGCCTACAAACCTGACTCAGTTACACCAGCTCTGTCAGGAGGAATAGGCCAAAATTCACCCAACTTATTGTAGGGAGCTTGTGGAAGGATACCCGGAACGTTTGACCCAAGTTAAACAATTTAAAGGCAATGCTACCAAATGCTAATTGAGTGTATGTAAACTTCCGACCCACTGGGAATGTGATGAAAGAAATAAAAGCTGAAATACATAATTTTCTCTACTATTGTTCTGACATTTCACATTCTTAAAATAAGTGGTGATCCTGACTGACCTAAGACAGGAAATCTTTACTAGGATTAAATGTCAGGAATTGTGAAAACCTGAGTTTAAATGTAATTGGATAATGTGTATGTAAACTTCCGACTTCAACTGTAAGTATGTGTAACGGCTAGCTTAGTTAGCGGTGTGCGCTAAATAGCGTTTCAATCGGTTACGTCACTTGCTCTGAGACCTTGAAGTAGTAGTTCCCATTGCTCTGCAAGGGCCGCGGATTTTGTGGAGCGATGGGTAACGATGCTTCGTGGGTGACTGTTGTCGATGTGTGCAGAAGGTCCCTGTTTCATGCCCGAGTATGGGCGAGGGGACGGTTTAAAATTATACTGTTACATATGTAAATAACAACTACTAAAATACACATGCATTTGAACCCAGGTCTGGTTAGAATGGAGTTACAGTACACAATGCAACTTTTTTACATTTTTTGTTGCAGTTTCAGGTAGCAAGTAACATAACCTCAGCTCAGCTCAGCTCAAATAAGCAAAGAGAAACGACAGTCCATCGTTACTTTAAGACATGAAGGTCAGTCAATCCGGAAAATTTCAAGAACTTTGAAAGAAGTGCAGTCGCAAAAATCATCACGCGCTATGATGAAACTAGCTCGAATGAGGACCGCTACAGGAAAGTAAGACCCATAGTTACCTCTGCTGCAGAGGACAAGTTCAATAGAGTTACCTGCACCTCAGATTGCAGCCCAAATAAATGCTTCACAGAGTTTGAGTAACACACATCTCAAAATCAACTGTTCAGAGGAGACTTCGTAAATCAGGCCTTCATGATCTAATTGCTGCGAAGAAACCACTAATAAAGGACATCAATAAGAAGAAGAGGCTTGTTTGGGCTAAGAAACACAAGCAATGGACATTCGACCAGTGTCCAATTTGAGATTTTTTGTTCCAAGCGCTGTGACTTTGTTAGACAAAGAGTAGGTGAACGGGCAATCAAGAAGAAACTAAAGTGGTGTGAAAGTTGCTTTGTGTAACTCCAGCCTTAGGGTTCCATTCCAAACCAAATAACCTGTTCCCTTCTGCAATATTTTGTCCATCATGACCTGCTTTCTCTGACCAACATTTCTATAGGGGGTCATCTTTACTTGTTTTACCTTTGAGTCATTATATAAAAAACAACAGAAAACAAATAGTTGGACTCTTGTCAGTCAATGACTTTGATTGGGTAACTGGTCCCAATAATGTACAACATACTTGAGTAATGCATGTTTCAAGGCTAAAGGCTTTGTCCCATAGCCTTTGCTGTAGTGTTGCTAAGATATTAATATGGTGCTGTAGGCTGTGAAATGGGTGATTCATTTCACAAGGCAAAACCTTTAAAGTTTGACGATACAGGAATTATCAGGCTTATATAAACCACAGTACCAACGTACGTAACTCACACACCTTTAAGAGGGAGAGAGAGAGCGAAAGACAGAAAGATAAATAAATGATGAATGTCATTGAGGAGTTCCTCGTCAGGATAAGTCCAGCCCCTGAAATGGTTTAATCAATAGAGGAATGTTCTTGGTAATGGAGTGTGTCAGCTTTTTAACCAGACTAAACCTTCATCAAGTCAATGAGGAGAGTTCAACCTCGCACTGATCTGAATAATCTCACAACATATCGACTGGCCACTGAGGAGGAATACCAAACACACACACACACACACACACACACACACACACACACACACACACACACACACACACACACACACACACACACACACACACACACACACACACACACACACACACACACACACACACACACACACACACACACACACACACACACACACACACACACACACACACACACACACACACACACACACACACACGCACCCACTCTGTGTTTGATTATGTGCCTCTAGTAAATACACTTATCTCTCTCCACCTTCTTGGTCTCATATCTCTGTGTTCTCTTTAAGAACCACATAATGAAAATCACATTAAAGCACTCAATCTGTTTATACCTCTCTTATACACACTACAGACCTGATCTTCGAACATCTCCTTTGCTGCTAATACAGTCACCAATCTTCTAGGCTTTCCATTAGATGTTGTAACATTGCTGCGGGGACTTGCTTCCATTCGGCCACAAGAGCATAAGTGAGGTCGGGAACTGATGTTGGTTGATTAGACCTGGCTCGCAGTCGGCGTTCCAATTCATCCCAAAGGAGTTCAATGGGTTTGAGATCAGGGCTTTGTGCAGGCCAGTCAAGTTCTTCCACACCGTTCTCGACAAACCATTTCTGTATGGACCTCGCTTTGTACACAGGGGCATTGTTATACTGAAACAGGAAAGGGTCTTCCTCAAACATTTGCCTTCCTCAAACTTTTTCATATGGAATATCATTGTAGACCGAAACATGAAAAACAGCCCCATACCATTATTCCTCCTCCACCAAACAGTTGCCACTATGCATTCAGGCAGGTAGCGTCCTCCTGGTATCCACCAAACCCAGATTCATCCGTTGGTCTACTAGATGGTAAAGCATGATTCATCACTCCAGAGAAAGCATTTTCACTGCTACAGAGTCCAATGGTGGCAATCTTTACACCACTCCAGCTGACGCTTGGCATGGTGCATGGTGATCTTAGGCTTGTGTGTGGCTGCTCGGCCATGGAAACATATTTCATGAAGCTCCCAATGAACAGCTTTTGTGCTGAGATTGCTTACAGAGGCAGTTTGGAACTTGGTAGTGAGTGTTGCAACCGAAGACAGACAATTTGTACGCGTTATAAAGTTCAGCACTCGGCAGTCCAATTCTGTGAGCTTTTGTGACCTACCACTTTGCGGCTGAGCTGTTGTTGCTGCTAGAGGTTTCCATTTCGCAATAACGGCACTTAAAGGTTGACCGGGGCAGCTCTAGTAGGGCAGAAATTTGACCAACTGACTTGTTGGAAAGGTGCCATTCTATGACGGTGCCACGTTGAATGTCACTGAGCTCTTGTCTATGGAGCTTGCGAGCTTGTGTGCTCATTGTTATACACCTGTCAGCAACAGGTGTGGCTGAAATAGCCGAATCCACTCATTTTAAGGGGTGTCCACATACTGTAGTATATACTGTATCAGCTAAAGTCCTTCTGTAGCTCAGTTGGTAGAGCATGGTGCTTGTAATGCCAGGGTAGTGGGTTCGATCCCCGGGACCACCCATACGTAGAATGTATGCACACATGACTGTAAGTCGCTTTGGATAAAAGCGTCTGCTAAATGGCATATATTATTATTATATATTAAAGTCACATACTCTGTGATATCATCAACGTAGGCATTTTAGGCTTAATGAGTTGATAATGAAAACAACTATTTACAGTCGACCAGTGTAGAAGGACGTACAGTACAGTTCAAAAGTTTGGGGTCACTTGGAAATGTCCTTGTTTTTGAAAGAAAAGCACATTTGTCGTCCAATAAAATAACATCAGATTGATCAGAAATACAGTGTAGACATTGTTAATGTTGTAAATGACTATTGTAGCTGGAAACGGCTGATTTTTAATGGAATATCTACATATGCAGAGGCCCATTATCAGCAACCATCACTCCTGTGTTCCAATGGCACGTTGTGCTAGCTAATCCAAGTTTATCACTTTAAAAGGCTAATTGATCATTAGAAAACCCTTTTGCAATTATGTTATCACAGCTGAACACTGTGGTTCTTTTTAAAGATGCAATACAACTGGCCTTCTTTAGACTAGTTGCGTATCTGGAGCATCAGCATTTGTGGGTTTGATTACAGGCTCAAAATGGCCAGGAACAAAGCAATTTCTTCTGAAACTCGTCAGTCTATTCTTGTTCTGAGAAATGAAGGCTATTCCATGCGAGAAATTGCTAAGACAATGGAGATCTCGTACAATGCTGTGTAGTACTCCCTTCACAAAACAGTACAAACTGTTGGAGACCTTGGTGCACAACTGAGCAAGAGAACAAGTATATTATACTGACTAGTTTGAGAAACAGACGCCTCACAAGTCCTCAACTGGCAGTTTCATTAAAATTACTTATTTGAGATCGGTGTCCCTTCCACGGGACGGTTGAGCTAACGTAGGCTAATGCGATTAGCATGAGGTCATACGCAACAAGAAAATTTCACAGGACATAGACATATCTGATAATGGCAGAAAGCTTAAAATCTTGTTAATCAAATTGCACTGTCCTATTTACAGTAGCTATTACAGTGAAATAAAACCATGCAATTGTTTGTGGAGAGTGCACAATATTGAACATGAAAAGTTGTTAAAAAACTGATGAGGCACATTTGGGCAGTGTTGATACAACATTTTGAACAGAAATGCAATGGTTCATTGGATCAGTCAAAACAATTGCATATACACTGTATATGCTGCAGTAGTTTATGTGTTAGGGGGTAGGGTCAGTCTGTTATATCTGGAGTATTTCTCCTGTCTTATCCGGTGTCCTGTGTGAATTTAAGTTTGCTCTCTGTAATTCTCTCAATCTTTCACTTTTTCTCTCTCTCAGAGGACTTGAGCCCTAGGACCGTGCTTCACGACTGCCTGGCCTGATGACACCTCGCTGTCCCCAGTCCACCTGGCCATGCTATTAATCCAGTTTCAACTGTTCTGCCTGCGGCTATGGCATCCTGACCTGTTCACCGGACATGCTACCTGCCCCAGACCTGCTGTTATCAACTCTCTAGAGACAGCAGGATTGGTAGTGATACTCTGAATGATTGGCTGTGAAAAGCCAACTGACATTTACTCCTGAGGTGCTGACAACCACTGTGATTATTATTATTTGACCCTGCTGTTCATCTATGGACATTTGAACATCTTGGCCATGTTCTGTTATAATCTCCACCCGGCACAGCCAGAAGAGAACTGGCCACATCTCTTAGCCTGGTTCCTCTCTAGGTTTCTTCCTAGCTTCTGGTCTTTCTAGGGAGTTTTTCCTAGCCACTGTGCTTCTATACCTGCATTGCTTGCTGTTTTGGGTTTCTGTACAGCACTTTGTAAATGTGGGCTTTGTAAATGCATTTGATTTGATATTATTTGATGCCATATAGGGGCCAAAATCTAAATTGCACCTGGGCTGGAATCGTACATTATGGCCTTTCTCTTACATTTCAGTGGTGATGGTACAAAATAATACAAAATATATATATATATATTCTTTGTATTATCTTTTACCAGATTTATTGTGTTATATTCTCCTACATTCCTTTCACATTTCCACAAACTTCAAAGTGTTTCCTTTCAAATGGTACCAATAATTTGCATATCTTTGCTTCAGGGATTGAGTTACAGGCAGTTAGATTTGGGTATGTCATTTTAGGTGAAAATTGAAAAAAAGGGGTGTTACCTTAAGAAGGCGACACTGGGATGCTGGCCATCTAGGCAGCTTTGCAAAGAAAAAGTCATATCTCAGATTGGCCAATAAAAATAAAATATTAAGATGGGCAAAAGAACAAAGAAACTGGACAGAGGATCTCTGCCTCGAAGGCCAGCATCCTGGAGTCGCCTCTTCACTGTTGACGTTGAGACTGGTGTTTTGCAGGTACTATTTAATCAATTAGCCTTTTAAAATAATAAACTTGGATTACCTAACACAATATGCCATTGGAACACAGGAGTGATGGTTGCTGATAATGGGCCTCTGTACGCCTATTTAGATATTCCCCCCCAAAATCTGCCATTTCCAGCTACAATAGTCATTTACAAGTCATTTACATTAACAATGTCTACACTGTATTTCTGATCAACTTTATGTTATTTTAACGGACAAAACATGTGCTTTTCTTTCAAAAACAAGGACATTTCTAAGTGACCCCAAACGTTTGAATGGTAGTGGCCATGAATGAGAAAAGGAAAGACAAATGAAAGAGAAAATTGGACAAAAGAGCAGCAAACAATGGCTAGACATTGCAGTGTGGGTGTTGCGGTCCACTGGTCTATGCTTTGGAAGTGGGTATCTGCATTCCTTGTATCCCCATGCTTACCCCATTTGTAAGAGCTCTCTGCATATTTGGGGTGCTTGTGTGTTTCGGTGCATACCTCGTCTTTCTCTATTGTTGCTTCATTCCTTTCTCGTTTTTAACAGTTGAATGAAATAAGTTTTGTTGTTCTTACATTCATCATTCTAATAACATCATTGAATAATATAGGACTATAATTACATGTAGAAGGCTTTTCATTCTCTTCACAAAGATTTAATGGTTATGGGTCGGAATAAATAACTGCTATAGCCTACCGCCATCGCATGTTTGCAGTTCTTTCAAACTACCTGTGAGTTCTATTGGATGCTGTACTTAACATTCAGTAAACACAAGCTTGCGTCCCTCTTCGAATAGTCTATTGGTATAGGAAATGCTGAACAAAATAATGTCCAACAAGCTATTTTACTCTAGCTTTTCCTGCATGGAACTCAAAGAGGTAAGGATAATTTTTAAAGGCGAGAGGCCAGTGGTGCACAGGGGCATGCATATTGCACAAGGGACAGAGGATAAAGTTAGAAGCTTATTATGCATAACCCATCATGAATTAGCTAAATATAAGGACAACACTGAATTTAACTTATTACCTGAAGAGGTAGGCTAGGACCTCTATAAAGCACATTCGGAAAGTTTTCAGACCCCTTGAATATTTCCACATTTAGTTACATTGTTATTCTAAAATGGATTTGAAAACTCTGAAATGTACACACAATACCCCATAATGACAAAGCAAAAACATTTTAAAATTTTTATATTTTTCTAATTGTCCGTAGAGGTCCGAGACAGGATTGTGTCGAGGCACAGATCTGGGGAAGGGTACAGCATTGAAGGTCCCCAAGAACACAGTGATCTCCACCATTCTTAAATGAAAGACGTTTGGAACCACCAAGACTCTTCCTAGATCTGGTCACCCGGCCAAGCTGAGAAATCGGAGGAGAAGGTTATTGGTCAGCGAGGTGACCAAGAACCCGATGGTCACTCTGACAGAGCTCTAGAGTTCCTCTGTGGAGATGGGAGAACCTTCCATAAGGATAACCATCTCTGCAGTACTTCACCAATCAGGCCTTCATAGTAGAACGGTCAGACAGAAGCCACTCCTTAGTTAAAAGCACATGACAGCCCGCTTGGAGCTTGCCAAAGGGCACCCAAAGACTCTCAGACTATGAGAAACAAGGTTCTCTGGGATGATGAAACAAAGATCGAACTCTTTGGCCTGAATGCCAAGCGTCATGGCTGGAGGAAACCTGTCACCATCCCTACAGTGAAGCATGGTGGTGGATGTTTATCAGCTGCAGATGACATAAATGCTACGCTACAGGACTGTAAGCATTGAAGGTCCCCAAGAACACAGTGGCCTCCACCATTCTTAAATTAAAGAAGTTTGGAACAACCCAGATTCTGCCTAGATCTAAGCTGAGAAATCAGAGGTGAAGGTTCTTGGTCAGCGAGGTGAACAAGATCCACAGATGACGCAATCTCAATCACACTCCACATTACCCTTTCCCACCTGAACAAATAGAACACCTATGTGAGAATGCTGTACATTGAGAGCCGCTCAGCATTCAACACTACAGTGCCCACAAAGCTCATCACTAAGCTAAGGACCCTGGGACTAAACACCTCCCTCTACAACTGGATCCTGGACTTCCTGTCGGGCCGCCCCCAGGTGGTAAGAGTAAGGCAACAACACATCTGCCATGGTGATCGTCAACACGGGGCCCCTCAGAAGTTACCGCTTAGTCCCTTCCTCTACTGCCTGTTCACCCATGACTATGTGGACAAGCACGACTCCAACACCATCATTAAGTTTGCTGACGACACAACAACGATGAGACAGAGCATAGACAGTACAACCTCTCACTCAACGTGAGCAACAACAAGAAGCTGATTGTGGACTACAGGAAAGGAAGGGCCAAAAATGCCCCCATTCACATCGACAGGGCTGTGGTGACACAGTTTCAATTTCATTGGTGTCCCCATCACCAACAAACTATCATGGTCCAAACACACTAAGACAGTCTTGAAGAGGTAGTGACAAAACGTTTTCTGCCTCAAGAGACTGGAAAGATTTGGCATGGTTCCACAGATTTTCAAAAGGTTCTACCGCTGCAACATTGAGAGCATCCTGACCGGTTGAATCACCACCTGGTATGGCAACAGCTCGCCATCCATTATAGAGGGTACTGCGTACATCACTGGGGCCAAGTTTCCTGCTTGGCCCCAGTGATGTACATTAATTGCCAGGAAATACACTGCCAGTCAAATGTTTGGACACGCTTACTCATTCAAGGGTTTTTCTACACTGTAGAATCACAGTGAAGACATCAAAACTATGAAATAACACATTTGGAATCTGGTAGTAACCAAAAAAGTGTTTAACAACTCAAGATATATTTTGGATTTTAGATTCTTGAAAGTAACCACTCTTTGCCTTGATGTCAGCTTTGCACACTATTGGCATTCTCTCAACCAGCTTCACCTGTTACGCTTTTCCAACAGCCTTGAAGGAGTTCCCACAAATGCTGAGCACTTGTTGGCTGATTCTCCTTCACACTGCGGTCCAACTCATCATAAACAATCTCAAGTGGTTTGAGGATGGGTGATTGTGGAGGCCAGGTCATCTGATGCAGCATGCCATCACTCTCCTTCTTGGTCTAATAGCCCTTACACAGCTTGGAGGTGTGTTGGGTCATTATAGTTCCACTAAGTGCAAACCAGATGGTGTGGCGTAGAGCTGCAGAATGCTGTGGTAGCCATGCTGATTAAGTGTGCCTTGAATTCTAAATAAATCACAGACAGTGTCACTAGCAAAGCACCCTCACACATTATCCTCCATGCTTCAAGGTGGGAACCACACATGCGGAGATCATGTGTTCACCTACTTTGCGTCTCACAAAGACACAGTAGTTGAAACTAAAAATCTCAAATTGGACTCCTAAGATAAAAGGACAGATTTCCACTAGTCTAATGTCCATTGCTCATGTTTCTTGGCCCAAGGAAGTCTCTTCTTACTGGTTTCTCCGCAGCAATTTGACAATGAAGGCCTGAAGAATCATCTGAAAAGTTGATTTTGAGATGTGCCTGTTACTTGAACTCTGTGAAGCATTTATTTGGGTTGCAATTTCTGAGGCTGGTAACTTTAATGAACTTATCCTCTGCAGCAGAGTAAAGTAATGATGGACTGTCATTTCTGTAATTTCTCTTTGCTTGTAATGGTTTTCTTCCGAGAAGGAGAAGAGGACCAAAATACAGCATGGTTAGTGTTCAACATCTTTAATATAGACGACAAACGAGAACACGACAAAATACAAAACAATAAATGTGAAAACCGAAACAGTCATGTGTGGTGAAACAAACACAGACACAGAAACAATCACCCACAAACCCCAACACAAAACAAGCTACCTAAATATGGTTCCCAATCAGAGACAATGACTAACACCTGCCTCTGATTGAGAACCATATCAGGCCATACATAAAAACGGACAAACTAGACACACAACATAGAATGCCCACCCAGCTCACGTCCTGACCAACACTAAAACAAGTAAAACACAAAATAACTATGGTCAGAATGTGACAGTACCCCCCCTCCCGCAGTGGCGGATCTGGCGCTGGACGTGGACCCCACTCCACAATTGTCTTTGTCCACCTTCTTAGCGTCCTTTGGGTGGCGACCCTTGCCGCCGACCTTGGCCTAGGAACCCTAACAAAGGGCCACACCGGACTGAGGAGCGACTCTGGACTGAGGGGTGCTTCATGACTGAGGGACAGCTCTGGACTGAGAGGTAGCTCATAACTGAGAGGTAGCTCATGACTGAGAGGTAGCTCATGACTGAGAGGTCGCTCCTGACCGAGGGGTAACTCATGACCGAGGGGTAGCTCAGGACTGAGAGGTATCTCAGGACAGGCGGAAGACTAGCAGCTCTGGACAGGCGGGAGACTCTAGAAGCTCTGGACAGGCGAGGCGCACTGTAGGCCTGGTACGTGGTACCGGCATTGGTAGTACTGGGCCGAGGACCCGCACAGGAAGCCTGGTGCGGGGGGCTGCCACCGGAGGGCTGGTGTGTGTAGGTGGCACTGGATAGACCGGACTGTGCAGGTGCACTGGAGCTCTTGAGCACCGAGCCTGCCCAACCTTACCTGGCTGGATGCCCACTCTAGCCCGGCCGATACGAGGAGCTATTATGTACCGCACCGGGCTATGCACCCGCACTGGAGACACCGTGCGCTCCACAGCATAGCACGGTGCCTGCCCGGTCCCTCTCGCTCTCCGGTAAGCACAGGAAGTTGGCGCAGGTCTCCTACCTGGCTTCGCCATACTCCCTGTGTGCCCCCCAATACATTTTTGGGGCTGACTTTCGGGCTTTCTACCACGCCGCCGTGCTCCTTTCTCCATCTCCATTCTCCTGTAACCCTCCTCACTGCTCCAGCAAATCCCAGGCGGGCTCCGGCACTCTCTCTGGCTCGACCGCCCACCTGTCTATCTCTTTCCAAGTTGTATAGTCCAGATTCTTCTCCCATGTCCAGAAATCCTGACATCGCTGCCTCTCCTGCTCCTGCCCGTTACCACACTATTTGGTCCTGTTGTGGTGGGTGGTTCTGAAATGTATTTCTTCCGCTGAAGGAGAGGAGGACCAAAATGCAGCATGGTTAGTGTTCAACATCTTTAATATAGACGACAAACGAGAACACGACAAAATACAAAACAATAAATGTGAAAACCGAAACAGTCCTGTGAGGTGAAACAAACACAGACACGGAAACAATCACCCACCAACCTGCCTCTGATTGAGAACCATATCAGGCCATACATAGAAACGGAAAACTAGACACACAACATAGAATACCCACCCAGCTCACGTCCTGACCAACACTAAAACAAGGAAAACACAAAAGAACTACGGTCAGAACGTGACATTGCTCTTTTACCAAATAGGGTTATCGTCATGTTTACTACCCCTACCTTGTCACAAAACAACTGATTGGCTCAAACACATTAACTTCTTGCGTCGAGCCATCCCGGATCCGGGATCGTGACTACAGCCTCATGCTCATTAGCATAACACAACGTTAACTATTCATGAAAATCGCAAATTAAATGAAATAAATCTGCTAGCTCTCAAGCTTAGCCTTTTGTTAACAACACTGTCATCTCAGATTTTCAAAATATGCTTCTCATCCATAGCAAAAAAAGCATTTGTGTAACAGTATTGACAGCAAGCGTAGCATATAGAGTTAGCATTCAGCAGGCAACATTTTCACAAAAACAAGAAAAGCATTCAAATAAAATAATTTACCTTTGAAGAACTTCGGATGTTTTCAATGAGGAGACTCTCAGCTAGATAGCAAATGTTCAGTTTGTCCAAAAAGATTCTTTGTATAGGAGAAATCGCTCCGTTTGGTACATCACGTTTGGCTACCAAAAAAAACAATAATTCAGTCATCAAAACGCCAAACTTTTTTCCAAATGAACTCCATAATATCGACTGAAACATGTCAAACGTTGTTTAGAATCAATCCTCAAGGTGTTTTTCACATATCTCTTCGATGATATATCGTTAGTGGAAGTGTGCTTTCTCCTCTGAATCCCATGGGAAAATGCCTGCAGCTGAAGATTACGCACCAATTTAGACAAAGGACACGGGGCGGACACCTGGTAAATGTAGTCTCTTATGGCCAATCTTCCAATGGTATGCCTACAAATACGTCACAATGCTGCAGACACCTTGGGCAAACGGCAGAAAGCGTAGGCTCATTCAGCGCACATTCACAGCCATATAAGGAGACAATGGAAAACAGAGCCTCAAACATTCTGCTCATTTCCTGTTTGAAGTTTCATCTTGGTTTCGCCTGTAGCATCAGTTCTGATGCACTCACAGATAATATCTTTGCAGTTTTGGAAAGGTCAGAGTGTTTTCTTTCCAAAGCTGTCAATTATATGCATAGTCTAGCATCTTTTTGTGACAAAATATTGTGCTTAAAACGGGCACGTTTTTTTATCCAATAATGAAATAGCGCCCCCATAGGTTCAAGAGGTTAAGGAAAGAAATTGCACATATTCACTTTTACCAAGGCACACCTGTTAATTGAAATGCATTCTAGGTGACTACTCATTGAAGCTGGTTGAGAGAATGCCAAGCTTGTGCAAAGCTGTCAAAGCAAATTGTGGCTACTTTGAAGAATCTCAAATATAAAATAATGTCACTGGTGTAGAGAGGAGTCGGCAGGAGGCAGTCGCAGGTTTAGAACAACTGAGTTGATTTAAGCACCATCGATCAAAGAGGGACGAAACCCAAAAGCTGTTGTGGTCAAAATATAAATAAAACATAAAGTACTCAGGAAATAGTAGGAGAGATTCCTCTCATGAAAACAAGTAACATCTTCAATGACCAACAAAGACAAATATCAGAGGGTGTATATATACAATGATAGAGTGGGGATTGGAACCAGGTGTGTGTAAGGATGATGAGACGAGTCCGGAGTTGATGAGTGAAGGACGTTTGCCAGCAGCAGGTTCAGCAGAAGCTAGCGACACCAAACGCCTGAGCTGGACAGGAGGGGGGAGCCAAAGCGAAGGCTGGTGTGATAATAACCCCCCCCCCCCCCCCCCGAGGCAATGCTCCAGCAGCGGCGAGCCACGGACATTGGGGACAACCCCGGAGATGCGGTGCTGGTCGGTTGGGACTAGCTTAATCATGACGGGTCCAGGTGCCCCAAAAATGTACGGGTCCCTATCACCACCCATATTTCCCTTAAAATTAAAATAATTTTGTTGGTAAGGCTCTCTGTTAACTCTTGGTACTACCCATCCCAGAACCGGTAGAACTGTCATCAACTACACTAAATAGCACAGTGCAACAGTCTAAACATATTACTAGAAAATATTAATATTCATGAAATCACAAGTGAAATATAGCTCAACACAGCTTAGCCTTTTGTTAATCACCCTGTCATCTCAGATTTTGAAATTATGCTTTACAGCCAAAGCAAGACAAGCGTTTGTGTAAGTTTATCAATAGCATAGCATAGCATTATGTCCAGCTAGCAGCAGGAAGCTTCATGAAAATCAGAAAAGCAATCAAATTAAAGATTTACCTTTGATGATCTCCGGATGTTTTCACTCACGAGACTCCCAGTTAGACAGCAAATGTTCCTTTTGTTCCATAAAGATGATTTTTTTTACCCAAAATACCTCAGTTTGTTGGTCACGTTATGTTGAGAAATCCACCGGAAATAGTGGTCACGACAACACCGAAACAAAATCCGAATTATATCCATAATATCGACAGAAACATGGCAAACATTTTTTATAATCAATCCTCAAGGTGTTTTTCAAATATCTATTCGACAATATATCAACCAGGACAATTGGCTTTTCAGTAAGAGCGAGAGGAAAAATGACTACCTCTAGAATCACACTGAGAGCCCTCAACTGGCCACTTACACAATGTAGTTGTTTACGCTCATTCTTCAACATAAAGGCGTGAAACTACGTCTAAAGCTGTAGACCCCTAAGGGAATACGTAGAAAAAGGAATCTCGTTGATATCTCTTTCAATGGCCAATAGGGATGCATAGGAACACAACGGTTTCAAAATAAGAGGCAAGTCCTGATTGGATTTTTCTCAGGGTTTCGCCTGCAATATCCGTTCTGTTATACTCACAGACAATATTTTGACAGTTTTGGAAACTTTAGAATGTTATCTATCCTAGGCTGTCAATTATATGCATATTCTAGCATCTCGTCCTGAGAAATAGGCCGTTTACTTTGTGAACAATATTTTTCCATAAATAAAAATAATGCCCCCTAGTTTCAAGAGGATTACTAAGCATTGTAACAGCAGAACAGAACCTAATCTAAGGCTACATTTGAAGCAGTTACCAGACAAGCCGCAATATAGCCAATACATTCAGCACCATGAAGGGGCTCAGAAATTATCCCGTATAAGTCGATCAGCACCACGGAATGCACAAAGCGGTCAAAAAACTATTTTATCTGAAAAAAAAAATAGAACTGCCATACCGGTATTTCAAATGATCTGCCTCCTGCCTATAGCAAAAACACCAGCGATTCAATTAAGTTGAGCAATTAAACAGATTACTTAAATGGCAGCATGTCTTTAAACGGTATATGATGCGTATGTGCTTACTATTATTCTTATAGCCTAGTTAAACGTATAGGCTATGATGACAATGAAATGGCTCAGCGGCCGTGCACCAGAACATGGTTTCCAAAGACAGATCGAGCATAGTTGTACATTGACAAGCAATGTAAATTAACCTCAATAAATCTTGATTTATATAGGCTGTCTGAGTAACCTGCCCTGTAAAAATATACACTTACCCACTCATTTGATTGGCATTCGACAGGCCTTGCGCTCTGTGAAGTCGTTGACTATGGCATTCAATTCCATGGTTCTGGCCCTGGTGTTTTCAATGGACAAAATGGCCAACCCACTCATGCTCCATGCTGCTCCTCAGGTATGATTGAATTACTTTCAGTTTGGTAAAGGAGCACTCAGCACTGGCTACCGTTAGAGGCAGAGTCATAAAAAGGAGCATGCTGTAACTACTTCCCCAAATGTAGCGGTGACTGAATTATAATCCACAATGAGCATCTTGGCCAGGTCTCTCACTGTAGTGCGCTTTGCCATCTCCTTCTTAAAACAGGCCCCAAAAGAGAACAATTGGCCAGGGAAGCTTGCTGATATATCTTTGCTGTAATGTTCAGCCAGCCGACTGGCGGTCTCGTAGAGCGCATCATCATCTGCATTGGCCAGGGTAGTGGGATGGATGGAGTCAATCAGACTTGATGTTGCCCGCAGACCTTTAAATCTGTTTGACAGCTGGTGGATAACGATGTCAAGGTTTGCATTAAAGACTCTAAAACTACTCTCCCTATCAGACAGTCGATCGTCCTCGCATAGGCTGATCAAAATTATGCCTTGCCTTCCTTCTCCAAGTGACTTCAAATGTGTGACTTCAAACTCCTCATTTGTCGGCAAGGGTCTTTGCAGTGACGTTGGCCTTCTCAAAATCCTGTCTGAATCCGGACAGGATCTCTATCACGTCCTTGAGTAGGCTGACTGCCCTGTGCAGGTCTGCGTCTTTGGCCTGTAGCATTTTGGAGACGACGTTCACATTTTCTAAAAACTTAGTTGGCAGAAAAAACATTTAAAAAATCTATTTTCGTTTTCAGTGCTGCTGCATCAACCCTCTCGTCCTTCTTGTCACTTTAAAGCACAATCTTGGTGGGAACCTTCATTACGTCCACATATCTGTATCTCAGGGCTGCAAGGGACTCATATCTAGATGTCCTGAGGGTTGGACACAGTCGTTTTGGAGTTACATTTTCTTTTTCTGATACAAAATCAAATATACCACTCAACATTGACCATCTCTTTATGCTATGCCCGAAGAAGGTGTATAACAGTTCAACATTATCATAAAACTGTTCAATCTCTGGCACATTTTTGACAGATTCGTTGAGAGCCAGGCTAAGATTGTGTGCTGCACAATGCACATAAACAGCAAGCGGCTCTTTTTCGGATATTCCCCTCCTGCATACCCGAATAGACCCCGCTCATGTTATCATACCCCTGCCAACGACATGTTGTAATATCCAGCCCATTGTCCTCTATGCTGCCCAGGATTTTACGTTGAAGCTCAGCTGCTGATGTGTCAGCAGTCTCCAGAAATCCTAAAAACTGTCAGATCTGTGTCAACATTATTTGCCTCCCTTATCGCTCTCACATAGCGATACACTTGTGGTGTCCTTAATAATAGAAAAACAATGGGGCTTCCTGTGTCTCTGCCTGAATGTCAATACTTCACTCGCTAAGATATAAATCAGCTCATTTTGGATTGGAGGACTGGGAAAGTTCATGGATCCTGTGGGGCATTCTAAAAGTTCTTTCAGAACTGGGTGGTAAAATGACAGCAGTTCAATTATACTGAGAACTGTTGGCCTGCCCCAGCTTTTCATGGTGCCCTCTAAACACCAAATTACATCATGCAAGTGTGAGAGTTACATTAACTATGCGCTCCAAAACCTTTGCTGCGTTACGCACGCCTCTCTCCATTTTTGCGTCAATAGTGCCATTGAGCTTCCGAATAGCATAGCCATGTACGTGGTAATTTGATCCCAGCCTTTGTTGTAGTGGTGTAATACGGCTTGGGAATGGACCAGTAGGCTTACACAAACCTAATGCAAAAACATGTAGTTTAACTTCTGCCTCCACATTTGTTGCATAATGCCCCCTGTCAGTTGGATAGGTAAAAAGGCCGTCTGTCCCACTTCCACCTGTTTCCTTAGCCACCACGATACTAGCCTCGCCCTGCTCCTCATCCTCCCCAACCTGCCCTGCCCGGGGATAGCGTGTCAGGCCTGGCTTGTACTCAGGGTCGTATCCGCCATACCTGACAACCTGTATCCTCCTCGGTCAAAGTTGCTTCTTCTGGCACAATGGCACAGCTTGACCTTGGCTCACTTGACCTGCTAAAAGCTGCTGTTGGCGATGATAAATCTACATCCTCTTTTGGTCCCGCTATATTGCTTGTGCTAGCAATGGCTGCACTTGAACTGCATTTGAAAAAGGAATCTAATTTAACTCATTTTGATACCTCCTTTGCTTTTTCATTTTTGCCCTTCCTCTTTTGGGCTCCAGTTTTGTGTTGGTACAATGCTGATTTGTAAATCCGTAATTTTCTATTCTCGACTTTCTCTCTTAATTATTTTTTCAGCAGTTGTCTCTTGATAGCTAGCTCAACTGTTGCTTAACTTTTCGATAGTGGGCAGCATATGAAATTCTGGATGAAAAGCATGCCCAAATTCAACTGCCTGCTACGCATCCCCAGAAGATAGGATATGAATATTATTAGTAGATTTGGATAGGAAACACAGTTTCTAAAACTGTTTGAATCATGTCTGTGAGTATAACAGAACTTTAGTAGCTGGCGAAACCCCGAGGACAAACCATTCCGATTGTTTTTTTTAAGTCACTCTCTTTTCAATGAATTTTCATTGGGAATCCAGATTTCTAAGGAACTTGCTTGTAGTTCCTACCTCTTCCACTGGATGTGACCAGTCTTTAGAAATTGGTTGAGATTTTTCCTTTGTGTAATGAAGAAATAGCCCTGTTCAAAACGAGTGTCACTTCATTTGTACTGTTTGATAGAGGCGCATGACAAGAAAGCTAGCGTCAGTTTGTTTTCTTCCTGTATTGAACACAGATCATCCAGTCTTCAATTTTATTGATTATTTACTTTAAAAATATCTAAAGATGTATTACAAAAGTAGTTTGAAATGTTTAGGCAAAGTTTACAGGTAACTTTTGAGATATTTTGTTATCACGATGTTGTTATGCGCCTGTTGGAATCAGTGTTTTTCTGGATCAAACGCGCCAAATAAATTGACATTTTGGATATATATGGCCACAATTAATCAAACAAAAGGACTATTTGTGATGTTTATGGGACATATTGGAGTGCCAACAGAAGAAGCTTGTCAAAGGTAATGATGATTTATACATTTATTTCTGCGTTTTGTGTCACGCCTGCAGGGTTGAAATATGTTTTCTCTCTTTTGTTTACGGAGGTGCTATCCTCAAATAATAGCATTGTTTGCTTTCGCCGATAAGCTTTTTTAAATCTGACATGTTGGCTGGATTCACAACACGTGTAGCTTTAATTTGATATCTTACATGTGTGATTTCATGAAAGTTAGATTTTTATAGGAATATATTTGAATTTGTCGCTCTGCATTTTCTCTGGCTTTTGGCCTAGTGGGACGCTTACCATCCCACATATCCCAGAGGTTAAAAAGATGACAGAAACAACATCGCTTTGGAGAGTAATTGCACTATTGAATAATATGATTTATTTAGCAAAATAATTAGATTGTTGTTCGTCAATACAATAAAATATCAATGTGACTTATGTAGTGGCAAAAAAACATCAGTGGGATTGTTTATCATATAGCCTATTTTAAAGAAACATCTCATCAAATCGTAGACGTGATGGACTTGCGTCAACAATTAATACTTGGGCATGGTGGGGCGGTATTTAAATGCAATAGGGGGCCCGCAGTTCCGCAAATCAGGGCCCATCACTGGGCCCATGTACGTCGAGAGCCCTGTTGTGACCGCACCGGCTGCACTGGCTAAAGCTACACCACTGGTCAGGACGACACCTGTGGAAGTCCCGAGTGAGCGAAAGATCCAGGCCTCCCGCACCGGAACCCAGCACCTCTCTTTGGAACCATAACCCTCCAAGTCAACCTGGTACTGGAGAAGCCCCCCACGACACAGTGTGTCCAACAGGATGCGGATGGGGTACGCCGGGGCTCCCTCGACGTCCAAGGGATGGGGAGGTGTGTTGTGGAGTCCAGCACTAGCCAGGGGACCAGCTGCCACCGGCCTGAGGAGAGATACATGAAATGAGGGTGAGATACGGTT
Source organism: Oncorhynchus gorbuscha (assembly GCF_021184085.1). NCBI lineage: Eukaryota > Metazoa > Chordata > Actinopteri > Salmoniformes > Salmonidae > Oncorhynchus > Oncorhynchus gorbuscha. The sequence goes on from NC_060178.1 coordinate 65,975,637, forward strand.
ATTGACGGGTAGCTGTAATCTGTACGTCACCTCATTGAGTCTCCTTAGGACTTTGAACGGCACCACAAAATGCAGGCTCAGCTTCCGGCAGAGCAGGCGGAGGGGCAGGTACGTGGCACGAGTCTCTTGTAGGTCCCAGTACTCCTCCGGGATAGGGACGTGGGTGGCCTGGTCCGGACTTTCCACAGAGGTGTCTCAGACTGACACAGAGAGACACTTCCCCTGACACTCCTGCGACCAACCCAACAACCTCCTCTCTGTTATGCAACTGTAGCCAGGGGAAACCTAAAACTGTGGGGTGTGCAGGAGAGTCTAAGATGAGGAAAGTGATGCGTTCCTGGTGGTTGGGATTAACTGTGAGGAAAACTGACCGATCTAGGAAATTGCCTGCAGCACCTGAGTCCATTAGGGCAGGACTCAGCGGGGGGCCTGGATATTCAGGTAAGATGACAGGGAGGAGGACGGGCTGGATGGACAGAGAGTAGCAAGGCATGTCCACGCCTACCTGGTAAGCTACAGGGGAGCTCCTCGGCCTGTTGCTTCCTTGCCTGGTTCTCCAGGTGTTCCAGTGGGGGTCTGCGTTGACGTTGCTCAGGGGGAAGGTAAGTCGTCCCCACCTCCAATGGCTCAGTCTCGCTGGAGGTTCCTGGGAGAGCCCCCAACCCCCGGGATGGGTGACAATGGGCACACAGGACATTATTAGACCTGGTTGTTCCAGCCAGTGGACACAGCCACCGTTCGGAAATCCAAAGCGTACTCCGACGCTGTCCTGGACCCCTGGCGTAGACTGAGGAGATGCTCACCTCCCTCTCGGCCCTCTGTAGGGTGGTCAAAGATGGCATTGAAGAGTTGGGTGAAGCGCTAATAGGACTGCACTTTTGGTCCGTCCATCTCCCAGATGGCGTACGCCCACTCTAGAGGCCAGCCTGTTAGCACCGAGATCACCAAGGCCACCTTGTCCATCTCGGAGGCCGTCCTGCCATTACGGGATAGGTGGAGGTCACACTGCAGGAGAAACCCCCTACAATGAGCTGGGGTCAAACCGCTCCGGGAGGGGCAAGTGGACGTTGCCAATTTGACCAGGTAATGTAGATGGTGGTGGGGTGGCTGGACTGACCACGGGGAGCTGGAAGGGTGGTGGTGTTGCCTGCATTTGGCATACAGCCAACTCTTAGAATAAAAAAGTTAGTGTAACAACAGTTTTAATAAGTAATACTGACGAGTAGACACAAAAAAATTGTATTTTTCAGGGTGTACTCTCGCAGGACAAAGGAATAGCAATTCTTACACTATTGTTCTAAATTCAATAACCTTCATCCTCATCATTCAGTTAATTGAAATTCAATTTTGAAGTCGTGCACAATTAGCAGTTTCTAATTGATTTATGTTGCCCATTCATTGTCAGTTAGAGACACATTAGCACCTTGGGACCCAAAAGCATAATCAGTGCTGTAACTCCCCCATGGGGTGGTCTGGCGCAATGAAGCAGTGACGGAGGGTACCGTACTAAACCGCAAGTTACCTTTAAATCCCGCAGCATAATTTCAAACCTTTTAGTTGAGCAACCACTGTATATACAGTGATAGAGTGGGGATTAGAACCAGGTGTGTGTAATGATAACGAGACAAGTCCAGGGTTGATGAGTGAAACGCATTTGCCTGCAGTAGGTTTCGGCAGCAGCTAGAAGGCCGGCGACGCCAAATGCCTGAGCTGGACAGGAGGTGGAGCCAAAGCGAAGGCTGATGTGACAGTATATTTTTATTTGTTTTTGGTTACTACATTTCATATGTGTTATTTCTTAGTGTTGATGTCTTCACTATTATTCTACAATGTAGAAAATAGTAAAAATAAAGAAACACCCTGGAATGAGTAGGTGTCAAAGGAAGGCCCAAAAATTGTCAAAGACTCCAGCCACCCAAGTCATAGACTGTTCTCTCTGCTACCACACGGAAAGCGGTACCAGAGCACCAAGTCTAGAACAAAAAGGCTCCTTGACAGCTACCCCAAGCCATAAGGCTGCTAAATGATTAAGCAAATGGCTATGAAGACGATTTGCATTGACCCATCTCGAGACAAGTCTCTGAATGTCCTTGAGTGACCCAGCCAAAGCCTGGACTTGAACCCAATCAAACATCTGTGGAGAGACCTGAAATTAGCTGTGCAGCAATGCTCCACATCCAACCTGCGCTTGAGAGGATCTACAGAGAAGAATGAGAGAAACTACACAAATACAGGTGTGCCAAGTTGGTAGCGTCATACCCAAGAAGACTCAAGAAGACTCAAAGCTGTAATCGCTGCCAAAGGTGCTCCAACAATGTAATGAGGAAAGTGTCTGAATATCTATGTAAATGTAATATTTCAGTTTTTTAATATTTAATAAATTAACAACATTTTCTAAAAATGTGTTTTTGTTTTGTCATTATCGGGTATTGTGTGTAGATTTATTTACATTTACATTTAAGTCGTTTAGCAGACGCTCTTATCCAGAGCGACTTACAAATTGGTGCATTCACCTTATGACATCCAGTAGAACAGTCACTTTACAATAGTGCATCTAAATCTTAAAGGGGTGGGGGTGAGAAGGATTACTTACCCTATCCTAGGTATTCCTTAAAGAGGTGGGGTTTCAGGTGTCTCCGGAAGGTGGTGATTGACTCCGCTGTCCTGGCGTCGTGATGGAGTTTGTTCCACCATTGGGGGGCCAGAGCAGCGAACAGTTTTGACTGGGCTGAGCGGGAACTGTACTTCCTCAGTGGTAGGGAGGCGAGCAGGCCAGAGGTGGATGAATGCAGTGCCCTTGTTTGGGTGTAGGGCCTGATCAGAGCCTGGAGGTACTGAGGTGCCGTTCCCCTCACAGCTCCGTAGGCAAGCACCATGGTCTTGTAGCGGATGCGAGCTTCAACTGGAAGCCAGTGGAGAGAGCGGAGGAGCGGGGTGACGTGAGAGAACTTGGGAAGGTTGAACACCAGACGGGCTGCGGCGTTCTGGATGAGTTGTAGGGGTTTAATGGCACAGACAGGGAGCCCAGCCAACAGCGAGTTGCAGTAATCCAGACGGGAGATGACAAGGGCCTGGATTAGGTCCTGCGCCGCTTCCTGTGTGAGGCAGGGTCATACTCTGCGGATGTTGTAGAGCATGAACCTACAGGAACGGGCCACCGCCTTGATCAAATCAAATCAAATCAAATCAAATTTATTTATATAGCCCTTTGTACATCAGCTGATATCTCAAAGTGCTGTACAGAAACCCAGCCTAAAACCCCAAACAGCAAACAATGCAGGTGTAAAAGCACGGTGGCTAGGAAAAACTCCCTAGAAAGGCCAAAACCTAGGAAGAAACCTAGAGAGGAACCGGGCTATGTGGGGTGGCCAGTCCTCTTCTGGCTGTGCCGGGTAGAGATTATAACAGAACATGACCAAGATGTTCAAATGGCCACCCTAATGTTAGTTGAGAACGACAGGGTGTTGTCCAGGATCACGCCAAGGTTCTTAGCGCTCTGGGAGGAGGACACAATGGAGTTGTCAACCGTGATGGCGAGATCATGGAACGGGCAGTCCTTCCCCGGGAGGAAGAGCAGCTCCGTCTTGCCGAAGTTCAGCTTGAGGTGGTGATCCGTCATCCACACTGATATGTCTGCCAGACATGCAGAAATGTGATTCGCCACCTGGTCATCAGAAGGGGGAAAGGAGAAGATGAATTGTGTGTCGTCTGCATAGCAATGATAGGAGAGACCATGTGAGGTTATGACAGAGCCAAGTGACTTGGTGTATAGCGAGAATAGGAGAGGACCTAGAACAGAGCCCTGGGGGACACCAGTGGTGAGAGCGCATGATGAGGAGACAGATTCTCGCCATGCTACCTGGTAGGAGCGACCTGTCAGGTAGGACGCAATCCAAGCGTGGGCCGCGCCGGAGATGCCCAACTCGGAGAGGGTGGAGAGGAGGATCTGATGGTTCACAGTATCGAAGGCAGCCGATAGGTCTAGAAGAATGAGAGCAGAGGAGAGAGAGTTAGCTTTAGCGGTGCGGAGCGCCTCCGTGATACAGAGGAGAGCAGTCTCAGTTGAATGACTAGTCTTGAAACCTGACTGATTTGGATCAAGAAGGTCATTCTGAGAGAGATAGCGGGAGAGCTGACTAAGGACGGCACGTTCAAGAGTTTTGGAGAGAAAACTAAGAAGGGATACTGGTCTGTAGTTGTTAACATCGGAGGGATCGAGTGTAGGTTTTTTCAGAAGGGGTGCAACTCTCGCTCTCTTGAAGACGGAAGGGACGTAGCCAGCGGTCAGGGATAAGTTGATGAGCAAGGTGAAGTAAGGGAGAAGGTCTCCGGAAATGGTCTGGAGAAGAGAGGAGGGGATAGGGTCGAGCGGGCAGGTTGTTGGGCGGCCGGCCGTCACAAGACGCGAGATTTCATCTGGAGAGAGAGGGGAGAAAGAGGTCAGAGCACAGGGTAGGGCAGTGTGAGCAGAACCAGCGGTGTCGTTTGACTTAGCAAACGAGGATCGGATGTCGTCGACCTTCTTTTCAAAATGGTTGACGAAGTCATCTGCAGAGAGGGAGGAGGGGATTTATGGTGGGGAAAACAAAAATTGGATCAATTTTACAATAAAGCTGTAACGTAACATGTGAAAAAAGTGAAGGGGTTTGAGTATTTTAATCTAGAACATGTTTTTGGATGCAATTTAATAGTAGTTGTTGGAGAGAGAAAGAGAAAGACTGAGAGAGAGTGCTCACGTGTGTACTGATTTAAAGCAATGATATTCAAGTGATAGGCTGTTTTAAAAATCTGCAGCTGAAATAATGTTTTATTTATTTACAATTAAAAAAGAAGTTGACCCCTGAAAGCCAGATGGAAAGAATAAATTGGATGCACATTCTGTCTTTATATTACTGTAGCATAAACTATGCTGCAGTAAATGCAGGCCTACCTGTCACAAGAAAAAAACTTACTATGATGAGATGATAGGTCTACAGTATATGCATTGTGAACTGCGCTCAATACTGAGATGCGCTGTCTGTCCCCACCCTGAACATTGATGATTCATAATGTAGAGAAGCCAGATTTAGACATCCCATAAAATGTAACAGATTCATTTCACGCCTTGCTGTCCATATAAATAATGTATTATAATTTAGTGGTTTCTCACAGTTATTTATCCTGGGAAAAGGGAGTGGTTTTGGATGGTAAATCCTGGTAAATTTCGGTAACTGGGTTCCCAGCATTCAACCCTAATTTCCATCAAAACCAAGAGAACCATATACTGTAAGTAAAGCCCATCTCACCCCATGCTCCACCTCACCTCAAATATCCATCTGTTCTCATTTGTCTCTGTCTTTTTACACCACACACACCCCTCTCTCTCTTTCTTCCCTTATTTTTCTATATCTTTCTGTTAGCCTCTCTCTTCTCTTCATGCCCCCTTTCAACTGCTCTCTCTTCTCTCCCTCTATTAATCTCTCTGCCCCCCTCGCCGCTCCTGTTTCTCTCTCTTTCTCTTTCTCCCTCACCCCCCACCCCTCCTCTCTGTCTCTCTCTCTCCTTCTCCTCTCTGTCTCTCGCTTTCCCCTGTTTCTAATTCCGTCCCTCTCCTCTCTCTCCCAAGCCACTGGTCTCGCGGGTCACTCCATATTAGCTTACTTGTTAATACTTGGGGGGCTTGAGATCAATACTTAATCAACAAGTAATGGGATTCTGCAGTCATCCCATATGATCTTTCAATAAAGAATTGAATCTATTGCCCAACCTCTTTCTAAAGGTCTCAGAGAGTGATGGAGGGAGGGGGAGCGGGAGGAGGTCTGAAGGGGAGAGAGAAATAAAATAAAGAGAGGTTGTGTGTGTGTGAGAGAAAGAGAGAAAGAGTGTGAGTGTGAGAGTGTGTGTGGTTCATGGATGGCTTTGGCTTTGCTAGTCAGCTGCCTTTCTCTCTGATCTGCATCTGATTAAGGCTGAGCTGAGTTGGGCTCTGTCCTTCACCCCTGTAACCCCTTCCCTCTTCCACTAGCTGGAACGCACGGCAGCACACAGTTCCATCACACACACACAACCACGTACACTTACAGGAACACAAAAACACACGTACACAAACATTCACAAATGTATTCAAAGATACAGTGCATTCGGAAAGTATTCAGACCCCTTGACTTTTTACGCATTTTGTTATGTTACAGCCTTATTCTAAAATTGATTACATAAAAACAATTCCTCATCAATCTACACACAATACCCCATAATGACAAAGTGAAAACAGGTTTTTAGAAATGTTTGCACATGTATAATAAAAAAACAGAAATACCTTATTTAAAGAACTATTCAGACCCTTTGCTTTGAGACTCAAAATGGAGCTCAAGTGCATCCTGTTTCCAAAACATTTCTGCAGCATTGAAGGTCCCCCAAGAACACAGTAGCCTCCATCATTGTTAAAATCTCTACAGAATTGGTGGGTCCCCCGTGGGATGGTTGAGCTAATGTAAGCTAATGCAATTAACATGAGGTTGTAAGTAACACGAACATTTCCCAGGACATAAACATATCTGATATTGGGAGAAAGCTTCAATTCTATCCAATTTACAGTAGCTATTACAGTGAAAGTATATAATGTTGTTTGACGAGAGTGTGCAGTTATCAACTTGAAAAGTTATTAATTAACCAATTAGGCACATTTGGGCAGTCTTGATACAACATTTTGAACAGACATGCATTTGTTCATTGGATCAGTCTAAAACGTTGCACATACACTGCATACAAATCTAATCACATACAAATCTAAATTGCACCTGGGCTGGAATAATACATCATGGTCTTTCTGTTGCATTTCAAAGATGATGGTACAAAAAAATACAGACAAATGCATGGTTCTTTATTTGTATTATATTTTAGCAGATCTAATGTGTTAAATTCTCCTACAGTAATTTTACATTTCCACAGACTTCAAAAGCTTTCTTTCAAATGGTATCAAGAATATGCATATCCTTGCTTCAGGTCCTGAGCTACAGGCAGTTACATTCGGGTATGTGTCAATTTAGGCAAAAATGTAAAAAAAGGGTCCGGATCCTTAAAAGGTTTTAAATGGAAGAAGTTTGGAACCACCAAGACTCTTCCTTGATCGAACCGCCAAACTGAGAAATCGGAGGAGAAGGGCCTTGGTCATGGAGGTGACCAAGAACCCGATGGTCACTCTGACAGAGCTCCAGAGTTACTCTATGGAGATTGGAGAACCTTCCAAAGGACAACCATCTCGGCAGGAAACCGGCAGGACCTCAGACTGGGGCGAAGGTTCACCTTCCAACAGGAGAACGGTCTTAAGCACACAGTCAAGACAACACAGGAGTTGCTTCGGGACAAGTCTCTGAATGTCCTTGAGTGGCCCTGCCAGAGCCCGGACTTAAACCTGATTAAACATCTCTAAAAATAGCTGTGCAGCAACGCTCCCCATCCAAACTGACAGAGATTGAGAGGATCTACAGAGAAAAATGGGAGAAACTCCTCAAATACAGGTTTGCCAAGCTTGTAGCGTCATATCTAAGAAGACTCAAGTCTGTAATCTCTGCCAAAGGTGCTTCAACAAAATACTGAGTAAAGATTCTGAATACTTATGTAAATGTCATATTTATTTGTTTATTTTATATTTATATTATTTTATTTAAAAAATATTTCTACTTTGTCATTATGGGGTATTGTGTGTAAATTAACGAGGGGAAAAAAGCTATTTAATCCATTTTAGAATAAGTCTGTAACCTAACAAAATGTGGAAAAAATCAAGTGGACTGAATACTTTTCGAAGGCACTGTACACACAAACTAGCCAAGCCTAATGTTATTGTATTGTTTATGATACACATATGGTAGGTAGACTTGAGAAATGGAAAAAAGAGAAAGAGGGAGGGGGTAATAAGAGAGGGAGGAGGAGTCAAACCTATCACCCAGTGGAGGAAAACTACAAAGCGCCCAAACACGCACAAACGTACACACACTCGCACACATTCGCGCACACACACACACACACACACACACACACACACACACACACACACACACACACACACACACACACACACACACACACACACACACACACACACACACACACACACACACACACACACACACACACACACACACACACACACACACACACACTCCTTCTATCTTCAAAATAACAAGTTCCCTTGGGACACCATATGGTATCAAAAGTCAGCTCTTTACAGTTGGTGAAATATTGTAATAAACCATATTCGGTTGTTTGGGTTCTGAAGAAATAGATTTGGTTCAAAGTACTAAACATATGAAGGGAGAACAGTACATTTTTTTAAATCACTGTTTCTCAGTACAACTGAAATGCTGTAGGCCTACGCTAGACATTATGTATATAATATATTTACTTCTCATAAGATACAATATAATTACCTAGAATGGATCTATAATGCTTTATAAAACATGTTTACTGCTGTTTTACTATTTATTTGTATTTTTATCAAGGCCTCCATGACCATGGTCATGCATGGCTGAACCAATGACATACGTACACATTGTAGTGACTGACGTACTCTAGGACAAGGAACCACCAGGCTAGGGCAGATGGCACCCTTTTACCTTTTTACTGTCATACAAGTGTGACAGTGTCAAAACAAGGCTGAATTGTATATGTGTTTGTTCACAGATATTGTGCATATGTGAAAGGGGTCAGAGGTGCAATTTCAATGTGTGTCTCTATGTGTGTCTCTGTGTATGCGTGCGAGCATGCATTTGTCTAGGAGTCTTACCATGGCTGCGTATGTATGTGTATGTATGTGTACGGCTACAGTATGTCTGAGTATATCTGTATGTAAATGTAAAGCAGAGCATCCGACAGTGTTGTCTTAGAGACTTGCTGCATGTGATGTGTGCTTCTAGGGATGCATACTAAACAGTAGATCCAGTCCCTAGTATACCACACTCCCTGGTTGTAAACAGGCTTTGTGCAGACATTGTCATTTTTCAACAACATTAATATGCATGAGAATCTTAGTGGTTTAAACGCTTCAGGAGTGTAGTGGCTTCTGTCGCCTCGCTCCTTCCCTTGTCTTGGCCAGATTTGTAATTTACATTTCATACACAACTTTACTCAACCCTGAAGTATTTTAAGCCCGGCATTAGCATTTTTCTGTGTGTGTGTGTGTGTGTGTGTGTGTGTGTGTGTGTGTGTGTGTGTGTGTGTGTGTGTGTGTGTGTGTGTGTGTGTGTGTGTGTGTGTGTGTGTGTGTGTGTGTGTGTGTGTGTGTGTGTGTGTGTGTGTGTGTGTGTGTGTGTGTGTGTGTGTGTGTGTGTGTGTGTGTGTGTGTGTGTGTGTAACTGAGAGAGAGACAGTGTGTGCGCCTGTGTGTGTACGTACGGCACCTGCATGCTCGTGTGTAGACTGTCAGTGTCCACACCTTGATTTTAGCAATTTGACATAAGTTTGGATAATGCGTGAAATGGATCATACACCTTCTCTCCACTTCTCCCTGTGTCAGATAGAGAAGTAAAGAGTGTGTAGCTCTCTCCTTATTGCTCTATCCCTTCCTTTATCAGCACCCGTTGACAGTTTGCACTGTGGTCACACACGCCAGAGGGGGAATATGGTCAGTTGCATCAGGGGTTGGGTGGTAGTGCTTTGGCAATGGATTCCTAGGTCTCTGCCCTGCTGAGCTGCCGTCACTGGCAAACCTGTGTCCCAATATATTTTGTTTCCTGGAATCTGTCACTCCTATGGTCCCTATGAGTGATTTAGTGACAGAACACATGCCTGGTTCTCATAGTGGTTATGAAAGCTGTTTGGCCCATCTGTTGTCTTGAGAAAACTGGACTTTAAGCTGTACATTTACTGGAAGAAACGTACACTTTAATTCAATAGACATACTGTCAGAATCAGAGTCAGTCTACTGTTAGAGAGGAACACTGCCCAGGTAGCACTTACCGTTCAGAGAACAATATGCTTCTTGGTGAGAGCATGGATGTTCTATGGTTATTTTGCATACAACCATCCCACTACTTTCTGGGAATGATGCAGGATAGTTTCTTGGCTTTGGAACACACTCAGTACATTTGAAGGAACTTGACAAAAAAACATTACTTTAACAGAATGTTTTCTAAAAGTTCAAGTATGGTTACACTAATTTTCCATTTTGGTAATGTTCTCTAACTGGTTTGACATTGTGAATGTTTTCAAATAGTTCATAATGTCAAGGACCAGGAGAAGACCCAGATGCAGACAGTTTCAAAGTAACAAAAGCGTATTACAAAACAGGGCAAATGACAGATCAAGGCAGATTTCAGTCGTCCAGAGCAGAGTCCGAAAGGTACAGAACGGCAGGCAAGTTCAGGGTCAGGGCAGGCAGAGGTCAGTAATCTAGGGTAGTATAACAAGGTACAGAACGACAGACAGGCTAAGGGCCAAAGCAGGCAGAATCGTCAAAAACCGGGAAAGGTAGACAACAGGATCTAGAGACAGACAGGAATTTGGGAAAAACCACTGGTAGGCTTGACGGAAAAAAACAGACAAACAGAGAACACAGGTATAAGTACACTGGGGATAATGTGGAAGATGGGCAACACCTGAAGCGGTGTGGAGACAAGCACAAAGACAGGTGAAAACAATCAGGGTGTGACACAGAACGTTAAAAAATAAAACATTTCTGTGAGAAATTCGGTACCACAGCATAATGTTTCCCACAGGTTTCCTCATGGTTGTATTTAAAGTTATAGTCTCTATTTGTTCTGAGAATGTTGAGAGAACTTTCCATAAAAACCACAAGAAAACTTACAGAACATTCTAAGAATGTTATTTAAAAACACACATTCCATTTTCAGTATAAACAAAACTCTCTCACCTCTATCTTGTTACAGTTTTTTAATCACTTTGGTACTATTTTCACAACTCACAACTGAAAACAAATAATCGAAAAGGCTGTTTTTTCAAAACTTTAGGCACATTTTTAATTGACTATGTACAACACACAGAATCACACAGTAACTGTTTCACCAAACTTAATCAGTGTTTCAACTAGAAATACATTTCATATAAAATAATAATACTTTTCATATGATTCTCTTCTCATTTGATTAAATACATTTGACCATCACTTAATCTAACTGTGCTTAATGGTTTATCACTTAACCGTCTGGTAAACTTTTAGATTTTTAACTGGTTTGTCTACTATATATGGATTTGGATAATGACAGAAATAAAATGTGTGTTTGTAAAGTATGTACTTTATTACTGTTATTATTTGATGCACATGCTACTTCAAAATATCATGTTGTAAATATACTGTAAAAATAACTCACAAAAATATATTATTAAAGGGTGATGGTGCTTGATGCTGCTATGAACCATCACAATTATATATTTGTTGATGTAGCGGCTTCAACCTGGCCAAAACTCTGCTCCGTGGGTGGAACCTCATCGGCCAAAGGGTGACCATCCAAGTGCCTGGAAAATGTGGGGGAAACATCTCCATGTGTTCAGCTATCTTCAACCTCAGGAGACTGAAGAAATTTGGCTTGTCATCTAAAACCCTCGCAAACGTTTACCAATGCACAATTGAGAACATCTTGTAAGGTTTTATCATGGCCTGTTATGGCAACTGCACCACCCACAACCGCAGGGCTCTCCAGAGGGTGGTGTGGTCTGCACAACCCATCATCGGGGGCAAACTACCTGCCCTCCAGTACACCTACAGCACCTGATGTCACAGGAAGGCCAAAAAGATCATTAAGGACAACAACCACCCGAGCCACTGCCTGTTCACCCCACTACCATCCAGAAGGTTAGGCCAGAACAAGTGCATCAAGCTGGGACCAAGAGACTGAAAAACAGCTTTGTCATGGCCATCAGACAGTTAAACTGCCGTCACCAGCACAGAGTGGTTGCTGCCTACATACAGACATTAAATCATTGTCCACTTTAATAAATGGAAGACTAGTCACTTTAATAATGCCACTTTAATGATGTTTACATATCTTGCATTACTCATCTCATAATTATATACTGTGTTCTATACTACATATTGCATCTTAGCCTATGCCGCTCTAACATTGCTCATCCATATATTCATATATTGTTACTCCATTCCTTTACTTAGATTTACATTTACATTTAACATTTAAGTCATTTAGCAGACGCTCTTATCCAGAGCGACTTACAAATTGGTGCATTCACTTTATGTGTGTATTAGGTATTTTTTGTGGAATTGTTAGATATTACTTGTTAGATATTGCTGCACTGTCGGAACTAGATGCATAAGTATTTCGCTACACTCACAATTACATCTGCTAACCATGTGTATGTGACCAATACAATGTAATTTGATTTGATTTATCTCTGAAGATGGTATGGTAGGACGTAGGCCATTCCTTCGATCCTACAATGCTGCACACATCATTGCGTTTCTCAATGAAATTGAGCAGGTCTGTCAAGGTGAAGGGGTCAGCTATGTCATTGTGGTGGGACAATGTCAGGTTACACCATACAGATGTGGTTCAGGCATGGTTTTGGGCCCATCCCTGATTCTGGACCCTATACATGCCCCAATACTCTCCTTTACTCAACCTTATTGAGGATCCATTTTTTCAGCATGGAGGTGGAAGGTGTACGATCGCCATCCCCATGAGCGTGCCACCCTCTTTCTGGCCATGGATGAGGCACGCAACAACATAAATGCAGACCAATGTTAAGCTTGAATTTACCAAGCCAAAAGGTTTTACCCGCGGTGCATGAACAATGAGGTCCTTCACTGTGATGTGGATGAGAATGTATGGCAAAATGCTCTAGACAGGCTTGATGCATATGAATGTGTTCTAAACGTTGTGTTTTATTGTCATTCATCTACATTTACATTTACATTTAAGTCATTTAGCAGACGCTCTTATCCAGAGCGACTTACAAATTGGTGCATTCACCTTATGACATCCACTTTACAATAGTGCATCTAAATCTTAAAGGGGGGGGGGGATACTTATCCTATCCTAGGTATTCCTTAAAGAGGTGGGGTTTCAGGTGTCTCCGGAAGGTGGTGATTGACTCCGCTGTCCTGGCGTCGTGAGGGAGTTTGTTCCACCATTGGGGGGCCAGAGCAGCGAACAGTTTTGACTGGGCTGAGCGGGAGCTGTACTTCCTCAGTGGTAGGGAGGCGAGCAGGCCAGAGGTGGATGAACGCAGTGCCCTTGTTTGGGTGTAGGGCCTGATCAGAGCCTGGAGGTACTGAGGTGCCGTTCCCCTCACAGCTCCGTAGGCAAGCACCATGGTCTTGTAGCGGATGCAAGCTTCAACTGGAAGCCAGTGGAGAGAACGGAGGAGCGGGGTGACGTGAGAGAACTTGGGAAGGTTGAACACCAGACGGGCTGCGGCGTTCTGGATGAGTTGAAGGGGTTTAATGGCACAGGCAGGGAGCCCAGCCAACAGCGAGTTGCAGTAATCCAGACGGGAGATGACAAGTGCCTGGATTAGGACCTGCGCCGCTTCCTGTGTGAGGCAGGGTCGTACTCTGCGGATGTTGTAGAGCATGAACCTACAGGAACGGGCCACCGCCTTGATGTTGGTTGAGAACGACAGGGTGTTGTCCAGGATCACACCAAGGTTCTTAGCGCTCTGGGAGGAGGACACAATGGAGTTGTCAACCATGATGGCGAGATCATGGAACGGGCAGTCCTTCCCCGGGAGGAAGAGCAGCTCCGTCTTGCCGAGGTTCAGCTTGAGGTGGTGATCCGTCATCCACACTGATATGTCTGCCAGACATGCAGAGATGCGATTCGCCACCTGGTCATCAGAAGGGGGAAAGGAGAAGATTAGTTGTGTGTCGTCTGCATAGCAATGATAGGAGAGACCATGTGAGGTTATGACAGAGCCAAGTGACTTGGTGTATAGCGAGAATAGGAGAGGGCCTAGAACAGAGCCCTGGGGGACACCAGTGGTGAGAGCGCGTGGTGAGGAGACAGATTCTCGCCACGCCACCTGGTAGGAGCGACCTGTCAGGTAGGACGCAATCCAAGCGTGGGCCGCGCCGGAGATGCCCAACTCGGAGAGGGTGGAGAGGAGGATCTGATGGTTCACAGTATCGAAGGCAGCCGATAGATCTAGAAGGATGAGAGCAGAGGAGAGAGAGTTAGCTTTAGCAGTGCGGAGCGCCTCCGTGATACAGAGGAGAGCAGTCTCAGTTGAATGACTAGTCTTGAAACCTGACTGATTTGGATCAAGAAGGTCATTCAGAGAGAGATAGCGGGAGAGCTGGCCAAGGACGGCACGTTCAAGAGTTTTGGAGAGAAAAGAAAGAAGGGATACTGGTCTGTAATTGTTGACATCGGAGGGATCGAGTGTAGGTTTTTTCAGAAGGGGTGCAACTCTCGCTCTCTTGAAGACGGAAGGGACGTAGCCAGCGGTCAGTGATGAGTTGATGAGCGAGGTGAGGTAAGGGAGAAGGTCTCCGGAAATGGTCTGGAGAAGAGGGGAGGGGATAGGGTCAAGCGGGCAGGTTGTTGGGCGGCCGGCCGTCACAAGACGCGAGATTTCATCTGGAGAGAGAGGAGAGAAAGAGGTCAGAGCACAGGGTAGGGCAGTGTGAGTAGAACCAGCGGTGTCGTTTGACTTAGCAAACGAGGATCGGATGTCGTCGACCTTCTTTTCAAAATGGTTGACGAAGTCGTCTGCAGAGAGGGAGGAGGGGGGGGGGGGGGAGGAGGATTCATTTCATTTCTTACATTTGTTTACAGAAATTACACCTATGTTGCAATTATATCTGAAAAATACATGTATATTATTGCATGAATGGTTGTGGAGGACGCTTTTATTGATCACACCTTTGATTACACATTGGATATATTTTGGAAATGATAGATTTTCTGTCAATTTCGTTGGGTAATGTAAGTGTATTAGCTAATGTGAAGACTATATAATACATTGTAATATATAGTACTGTAACATATTACTTTCAGTACTTTTAAGGGTTATTTAAAACAAGTATCTTGCATTGTTTGCTATTGGATTAACTGGTAGGTAAAAATCAAATCAAATCAAATGTTATTTGTCACATTCACATGGTTAGCAGATGTTAATGTGAGTGTAGCGAAATGCTTGTGCTTCTAGTACCGACAATGCAGTAATAACCAACAAGTAATCTAAATAACAATTACAAAACTACTGTCTTATACACACAAGTGTAGGGGGATAAAGAATATGTACATAAAGATACATGAATGAGTGATGGTACAGAGCGGCATAGGCAAGATACAGTAGATGGTATCGAGTACAGTATATACATATGAGATGAGTATGTAAACAAAGTGGCATAGTTAAAGTGGCTAGTGATACATGTATTACATAAAGATGCAGTAGATGATATAGAGTACGGTATATACGAATACATATGAGATTAATAATGTAGGGTATGTAAACATTATATTAGGTAGCATTGTTTAAAGTGGCTAGTGATATATTTTACATAATTTCCCATTAATTCCCATTATTAAAGTGGCTGGAGTTGAGTCAGTGTGTTGGCAGCAGACACTCAATGTTAGTGGTGGCTGTTTAACAGACTGATGGCCTTGAGATAGAAGCTGTTTTTCAGTCTCTCGGTCCCAGCTTTGATGCACCTGTACTGACCTCGCCTTCTGGATGATAGCGGGGTGAACAGGCAGTGGCTCGGGTGGTTGTTGTCCTTGATGATCTTTATGGCCTTCCTGTAACATCGGGTGGTGTAGGTGTCCTGGAGGGCAGGTAGTTTGACCCTGGTGATGCGTTGTGCAGACCTCACTACCCTCTGGAGAGCCTTACGGTTGTGGGCGGAGCAGTTGCCGTACCAGGCGGTGATACAGCCCGCCAGGATGCTCTCGATTGTGCATCTGTAGAAGTTTGTGAGTGCTTTTGGTGACAAGCCAAATTTCTTCAGCCTCCTGAGGTTGAAGAGGCGCTGCTGTGCCTTCTTCACGATGCTGTCTGTGTGGGTGGACCAATTCAGTTTGTCTGTGATGTGTATGCCGAGGAACTTAAAACTTACTACCCTCTCCACTACTGTTCCATCGATGTGGATAGGGGGGTGTTCCCTCTGCTGTTTCCTGAAGTCCATAATCATCTCCTTAGTTTTGTTGACGTTGAGTGTGAGGTTATTTTCCTCACACCGCACTCCGAGGGCCCTCACCTCCTCCCTGTAGGCCGTCTCGTCGTTGTTGGTAATCAAGCCTACCACTGTTGTGTCGTCCGCAAACTTGATGATTGAGTTGGAGGCGTGCGTGGCCACGCAGTCGTGGGTGAACAGGGAGTACAGGAGAGGGCTCAGAACGCACCCTTGTGGGGCCCCAGTATTGAGGATCAGCGGGGTGGAGATGTTGTTGCCTACCCTCACCACCTGGGGGCGGCCTGTCAGGAAGTCCATTACCCAGTTGCACAGGGCGGGGTCAAGACCCAGGGTCTCGAGCTTGATGACGAGCTTGGAGGGTACTATGGTGTTAAATGCTGAGCTGTAGTCGATGAACAGCATTCTCACATAGGTATTCCTCTTGTCACAATGGGTTAGGGCAGTGTGCAGTGTGGTTGAGATTGCATTGTCTGTGGACCTATTTGGGCGGTAAGCAAATTGGAGTGGGTCTAGCGTGTCAGGTAGGGTGGAGGTGATATGGTCCTTGACTAGTCTCTCAAAGCACTTCATGATGACGGAAGTGAGTACTACGGGGCGGTAGTCGTTTAGCTCAGTTACCTTAGCTTTCTTGGGAACAGGAACAATGGTGGCCCTCTTGAAGCATGTGGGAACAGCAGACTGGGATAGGGATTGATTGAATATGTCCGTAAACACAGCAGCCAGCTGGTCTGCGCATGCTCTGAGGGCGCGGCTGTGGATGCCGTCTGGGCCTGCAGCCTTGCGAGGGTTAACACGTTTAAATGTTTTACTCACCTCGGCTGTAGTGAAGGAGAGGCCGCATGTTTTGGTTGCAGGCTGTGTCATTGGCACTGTATTGTCCTCAAAGCGGGCAAAAAAGTTATTTAGTCTGCCTGGGAGCGAGACATCCTGCTCCGTGACGGGGCTGGTTTTCTTTTTGTAATCCGTGATTGACTGTAGAACCTGCCACATACCTCTTGTGTCTGAGCCGTTGAATTGAGATTCTACTTTGTCTCTATACTGACGCTTAGCTTGTTTGATTGACTTGCGGAGGGAATAGCTACACTGTTTGTATTCGGTCATGTTTCCGGTCACCTTGCCTTGATTAAAAGCAGTGGTTCGCGCTTTCAGTTTCACGCGAATGCTGCCATCAATCCACGGTTTCTGGTTTGGGAATGTTTTAATCGTTGCTATGGGAATGACATTTTCAACGCACGTTCTAATGATCTCGCACATCGAATCAGCGTATTCGTCAATGTTGTTGTCTGACGCAATACGAATCATATCCCAGTCCACGTGATGGAAGCAGTCTTGGAGTGTGGAATCAGATTGGTCGGACCAGCGTTGAACAGGCCTCAGCGTGGGAGCTTCTTGTTTTAGTTTCTGTCTGTAAGCAGGGATCAACAAAATGGAGTCGTGGTCAGCTTTTCTGAAAGGAGGGTGGGGCAGGGCCTTATTTGCGTCGCAGAAGTTAGAATAGCAATGATCCAAGTTTTTGCCAGCCCTGGTTGCGCAATCGATATGCTGATACAATTTAGGGAGTCTTGTTTTCAGATTAGCCTTGTTAAAATCCCCAGCTACAATGAATGCAGCCTCAGGATGTATGGATTCCAGTTTGCAAAGAGTCAAATAAAGTTCGTTCAGATCCATCGATGTGTCTGCTTGGGGGGGAATATATACGGCTGTGATTATAATCGAAGAGAATTCCCTTGGTAGATAATGCGGTCGACATTTGATTGTGAGGAATTCTAAATCAGGTGAACAGAAGGACTTGAGTTCCTATATGTTTTTGTGACCACATCACGTCTCGTTAGCCAGAAAGATGTTTGTTTCTGTCGGCGCGATGCGTGGAGAAACCCGCTGGCTGCACCGACTCCGATAGCATCTCTCCAGTGAGCCATGTTTCCGTGAAGCAAAGAACGTTACAGTCTCTGATGTCCCTCTGGAATGCTACCCTTCCTCGGATTTCATCAACCTTGTTGTCAAGAGACTGGACATTGGTGAAAGTCATATTCTTGGTCGTACTGATGGTGAGTTGACGCTGCTCTTATATTCAGTAGTTCTTCTCGGCTGTATGTAATGAAACCTAAGATGACCTGGGGTACTAATGTAAGAAATAGCACGTAAAAAAACAAAGGCACGCAAAGCGAGGTGGCCATCTCTGTCGGCGCCGCAATTCTAAAAACGACTACAGTAAAAAGATATCATTATGTTGTGTTTTGGTGATTAAACCAATGTTGTCATTACATTTCACAATGGACATAATATTGTGAATCAGTGGTTGTGAATGAAAAACTGGCAGCATTACAAGTGTGACCATTTTAGAGTATTGTACTATTGTGAAAATGTAACACATACTTGTGAATATAGTACCAAAGTGATTAAGAAAAAACAGAAAAAACAGTATGTTTGTTTAGGTGAGTTGGCCGCACTCACTAATTGGCCACACCTTTTGTGCTCGTTTCCTTTGAAATTGAGTTTTTTTTAATAGACTAAAATAGTATAACAAAAAAACGGGCATGCTAGTGTCATCCTGGTGGCGCAGTGGATTAATACAATGGATAGAGAAGAGAAGATTATAGGTTGAAATCTTACTGATGCAGTGTAATAATAAAAAAAATACATGCATTTGCATGATTCATGCCTAAGGAACTTCCATGTGTCCTTTCTGAGCTTGAAGAAAAAGTTCAGCCTAAATAAGCTAGCAGTGTTATTAAAAATTGTGTTGAAACATTCAGTGAAAGTTTCAAGGGAAGTTATTCAAAAATCTCAAAACAACCTATAATGTCCATTCTCAGTGCGTTAATGAAACCTCCCAGGAAAACTTTCGATGAACCAGAGTAAAACGTCCTCAGAACCACCCTGCAACCTAAAAAATAAACGTTCCCAGAAATATTACCTTCTGTTTTCAGAACGTTAAAAAAATTATTTAGTTTTACTGGACAAAAACATACATTCCCACAACTTCCAAGGTACCAAATGTACTAGCTGGGTGGTGTGTTTGTGTGTTTTTGTTCAGAGATACCCTGAGTGAAAGCAGTAAAGATTCCCCTTGTGTTGACGTTTCTCTCAGAGGACATTGGCACTACTTGAGCTCAGGTACCTCCCTTTGGGCTCCTGTACGCTTCTGCTGTAACCATGACAGCTAGGCACCATGGCAATGAGTCCATTTAAGATTCTCCTTTTCCTACTCAGACATGTCTTTAGGGATGGATGGTCTCTAATGGCAGTGGGAATTTACTTCCCGGGAGAGGGAGAGTGAAATAGAGTAACAGTGTGTGCCTAGAGTGTTTGTGTAGTGATGACTAGAGGGGATTCGCTTGTCTCTGGCGGGACAGTGTCCATGGACCGCTGAGGGCTCAGTTTAACCAGTAATACACTCCAATCTTTAGACCTCTGGAAATGAATATGGATGTGTGTGTGTGGGAGAATGGTCGTTATGCAGATTACAGTTGATGCATGCCTATTGTTTGGGTACGAGTGTAGATGGGGAAGAGCAACACCTGAAGCAAGGGGATGGGGTCCACTGCTGTTTGCTTGTGCATGTGGGCATGTGTGCAATGCATAAACTAATATGTCAACAGACATATATTTGTTTGTCTGTATCTTTGTAAATGTATGTGTGCTTGCAGAAACACAATATTATTGTGATCGTGAATGTGGTCTGGGTGTGTGTGTGTGTCTGTGTGTGTGCGTGAGTGTGGGTCTATACTGTGTGTGTGTCCATAATGTATGTGTGGGAGCCAGGTTCTCTTCCCTCTGGGCCTGTGCTCTACCTCCTTCTCCCTAATGTTCTCTAATTAAGTAAATGCACTTGAAAGACCACACAGGTCACATGGGTCATATCTGAGAGAGAATGATGTCATTGAATCAGCCCCCAGCCCGTGTGACCAGGGCTGGAGGTCAGGGGTCATGTGTGAGAGAGCGGAGAGGAGGAAAGGAGTGCGGGTGTCAATATCAAACACAGTTCGACTTTTCATGTTCATTGCTGTGTGAGAGAGTGTCTTCAATGCTAGATGGTGGGCTAATTGATCAGAGTGAATGAAAGAGCAAAGAGACCATCACATGACAGATAGATAGATAGATAGATAGATAGATAGATAGATAGATAGATAGATAGATAGATAGATAGATAGATAGATAGATAGATAGATAGATAGATAAGAGGTAGAAAGAGGAATGAACAGATGCTCAAAAGGGTTCTTACATACTTGCTCTCTGTGTTGATGTGTGTTTTATTCCCCCGCTCTCCCTCTCCCTATATCTATATATCCTTCTCCCCTATCTTTCCCTCTCCTTATCTCTATATCTCCCACTCTCTCCCTCCCTCTCTCTCTGTAGTGTAGTATGGTGTCTATAGGGAGAGACCAGTGTTGTATAAGCATTTAGGTGCTGTCATGCAGAAAGAGCTGTGATTGACTAACTCTGATTATTCACAAAGTCATACAGGGGTCAGCACAGTCAACGATCAAATACAAGGGCTACAACCTCCCCTGTCCCTTACCCTATTCAGTACATTCACAGTGCACTCACACACAGACTGAAATGTTTAGGGCACAGTATTTAAGCTTCTCTCTTTTTGTGTGCATGTGTGTATGTCTGAGTGTGTATGTGCGTGTGTTTCCAGAGGCAGGTGTCAGATTGCAATGCCTCACAACTGTGTATGTAGTTATTTTAGTCTATAACCTGATCTTTTAGGGTCACTCCCGTCCTTCCCAGAGCCCATGCTCAGAGCTCTTTGTCTTCATGTAGTAAGTTATGTAGGCCACCAGGGGCAGTGTTAATTCGCTGCCCAGTCAATGAGCTACCAAAAAAGTACTCTTCTATTTTTTCCTTTTGTGATAAAGTGAAAAAGATGACTCAATAACAACCCCTTTTTGTCTGCCAAAATATGACACAATTCTCTCCAAATGACATTCATTGAATCATTCCCAACATACACACATACTTCATATTCAAGTCCATAGACGTTTACCACTCGCTGACTCTGTCACCACCACATGACATTCCAAATACAGTTCCCACTTTCTCAGCCGATCAACTTCTCCCTCTTTCACTCCCTCTACTCTCTCTTCTCCTCTATCCCCTCTCGTTGTCCCCTCTCCCCCTCACTCTCTTTGCCCAGTTGTCCTCTCTCCCTCCTCCTCTCTACATTTCCATCCTCCCCTCCTGATGTCAGGGGCTATTGCATGACCTGTTCATGTAGTCAGGGGCATGTTGAATCTCGTCCATTGTGACAGGTAGTATTTAATAAAATGGACTTGTAATTGTGCAAGTGTTACAGTGGCTTGCAAAAGTATTCACTCCCATTGGCATTTTCCCTATTTTGTTGCCTTACAACCTGGAATTAAAATATATTTTTGGGTGGTTTGTATCATTTGATTTACACAACATGCCTACCACTTTGAAGATGCAAAATATATATATTTTTTGTGAAACAAACAAGAAATAACACAAAAAAACAGAACTTGAGAGTGCATAACTATTCAACCCCCCAAAGTCAATACTTTGTAGAGCCACCTTTTTGCAGCAATTCCAGCTGCAAGTCTCTTGGGGAGTGTCTCTATAAACTTGGCACATCTAGTCACTGGGATTTTTGCCCATTCTTCAAGGCAAAACTGCTCCAGCTCCTTCAAGTTGGATGGGTTCCGCTGGTATACATCAATCATTAACTTCTCTAGGGTAGGGTGAAAAGCATGCCCAAATTAAACGGGCTGCTCCTCGGGCCCGGATGATGATATGCATACAACTGGTAGATTTGGATAGAAAACACTCCAAAGTTTCAAAAACTGTTAAAACCTCCAGTGACTCCCCATCCCGCATGACGGAGCGTAATCATCGACTGACACTAATTAGCATAACGCAACGGACATAAATATTCCTAGAAAATATTCCTATTCATGAAAATCACAAGTGAAATATATTGAGACACAGCTTAGCCTTTTGTTAATCACCCTGTCATCTCAGATTTTCAAAATATGCTTTACAGCCAAAGCTAGACAAGCATTTGTGTAAGTTTACCGATAGCCTAGCATAGCATTTTGTCCAGCTAGCAGCAGGTAACTTTGTCACGGAAATCAGAAAAGCAATCAAATTAAATCGTTTACCTTTGATGAGCTTTGGATGTTTTCACTCAAGAGACTCCCAGTTAGATAGCAAATGTTCCTTTTTTCCAAAAATATTACTTTGTAGGCGAAATAGCTCTGTTTGTTCTTCACGTTTGGCTGAGAAATCGCCCGGAAATTGCAGTCACGAAAACGGCGAAAAATCTTCCAAATTAGCTCCATAATATCGAAAGAAACATGGCAGACGTTGTTTATAATCAATCCTCAAGTTGTTTTTCAAATATCTATTCGATAATATATCAATCGGGACTGGTGGCTTCTTATTAGGATAGAGAGAAACAATGGCCGCATTTGTCCTTTACGCACCAAACACTCTGAGAGCTGACCACTGACGCAATGTTGACGTTCAGGCTCATTTTTCAAAATAAAAGCCTGAAACTATGTATTGTGACAATAGACACATTAGGGAAGCCATAGAAAAAGTAATGTGGTTGATAGCCCATTCACTGCTCAATAGGGACGCATAGGACCGCAGAGCCTTCTAAATAAGAGTCCCTTCCTGTTTGGATTTTTCTCAGGCTTTCGCCTGCAACATCAGTTCCGTTATGCTCACAGGCAGTATTTTTACAGTTTTGGAAACTTTAGAGTGTTTTCTATCCTAAGCAGTCAATTATATGCATATTCTAGCATCTTGTCCTGACAAAATATCCCGTTTACTACGGAAACGTTATTTTTCCAAAAATGAAAATACTGCCCCCTAGTCCTAAAAGGTTCAAACAGTGTCTGTGAGTATAACAGAACTGATTTGGCAGGCGAAAACCTGAGAAAAATCCATTCAGGAAGTTGTTTTATTTGTTGGTTTTGTAGTTTTCTATTAAATACCATTACAGTATCCATTGACTTATTACTCAATTACTGCCTTCCACTAGATGTCAACAGTCTGTAGAAATTGATGCATGCTTATTTATTTTTAAATTAAGAAGTATTCATATTCTTTCGACATGTCCCTCAGAAGGACTCTAATCTTTTGGCGCGTGAATGAGTGCGCGCTCCTCGTTCTTTATCTCCGGTATTGAACACAGTATATTCCATCTTAAATTTGATCGATTATTTACATATTAGGGTACCTGAGGTTAGATTAGAAACGTTGTTTGAATTGTTTGGACGAAGTTTACAGGTAACCTTTTAGATTCCTTTGTAGGCATTTTGGGCGAGTTGGAACAGGTGGATATCTGAATCAAATGCGCCAAATAAATGGAAATTCTTGGGACATAAAGGACTTTATCGAACAAAACCACCATTTATTGTGTAACTGGAACCCTTTGGATTGCAAAAAGATTAAGATCTTTAAAGGTAAGTGATTTATTTTATAGCTATTTAAAAAATTGACACCTGTGCAGGTTATGAATTCATGTTAATGCAGGAAGTGGGTGAGGTGCTGTCCTCAGACGATCAAATGCTATGCATTCACCGTAAAGTCTATTGTACATAGGACAAAGCGGTTCAATTATCAAGACTCTAAGCAAAAGAATGATTACTCTTATGAATGTCTAAAATGACCACTTTTGTATTTTGAATTTCGCGCTCTGCAATTTCACCGGATGTTGTCGAGGTGGGACACTAGCGCCAAATGATCTGAAACGGTCCTATGGACAGATACTCCAATCTCCGCTGTTGAGCTTTGCAGCTCCTTCAGGGTTATCTTTGGTCTCTTTGTTGCCTTTCTGATTAATGCCTTCCTTGCCTGGTCCGTGAGTTTTGGTGGGCGGCCCTCTCTTGGCAGGTTTGTTGTGGTGCCATATTCTTTCCATTTTTTATTAATATATTTAATGGTGCTCTGTGGGATGTTCAAAGATCCTGATATTTTTTTATAACCAACCTTGATCTGTACTTCTCCACAACTTTGTCCCTGACCTGTTTGGAGAGCTCCTTGGTCTTCGTGGTGCTGCTTGCTTGGTGGTGCCTCTTACTTAGTGGTGTTGCAGAATCTGGGGCCTTTCAGAACAGGTGTTACAGTGCCTTGCGAAAGTATTCGGCCCCCTTGAACTTTGCGACCTTTTGCCATATTTCAGGCTTCAAACATAAAGATATAAAACTGTATTTTTTTGTGAAGAATCAACGATAAGTGGGACACAATCATGAAGTGGAACGACATTTTTGGGATATTTAAAACTTTTTTAACAAATCACAAACTGAAAAATTGGTTGTGCAAAACTATTCAGTTAATACTTTGTAGCACCACCTTTTGCTGCGATTACAGCTGTAAGGGAATACCCCCCTGTATTGGACAAAAATGAATGGGAAGTCATTGGCATCGGACAAACCATATACACATTGTCCAATACCACCCAATTCGGCGTTGATTCATGCAAAGTGTATTGCAAATGCAATTGCCAGTTGTAACACTTTAAAAATTCAACAGGTGGCGAAACCGCTCCACCATGGTTTTTCATATCGGAAATGTAACCCAAGTCAACCTCCAAAAGCAAAATTTTGAAAAAATGATTTTTTTGTCAAAAACTTATCACCCCTTAAAAAAGTGCTTTCTGGACCGTTTTTCGAAATTCTTTCGATTTTTTTTGTCAATTACACATGTGTAAGAACTGTATGAATATACTTTTGTCCAATTTTATTATCATATATATATTTATTTTTTACATGCGCATAAGTAATATGTTTTGTCCATTTTCAATATGATTTCATAGGAAGTCAAAGGTAAAAAATGTCAACATTTTGTAAAAAACTTCACAAACCCTTAAAAAAGTGCTTTCTGGACCCTTTTTCGAAATTCTTTCAAATTTTGTGTCAATTACACACGTATAAGAACTGTATCAACATACTTTACGCATAAGTAATATGATTTGTCCATTTCCAATATGATTTCATAGGAAGTCAAAAGTCACTTTTTTGGGGGCCAAATGCCGTAAGAAACACTCGTTGTGTTGATTTAATCGTGTCCATTTGGTGATGTTTTTTCACTTCTGCAAAGTCACTGTGCATTTGCAATATGTTTCAATGGGCATTTACCATATGAAATTTGACATGCTCAAAAATGCAAAATTGACTGGCCTGAAGAACACAGGATGGCCGAGCAGTGATAGTTGTTCCTTTCCATCACTCGTTGTGTTGATTTCATCATGTCCATTTGTTTATGTTTTCTCACTTCTGCAAAGTCACTGTGCATTTGCAATATGGTTCAATGGGCATGTACCATCACGATTTTGTCATGCTATAAAAATCCTGCAGGAATGCAAAATTGACTGGCCTGAAGAACACAGGATGGCCGAGCAGTGATAGTTGTACCTTTCCATCACTCGTTGTGTTGATTTCATCATGTCCATTTGGTGATGTTTTTTCACTATAATATCATATTGCAAATGCACGTGCATTGTTGTGCAACTGGTGACCCAAAAATAAAAATATGGTTGTAAATGCATTTACCGGGACTCCTATTGTTCATGCCCGCTATGGGAGTACCCTACTACGGCCTATATCTATGGGGGCCGTCTTGAGTGCTTTATGGACTGTTTAAAATATTCTGATGGATACGCATTGTTATGCAACTGGTGATTGAAAATAGGCACCTGGTAACCCAATAATAAAAATATGGTTGTAAATGCATTTACCGGTCATTCTGATATTAATGTCCGCTATGGGAACACAGGATGGCCTGGCAGTGATAGTTGCTCCTTTCCATTGCTCGTTGTGTTGACTTCATCATGTCCATTTTGTGATGTTTTTTCACTATAGAATCATATTGCAAATGCACGTGCATTTGCAATATGTTTCAATGGGCATTTACCATATGACATTTGACATGCTCAAAAATCCTGCAGAAATGCAAAATTGACTGGCCTGATGAACTCGGGATGGCCGGGCAGTGATAGTTGTTCCTTTCCATCACTCGTTGTGTTGATTTCATCATGTCCATTTGGTGATGTTTTTTTCACTATAGAATCAAATTGCAAATGCATGTGCATTTGCAATATGTTTCAATGGGCATTTACCATATGAAATTTGACATG
Organism: Oncorhynchus gorbuscha; assembly: GCF_021184085.1. Classification (NCBI taxonomy): domain Eukaryota; kingdom Metazoa; phylum Chordata; class Actinopteri; order Salmoniformes; family Salmonidae; genus Oncorhynchus; species Oncorhynchus gorbuscha. The sequence continues at coordinate 66,001,829 of NC_060178.1, forward strand.
CTCAAAAATGCAAAATTGACTGGCCTGATGAACACAGGATGGCCGAGCAGTGATAGTTGTTTCTTTCCATCACTCGTTGTGTTGATTTAATCGTGTCCATTTGGTGATGTTTTTTCACTATACAATCATATTGCAAGTGCACGTGCATTTGCAATATGGTTTAATGGGCATTTACCATATGAAATTTGACATGCTCAAAAATCCTTCAGAAATGCAAAATTTGACTGGCCAGATGAACTCGGGATGGCCTGGTAGTGATAGTTGCTCCTTTCTATCGCTCGTTGTGTTGACTTCATTATGTCCATTTTGTGATGTTTTTTCACTGTTGAATCATATTGCAAGTGCACGTGCATTTGCAATATGGTTCAATGGGCATTTACCATATGAAATTTGACATGCTCAAAAATGCAAAATTGACTGGCCTGATGAACACAGGATGGCCGAACAGTGATAGTTGTACCTTTCCATCACTTGTTGTGTTGATTTCATCATGTCCATCTGTTTATGTTTTCTCACTTTTGCAAAGTCACTGTGCATTTGCAATATGGTTCAATGGGCAGGTACCATCACGAATTTGTCATGCTATAAAAATCCTGCAGGAATGTGAAATTGACTGGCCCGATGAACACGGGATGGCTGGGCAGTCAATGTCAATGTCCATCAGTCAATTAGATATCATTCTGACACAAAACTGATACAAACTGACAATAAACCCACTTTTTCCAACTCGTTTAGTAGCCAACTATCACATACTTCAGAGCTGGCCCAAACATTCACAACGCCTTCGGTTCAAACCATAAAAAAAAACATAAAACACATAGTTACGTTCTAGCTGCGGGTCCACTTCTTATGTTATGTGTAGACCCCGAATCCCAAGTTTCGGCTCAATCGGTCATTCGGTGTCCGAGCAAAACCCTAATTGGTGCTGAAAATCCACTTTTTTTCCATGACTTGCTACGGGGTCCTTGAATGAGCTATCGGACAGAAACGTTGGGTTCCGTCTCTATGGGCCGAGACGGTCGCAATGCACCTAGTCTTGTGTCTCTGAAACTTTTCTAAATGTCGTCATTTTTGGAATGGTCAAAATGAATTGAAGTCATTGCAAATGTACGAGGCTGTTTCTCGGTTCCTTCTAGAGCCACGTACCTCACCACACACTATCGACCGGAGGTCTAGAACAGGATTCTAAAGTTTCGGAACTCTAGGTCTGACGGTTCTTTAAAAGTTCCAACAAGGTTAACTAATGTAGGCAGTGTATGTCTCTACGCACCCCAATGGGTCCCTACTTCCAAGCTGTGTCTGTGTGTGATTTAGTTTTCCTTGGAAATTTTACGGGAAAAATGACTGATTTACAGTTCATGGGGGTTGCCTAATCACATATATGAAGTTTTGGAAAGATCTGACTTTTTTAACCCCTCGAAACAGCCCAAGAGACACCAATTATGGCACTTCCGGTTGGCACAGGAAGCTGTAAGTCAACACATATCCTCATTGGGGTATGCTTTTACAGAATCCTGAGTTTTAAGTCCTTACGACTGATTTACACAGGGTTGAATGCACTATGTCTATCAAACCCCAGGCAGGATATGGATAAACAATTTTAGGGTGATTTTAACCACTTCCGGTTGGTCCAGGAAGCTTAGAATCAACACAGGTAGACCTCGTAGTGGCCTGATGGACTGTCATCGAAGACAGGTTCATACGACATTCATAACCCACATAGGCTTCAGGTTGAATTTAGGGGTGCAGGCAATGTATTCCTATGGGGAGAGAAGTCAATGCAAACTGTTTGATGTAAACACCTTCTTTTAACTGGTAAGGGTTAATGCCACACGGTCAAGGTTAGGCTTGCACGGATCGGGAGGACCTCAGGTACGTTCCTGACGTCGAATTGTGCTTCTCACCCTAACGGTTCTCTCACTGTTACCCAAAAGCAAATGACATTGAGGGCCAGCCTTCATTTTGGGCCTACTTTTCTGACGTGAAGTGGAAAAATAATTTCTCTATTTTCATTTTGGATCTTTAATCCCTGATATTGGCCATAACTCAAAAACCGTTGAGGCCTAGACGCCATCTTGTTCGGGTCCAACTGCCCATTATGCCAAACCTACGCTCACCGAGTTTCGGCTTCGAAATATTTTCCGTTTTCGAGATGAGGCCCCCGTCGTGAATCGGGATATTCCGGGACAGCGGAAAAATGACCAAAATCTTATTATTTTTGTAAAACAGAAACCGAATGTCCGACAAAGTTCATTTGATGACTTCCTGGTAGGTCCGGCCCTGCCGCTCGGCCCGACGCCGTCCGCGAATTTTACAAACGATTTCGGACGTCTAGTAAGGGACCGTACATTTTCAATATGGACTTTCTCACTAACCATACAGCAACTGCCGAAATCTTCCCTTAAGGTATGTAAGTCGCTTGGGGTATGTCTCTATCAGTTTTGCACATCGAGAGACTGAAATTTTTTCTCATTCCTCCTTGCAAAACAGCTCGAGCTTAGTGAGGTTGGATAGAGAGCATTTGTGAACAGCAGTTGTCAGTTCTTTCCACAGATTCTCGATTGGATTCAGGTCTGGACTTTGACTTGGCCATTCTAACACCTGTATATGTTTATTTTTGAACCATTCCATTGTAGATTTTGCTTTATGTTTTGGATCATTGTCTTGTTGGAAGACAAATCTCCGTCCCAGTCTCAGGTCTTTTGCAGACTCCATCAGGTTTTCTTCCAGAATGGTCCTGTATTTGGCTCCATCCATTTTCCCATCAATTTTAACCATCTTCCCTGTCCCTGCTGAAGAAAAGCAGGCCCAAACCATGATGCTGCCACCACCATGTTTGACAGTGGGGATGCTCTCTGCGCTTTTAACGGACCTCTGAGACTATCACAGTGCAGGTGCATTTATAGGTAGACTTGATTACACACAGGTGGATTGTATTTATCATCATTAGTCATTTAGGTCTACATTGGATCATTCAGAGATCCTCACTGAACTTCTGGAGAGAGTTTGCTGCACTGAAAGTAAAGGGGCTGAATAATTTTGCACGCCAAATTTTTCAGTTTTTGATTTGTTAAAAAAGTTTGAAATATCCAATAAATGTTGTTCCACTTCATGATTCTGTCCCACTTGTTGTTGATTCTTCACAAAAAATACAGTTTTTTATCTTTATGTTTGAAGCCTGAAATGTGGCAAAAGGTCGCAAAGTTCAAGGGGGCCAAATACTTTTGAAAGGCACTGTATGTACTGAGATCATGTGACAGATCATGTGACAGTTATATTGCACACAGGTAGACTATATTTAACTAATTATGTGACTTCTGAAGGTAATTAGTTGCACCAGATCTTAATTAAGAGCTTCATATGAAATACATATGCACTCACCACTTTTGAGTTTTAATTTTTTTACACATTTTTGAAACAAGTAATCTTTTCCGTTTTACTTCACCAATTTAAACTATTTTTAAACTATTTTGTGTATGTCCATTACATTAAATCCAAATAAAAATCCATGTAAATTACAGGTTGTAATGCAACAAAATAGGAAAAATGCCAATGGGGGTACCTTCTCTCTCCCGCTACCCCTCTCACTCTCAATCTTGCTCCTTTCCCTCCTCTCTACCTCCCAACCTCCTCCCCCTTTTCCCCTTGTCTCTTTCATGCAGTCCCTCTCACATTATTTTAGACGTGCAGCATATGCTGATGGTACGGTTAGGGGAGGGGAGTGTGTATGTGACCTCGCTGTTGGCTATAATTGGTGTGCCTGCTTCTGAGTACCGGCCCCAGTAGCACTCTGCCTCTACCTTCTGTGGCTGTCACTAACACACAAACAGTACATACACATACACGGAGTCTACAAAACTAGGAGCACCTGCCTAATATTGAGCTGCACCCCCCCGCCCCCATTTTGCCCTCAGAACAGCCTCAATTCGTCAGACCATAGACTCTACAAAGTGACCGAAAGCGTTCCACTGGGATGCTGGCCCATGTTGACTCCAAATCTTCAACACAGTCGTGTCAGGTTGGTTGGATGTCCTTTGGGTGGTGGAACATTCTTGATACACAAAGGATATTGTTGAGCGTGAAAAACCAGCAGCGTTGCAGTTCTTGACACACTCAAACCGGTGCACCTGGCACCTGCTACCCTGTTTAAAGGCACTTTAATATTTTATCTTATCCATTCAACCTCTGAATGGCACACATACACAATCCATATCTCAATTGTCTCAAGGCTTAAAAGTACTTATTTAACATAGATTTAACAAGTAACATCAATAAGGGATCATAGTTTTCACCTGGATTCAACTGGTCAGTCATGGAAAGATTAGGGGTTCCTAATTTTCTGTGCACTCAGTGTACACATACATACATACAGTGGGGAGAACAAGTATTTGATACACTGCCGATTTTTCAGGTTTTCCTACTTACAAAGCATATAGAGTTCTCTCATTTTTTATCATAGGTACAATTCAACTGTGAGAGACGGAATCTAAAACAAATATCCAGAAAATCACGTTGTATTTTTTTATTTTTTTTTATTTTATTTCACCTTTAGTTAACTAGGTAGGCTAGTTGAGAACAAGTTCTCATTTACATCTGCGACCTGGCCAAGATAAAGCATAGAAGTGTGAACAGACAACAACATAGAGTTACACATGGAGTAAACAATAAACAAGTCAATAACACAGTAGAAAAAAAGGAAAAAAAGAGTATATATACATTGTGTGCAAAAGGCATGAGGAGGTAGGCAAATAATTACAATTTAGCAGATTAACACTGGAGTGATAAATGATCAGATGGTCATGTGCAGGTAGAGATACTGGTGTGCAAAAGAGCAGAAAAGTCAAAAAAATAAAAACAATATGGGGATGAGGTAGGTAAATTGGGTGGGCTATTTACCGATGGACTATGTACAGCTGCATCGATTGGTTAGCTGCTCAGATAGCAGATGTTTAAAGTTGGTGAGGGAGATAAAATTCTCCAACATCAGCGATTTTTGCAATTCGTTCCAGTCACAGGCGGCAGATAACTGGAAGGAAAGGCGACCAAATGAGGTGTTGGCTTTAGGGATGATCAGTGAGATACACCTGCTGGAGCGCGTGCTACGGGTGGGTGTTGACATCGTAACCAGTGAACTGAGATAAGGCGGAGCTTTACCTAGCATGGACTTGTAGATGACCTGGAGCCAGTGGGTCTGTCGACAAATATGTAGCGAGGACCAGCCGACTAGAGCATACAGGTTGCAGTGGTGGGGGGTATAAGGTGCTTTAGTAACAAAACGGATGGCACTGTGAAAAACTGCATCCAGTTTGCTGAGTAGAGTATTGGAAGCTACATTGTAGATGACAAAGCAAATCTGAAAACAAGACTCCCTAAATTTTATCAGCATATCGATTGCGCAACCAGGGGTGGTAAAACCTTGGATCATTGTTACTCTAACTTCCGTGACGCATATAAGGCCCTGCCCCGCCCCCCTTTCGGAAAAGCTGACCACGACTCCATTTTGCTGATCCCTGCCTACAGGCAGAAATTAAAACAAGAGGCTCCCACGCTGAGGTCTGTCCAACGCTGGTCAGACCAAGCTGACTCTACACTCCAAGACTGCTTCCATCACGTGGACTGGGACATGTTTCGTATTGCGTCAGATGGGAATATTGACGAATACGCTGATTCGGTGTGCGAGTTCATTAGAACGTGCGTCGAAGATGTCGTTCCCATAGCAACGATAAAAACATTCCCTAACCAGAAACCGTGGATTGATGGCAGCATTCGCGTGAAACTGAAAGCGCGAACCACTGCTTTTAACCAGGGCAAGGTGTCTGGCAACATGACTGAATACAAACAGTGCAGCTATTCCCTCCGTAAGGCTATTAAACAAGCTAAGCGTCAGTACAGAGACAAAGTGGAATCTCAATTCAATGGCTCAGACACAAGAGGCATGTGGCAGGGTCTACAGTCAATCACGGACTACAAGATGAAATCCAGCCCAGTCACGGACCAGGATGTCTTGCTCCCAGGCAGACTAAATAACTTTTTTGCCCGCTTTGAGGACAATACAGTGCCACTGACACGGCCTGCAACGGAAACATGCGGTCTCTCCTTCACTGCAGCCGAGGTGAGTAAGACATTTAAACGTGTTAACCCTCGCAAGGCTGCAGGCCCAGACGGCATCCCCAGCCGCGCCCTCAGAGCATGCGCAGACCAGCTGGCCGGTGTGTTTACGGACATATTCAATCAATCCCTATCCCAGTCTGCTGTTCCCACATGCTTCAAGAGGGCCACCATTGTTCCTGTTCCCAAGAAAGCTAAGGTAACTGAGCTAAACGACTACCGCCCCGTAGCACTCACTTCCGTCATCATGAAGTGCTTTGAGAGACTAGTCAAGGACCATATCACCTCCACCCTACCTGACACCCTAGACCCACTCCAATTTGCTTACCGCCCAAATAGGTCCACAGACGATGCAATCTCAACCACACTGCACACTGCCCTAACCCACCTGGACAAGAGGAATACCTATGTGAGAATGCTGTTCATCGACTACAGCTCGGCATTCAACACCATAGTACCCTCCAAGCTCGTCATCAAGCTCGAGACCCTGGGTCTCGACCCCGCCCTGTGCAACTGGGTACTGGACTTCCTGACGGGCCGCCCCCAGGTGGTGAGGGTAGGCAACAACATCTCCTCCCCGCTGATCCTCAACACGGGGGCCCCACAAGGGTGCGTTCTGAGCCCTCTCCTGTACTCCCTGTTCACCCACGACTGCGTGGCCACGCACGCCTCCAACTCAATCATCAAGTTTGCGGACGACACAACAGTGGTAGGCTTGATTACCAACAACGACGAGACGGCCTACAGGGAGGAGGTGAGGGCCCTCGGAGTGTGGTGTCAGGAAAATAACCTCACACTCAACGTCAACAAAACTAAGGAGATGATTGTGGACTTCAGGAAACAGCAGAGGGAACACCCCCTATCCACATCGATGGAACAGTAGTGGAGAGGGTAGCTAGTTTTAAGTTCCTCGGCATACACATCACAGACAAACTGAATTGGTCCACTCACACTGACAGCGTCGTGAAGAAGGCGCAGCAGCGCCTCTTCAACCTCAGGAGGCTGAAGAAATTCGGCTTGTCACCAAAAGCACTCACAAACTTCTACAGATGCACAATCGAGAGCATCCTGGCGGGCTGTATCACCGCCTGGTACGGCAACTGCTCCGCCCTCAACCGTAAGGCTCTCCAGAGGGTAGTGAGGACTGCACAACGCATCACCGGGGGCAAACTACCTGCCCTCCAGGACACCTACACCACCCGTTGTTACAGGAAGGCCATAAAGATCATCAAGGACATCAACCACCCGAACCACTGCCTGTTCACCCCGCTATCATCCAGAAGGCGAGGTCAGTACAGGTGCATCAAAGCTGGGACCGAGAGACTGAAAAACAGCTTCTATCTCAAGGCCATCAGACTGTTAAACAGCCACCACTAACACTGAGTGGCTGCTGCCAACACACTGTCATTGACACTGACCCAACTCCAGCCATTTTAATAATGGGAATTGATGGGAAATGATGTAAATATATCACTAGCCACTTTAAACAATGCTACCTTATATAATGTTACTTACCCTACATTATTCATCTCATATGCATATGTATATACTGTACTCTACATCATCGACTGCATCCTTATGTAACACATGTATCACTAGCCACTTTAACTATGCCACTTTACTTTGTCTACACACTCATCTCATATGTATATACTGTACTCGATACCATCTACTGTATGCTGCTCTGTACCATCACTCATTCATATATCCTTATGTACATGTTCCTTATCCCCTTACACTGTGTATAAGACAGTAGTTTTGGAATTGTTAGTTAGATTACTTGTTGGTTATCACTGCATTGTCGGAACTAGAAGCACAAGCATTTCGCTACACTCGCATTAACATCTGCTAACCATGTGTATGTGACAAATAACATTTGATTTGATTTGATTTGATTTGGCATCGCTGAAGTCGGGGATCGGTAGGATAGTCAGTTTTACTTGGGTAAATTTGGAGGAGTGAGTGAAGGAGGCGATGTTGCGGAATAGAAAGCCGACTCTAGATTTGATTTTAGATTGGAGATGTTTGATATGAGTCTGGAAGGAGAGTTTACAGTCTAGCCAGACACCTAGGTACTTATAGATGTCCACATATTCTAGGTCGGAACCATCCAGGGTGGTGATGCTAGTCAGGCGTGTGGTGCAGGCAGCGAACGGTTGAAAAGCATGCATTTGGTTTCACTAGCATTTACTAGCATTGAAGCTCGTTTGGAGATTAGAAAGCACAGTGTCCAAGGAAGGGCCAGAAGTATACAGAATGGTGTCGTATGCGTAGAGGTGCGTAGAGGTGGATCAGGGAATCGCCTGCAGCAAGAGCAACATCATTGATATATACAGAGAAAAGAGTCGGCCCGAGATTGAACCCAGTGGCACCCCCATAGAGACTGCCAGAGGACCGGACAACATGCCCTCCGATTTGACACACTGAACTCTGTCTGCAAAGTAGTTGGTGAACCAGGCAAGGCAGTCATTAGAAAAGCCGAGGCTACTGAGTCTGCCGATAAGAATATGGTGATTGATAGTCGAAAGCCTTGGCCAGGTATGATTTTTAAGTAATTAATTTGCATTTTATTGCATGACATAAGTATTTGAACACCTACCAACCAGAAAGAATTCTGGCTCTCACAGACCTGTTAGTTTTTCTTTAAGAAGCCCTCCTGTTCTCCACTCATTACCTGTTTTAACTGCACCTGTTTGAACTCGTTACCTGTATTAAAGACACCTGTCCACACACTCAATCAAACAGACTCCAACCTCTCCACAATGGCCAAGACCAGAGGGCTGTGTAAGGACATCGGGTATAAAATTGTAGACCTGCACAGGACTGGGATGGGCTACAGGACAATAGGCAAGGTGAGAAGGCAACAACTGTTGGCGCAATTATTAGAAAATGGAAGAAGTTCAAGATGACTGTCAATCACCCTTGGTCTGGGGCTCCATGCAAGATCTCACCTCGTGGGGCATCAATGATCATGAGGAATATGAGGGATCAACCCAGAACTACACGGCAGGACCTGGTCAATGACCCGAAGAGAGCTGTGACCACAGTCTCAAGGAAAATCATTAGTAACACATTATGCCTTCATGGATTAAATTCCTGCAGCGCAAACAAGGTCCCCTGCTCAGGCCAGCACATGTCTAGGCCCGTCTGAAGTTTCACAATGACCATCTGGATGATCCAGAGGAGGAATGGGAGAAGGTCATGTGGTCTGATGAGACCAAAATAGTTACTTAATTACTTAAAAATCATACAATGTGATTTTCTGGATTTTTGTTTTAGATTCCGTCTCTCACAGTTGAAGTGTACCTATGATACAAATTACAGACCTCTACATGCTTTGTAAGTAGGAAAACCTGCAAAATCGGCAGTGTTTCAAATACTTGTTCTCCCCACTGTACGTACGTACATACATACATACATACATACATACATACATACATACATACATACATACATACATACATACATACATACATACATACATACATACATACATACATACATACATACATACATACATACAAACATACATACGATACATACATACATACATAAACATACATACATACATACATACATACATACATACATACATACATAAATACATACATACATACATACATACATACATACATACATACATACATACATACATACATACATACATACATACATACATACATACATACATACATACATACATACATACATACATACATACATGCACAAACACACGACAAACGCACACACACATGTGCACGCATGCATACACACAGCTACACACACCTCATCATTCTTCAAAACAATACCACTGTATTGTTTACTGTGATAAGCTTCCAAAAAAAGAGGCCACATTTTCATCTCAATTCAATCAGATGTATTTGTTACTATATCCAGTCTCTGCTTTCCAGTAGCGTTCTTAAGATTCCTTCTGAGCCATTGCTACTTTGCAACCATTCAGTCAGACATGTATCAGTTTCAGTCTCATTTCTCACTTCCATTAGAGTAAAACTCAAAACAAAGGTCAACTGGGCTGTTAGTCTACATATAATTATCTGGTATCGCTGCAACATGTTTTAGTTTGGTTGTGTGGCATCTGTTATAATCAGTCATTAATATTTCATAGGGTTTTGATTTAAATGGCTTTACCCTATGGATGTTGACATATATTAGAGAAGTCAAGTGTGGCAGGATGCTCCCTGTGTGCCTTTACAGTTGGCCCATTGATTTATAATTAACGTCAGGGTTACTGCTCCAGCACACACACAGCTGGCCTCTGTCTCTGGGGTCACAACAGTCACTACAGTCGGTTTAGATGTGTGTGTGTGTTTGTGTGTGCATGCGTGCATGCGTGAGTGTGTGTGCTTTGGTCGGTTTGAGTGTGTGGTGACCCTGGTAAGGCAATACTAGCTTCCCTATAGACCGTACACCATCCTGTGTATTGATTCATCCCAAGTCATTGGCAGTGATGGTCACACAGACCTTCAACTATTGACCCTTCAAATAGTTTTCCTATTGTACCTACTGTATTATAAATGTCCACCCTGTAAACAAGAGATTTGCCAAGAAAGTCAGATTTGATGGAATGTTTTCTGAAGGTACATTCTTAAAACATACAAAAACTGCTTGCTAGAAAGCTGAATCAAGTATCAAGGTATGGCAGAAAGGAATATGATCTGTTGTCAGTATGTGATGCACATAACATAATTGTGAGTACAGTCTCCCTTCTCCATTCTGCCTATAATACATACAGTCTCCCTTCTCCATTCTGCCTATAAGGCATACAGTATCCTTTCTCCATTCTGCTATAAGACATACAGTCTGCCTATAAGACATTCAGTATCCCTTCTCCATTCTGCCTATTTAAAAAAATATATATATTTTACCTTTACTTAACTAGGCAAGTCAGAAAAAAATCTTATTTTCAATGTCGGCCGAGGAACAGTGGGTTAACTGCCTTGTTCAGGGGCAGAACGACAGATACGACATACAGTATCCCTTCTCCATCCTGCCTATAAGACATATAGTATCTCCACAATTTTTTCTCTGTACAAAAACTGTTTAGGGGTCAGAGAATGTGGAATCCTCAGTGTACTACAGGTGCAGTAGCCAGAGCTGGCAGGAAAGTTGAGCAGAGTGGACCACTGAGGGTAATGGTATTGGACAGGCTGAGGCAGCCTTCACCTGCCTGTGACCTGTGGCTGAGCAGGGAGTCAGAGCCAAGGGAAGTAGGTTGAAGGCGGGTTAGAGAAGCGCAGGACAGGCCAGGGAAGCAGAGCGCAGGAATCCTCTGCCAGTCTAACCGAACAGGCAGGGTTCAATGCAAACCGAGCTAGCTATGATGATTTAACCAGGCAAGTCAGTTTAGAACAAATTCTTATTTACAATGATGGCCTACCCCGGCCTAACCCTAACCCGGACGACACTGGGCTGACTGTGTGCCGCCCTATGGGACTCCCAATGACGGCCAGTTGTGATGCAGCCTGGAATCGAACCAGGGTCTGTAGTGATGCCTCTAGCACTGAGATAAAGTGCTTTAGACCACATAATGCATAATTTGGAGTTGATCCAGTTTTAGTGTGGTTGCTCTTTTCATGGTGTGATACCAGGAGGCGATGGGACTGGACCATGGGGAATCTGGCCAATCAGAAGGCATGTCCAGCTGGACCACCAACACACAGCCAATTACAGTGGATAGACAATGTGTGTGTGTGTGTGTGTGTGTGTGTGTGTGTGTGTGTGTGTGTGTGTGTGTGTGTGTGTGTGTGTGTGTGTGTGTGTGTGTGTGTGTGTGTGTGTGTGTGTGTGTGTGTGTGTGTGTGTGTGTGTGTGGGGTGCCCGCTACCAATACTGCTAGTATAGAGACCCTATAATTAAATTTATATATGTTTATTAGTGTCTGTCTGTGCCTGCATTTTATGCTCCTTCAAATGTACTCAGTATTTTGTCCTGTCAGCCAGCACCCCACTCTACCATACTGGTGCTTTGTGTTTATTCTGTACAATCAACACTGTCGTCTGAGGGTGGTCCAGGGCCTCCGGACAAACTTAATCAGGCTATTGTTGCAATATTTACTGTCAAAAGGGATTGTTAACCCTCCTGCCGTGTTCTGGTCGAATTGGACCAATTTATATGTTTTCTTTCTGATAAAATGTAGTTCATTTAATCTGATTGTCATAAGGTTCCATTACTTTGTCCACACAGGGTATCTGAACGCACAAACTACATTTTGATGATTTTCATTACATTTAGGGTGTTTTATTTAACTTTTGTACACCTGTGGTGTTCCGGGTCAAAAATGACCGGTCATAAGAAATGAATGGATGAGACTATAATTTGTGTATGAAATTGAGTTCAGGCACATGCCCAGTCATCAGATGGACACACTTCCTCTCCCAGACCCTCACATGCATGTGTGTTTGAGCACGCACATGCACACGCACACACCTCACTCCACTTCTTCTTCACAAACAATATTGTTTCAAAAATATATCGAACTTGTCTCGTAGCTCTGGTATATAAAGCTTTTTTGAGGCCTTGCTCACAATTCATTCTGTGGCAGCACAATGACCAAATGATATACTGTATGTGAGGATCTTGATCATATCATTGATCATGAAGATGAAGATGCATTACAGGAGAAAGTAGTCTGTGATGAATAGCACAATTTTATTTTTTAAGACATGGAATAAACAAATGTACAGTCAAAACCACAGTAGCAAAATTTATGTACAGTGTGTGCAAATTTAGTAAGGTTAGGGAGGTAGGCCAGTAAATAGGCCAGAGTGGAAAAATAATTACAATTTCGCATTAACACTGCAGTGATAGACGTGCAGATGATGATGTGAATGTAGATATAAAAGAGAAAAAATAAAAATAACAATATGGGGATGAGATAGTTGGGTGGGCTATTTACAGATGGGCTGTGTACAGGGACAGTTATCAGTATGCTGCTGTGACAGCTGACGCTTAAAGTTTGTGAGGAAGATATGTCTCCAGATTCACTGATTTTTGCAATTTGTTCCAGTCATTGGCAGCAGAGAACAAGAAGGAAAGGCGGCCAAAGGAGGTATTGGCTTTGGGGATAACCAGTGAAATATACCTGCTGGAGTACGTGCTACGGGTGGGTGTTGCTATGGTGACCAGTGAGCTGAGATAAGGCGGGGCTTTACCTAGTTAAGATTTATAGATGACGAATATGTAGTGAGGGCCAGCCAACGAGAGCATACAGGTCGCAGTGGTTGGTAGTATATGGGGCGTTGGTGACAAGACGGATGGCACTATGATAGACTACATCAAATTTGATGAGTTGAGTGTTGGAGGCTATTTTGTAAATAACATTGCCGAAGTCAAGGATCGGTGGGATAGTCAGTTTTACGAGGGTATGTTTGGCAGCATGAGTGAAGGAGGCTTTTTTTACGAAATAGGAAGCCGATTGTAGATTAAATTTTCGATTGGAGATGCTTAATGTGAGTCTGGAAGGAGAGTTTACAGTCTATACAGACACCTAGGTATTTGTAGTTGTCCACATATTCTATGTTGAACCGTCCAGAGTAGTGATGCTAGGCGGGCGGGCAGGTGTGGGCAGAAATCGTTTGAAGAGCATGCATTACATTTTACTAGTGTTTAAGAGCAATTAGAGGCCACAGAAGGAGTGTTGTGTGGCCTTGAAGCTCATTTGGAGGTTTGTTAACACAGTGTCCAAAAAAGGGCCAGATGTATACAGAATGGTGTCGTCTGCGTAGAGGTATATCAGAGAATCACCAGCAGCAAGAGTGACATCATTGATATATACAGAGAAAAGAGTCGGCCTGGGAATTGAACCATGTGGCACCCCCCATAGAGACTGCCAGAGGTAAGGGCAATAGACCCTCCGAATTGACACAGTGAACTCTGTCTGAGAAGTAGTTGGTGAACCAGACGAGGCAGTCATTTGAGAAACCAAGGCTATTGTGTCTGCCGATAAGAATGCGGTGATTGACAGAGTTGAAAGCATTGGCCAGGTCGATGAAAACGGCTGCACAGTACTGTCTTTTATCTATGGTGTTTATGATACTGTTTAGGACCTCAGCATGGCTGAGATGCACCCATGACCAGCTCGGAAACCAGATTGCATAGTGGAGAAGGTATGTTGCGATTCAAAATGGTCGGTGATCTGTTTGTTAACTTGGCTTTCGAAGACTTTAGAAAGTCAGGGCAGGATGGATATAGGACTGTAACAGTTTGGGTCTGGAGTGTCTCCCCCTTTGAAGAGGGGGATGACTGTGGCAGCTGTACAATCTTTAGTGTTCTCAGACTATACAAAAGAGAGGTTGAATAGGCTAGTAATAGGGGTTGCAACAATTTCAGCTGATAATTCTAGAAAAAGAGGGTCCAGGTTGTCTAGCCTACTGATTTTAGGGATCCAGATTTTGCAGCTCTTTCAGAACATCAGCTATCTGGATATTAGTGAATGAGATGCGGGGGGAGAGGGGGGGGGCTTTTGCAAGTAGCTGCGGGGGTTGCAGTGCTGTTGGCTGGGGGAGGGGTAGCCAGGTGGAAAGCATGGCCAGCCATAGCAAAGTGCTCTTTGAAATTGTTGATTACAGTAGATTTATCGGTGGTGGCAGTGTTTCCCAGCCTCAGTGCAGTGGCCAGCTGGGAGGAGGTGCTGCTCTTATTCTTCATGGACTTTACGGTGTCCCCAAACTTTTTGGAATTAGTGCTACAGTTTGCTAGCCTTAGCTTCCCTAACTGACTGTGTATGTTGGTTCTTGACTTCCATGATAAGTTGCATATCGCGGGGACTATTCGATGCTAATGCAGTACGCCACAGGATGTTTTTGTGCTGTTCAAGAGCAGTCAATTCTGGAATGAACTGCTCACTGAAGTGTTTTAGGGAGTGTTTGTCAGTGATGTGGGGTGGTCGTTTGACCGCGGGCCCATTACGGATGCAGGCAATGAGGCAGTGATCGCTGAGATCCTGGTTGAAGACATGAAAGGTCTATTTAGAGGGCAAGTTGATCAGGATGACATCTATGAGGGTGTCCGTGTTTACGGATTTAGGGTTGTACCCTGTAGGCTCCTTGATCATTTGTGTGAGACTGAGGGCATCATAAAAATAGCAGATCCGTACTACGTTGGGTGAGGCGGGTTGCAGGAAAGTATATTTAGATCGTAGGTCGAAAGTGAGATTAAAATATAGACCAAAAAAAAATATGAAACCGACTACTTACATAGGACAAGACAAACACACATCCGACTGCTACGCCATCTTGGATTGAAAATGTTTCATTTAATATGTTGAATCTGAGTATTTGTTATAGTCAAAATAATCCATACATTCTGCTTTTTTTACTCATAAACACGTTCTATGAGCTGAGGTCAATGAGGCCCACAGGCCATAAATAGCAAATAGAAGTTCAAAACTTCTAACTTTCACAAGAACTTAGGTTGATAAAAAGATCTAACACATCATTAATTGATAATATATGTATTATTATTGATTTTTAATCAACTATAATCGGGCGGTCATTTTGGACCGTGAACACAGAATTAATTCACATGAAACGAACACAACAGGAGGGTTAAATAAATAATAAATACTCGCACAGCCAAGTACAAGGGTTGCAAAATGTAACTAAAATGGCATGCTCTGTCTGCAATAAAGCAAAGCCCAGTGCTCTATCTACAATAAAGCGACCCCTATCTGACCTCTCTTCGGACCTCTTCTTTCTCACACAGGAAGTTGTGCAGGTCCTAATCCAGGCCTTCTCCTCTCCCATCTGGACTACTGCAACTCGCTGTTGGCTGGGCTCCTTGTTTGTGCCAAGAAACCCCTGCAATTTATCCAGAACGCAGCATCCCACCTGGTTTTCAACCTTCCCAAGTTCTCTCATGTGACCCCACTCTTCCTAACACTCCACTGTCTTCCAGTCGAACTCGCATCCACAACAAGGCCATGGTGCTTACCTACTGAACTGCAAGATGAACTGCCTACCTTCAGGCTATGCTCAAACCCTACATACCAACCCGAGCACCCTGCCATCCCAGGTCTCTTGGCCCTCACACCCCTATGAGAGAGCAGCTCCCGCTCACTCAGCCCAGTCCAAGCTCTTCTCTGTCCGGGCACCCCAATAGTGGAACCAGCTTCCCCCTGAAGCTAGGATAGCAGAGTTTCTGCCAATCTTCCAAAAATATCTGAAACCAGTAGCTTAAATAATCCTCCTCTTTACCTCAACCCCCCCCCCCCCCAAAAAAAATGTTTTTTTTTCTGAAATAAATAGCTATTTTAAGATGAATACACAAACTGTAAGTTGCTCTGGATAAGAGCTTCTGCTAAATGACAAAAATGTAAATGTCTTTTCCCCTTCTTGACACAGGAGAGGCCTGACCACTTATTCCTACTCAGAAACCTTTCTCTATCTATATTTTAACCCTCCAATCTTTTACCCTGAAACCCGCCCCTCTTTTTCTTCTCTTTGCTCTCTCTTTCGTCTTTTACTTGCTACCTCTTCACTTCTCTGACCTGTCATTTCATCAGCTGATCCGATCTGCCCCCTCTTATAAGGTCACCCACTTCCTCCCTGTCTTCTCTTGAACGAGTGAGAGGCCCTGTTCTCCTCCTCTCCCCTCTTCATCTGTCCATTCGGAGGTAAGGAGTCCTGTGGTGTGTAGGTGGCAGAGTGAATTAAGGGATGAATTCAGACTCTGTCTGGGGAAGTCTCATGGAGGGGAGGTCTCAAGGGTTCTTTAAACTGAACACACCCATTCTCCACTTGGCTATCAACCTCTCACCTCAGCCATATTTCCATTCTTTCACTTTGAGGCTGATTCCTGTTACAGTGCCTTGCAAAATCATTCATTACCCTTGGTGTTTTTCCTATTTCGTTGCATTACAACCTGTAATTTAAATAGATTTTTATTTAGATTTCATGTAACGGACATACACAAAATAGATTAAATTGGTGAAGTGAAATGGAAAAAAAATCAAATTCAAATTAAAAATTTAAATGGAAAATGTATATGTATTCATCCCCTTTCCTATGAAGCCCCTACATAAGATCTGGTGCAACCAAATACCTTCAGAAGTCACATAATTAGTTAAATTAAGTCCACCTGTGTGCAATCTAAGTGTCACATGATCTGTCACATGATCCAAGTATATATCCACCTGTTCTGAAAGGCCCCAGCGTCTGCAACACCACTACGCAAGGGGCACCACTAAAGCAAGCGGCACCATGAAGACCAAGAAGATTTCAAAACAGGTCAGGGACAAAGTTGTGGAGAAGTACAGAACAGGGTTGGGTTATAAAAATAAATCCTAAACTTTGAACATCCCACAGAGCACCTTTAAATCCATTATAAAAAAAATGCAAAGAATATGGCACCACAACAAACCTGCCAAGAGATGGACTCCCACCAAAACTCAGCAGGGCATTAATCAGAGAGAACCCTGAAGGAGCTGCAAAGCTCCACAGCGGAGATTGAGTATCTGTCCAGTGGACCACTTTAAGCCGTACACTCCACAGAGCTGGGCTTTACGGAAGAGATGTCCAGACAAAAGCCATTGCTTAAAGAAAAAAGAAGCAGACATGTTTGGTGTTCGCCAAACGGCATGTGGGATACTCCCCAAATATATGGAAGGAGGTATTCTGGTCTGATGAGACTAAAATTGAGCTTTTTGGCCATCAAGGAAATCCAGGTGGTAAGGCAAGAAAATATAAAAAATGCCATGGGGCGTGAGAACTTTCGCAAGACACTGTAGGAGGGTTGGGACCCTCTGGTGGGTCATAGTTCCTCTTGGGTTGCAGCTTATTACTTCAGATAGGTCAAAGCTAGGGCTGGGAGATCAATTGTATTTTAAGGTATAACGGTATGGATCCACATGCCGGTATGGATTTTTAAAATACTCTATATAACGATATTTGGATAAAGTGCTAAATAAATGATTTTTCCACTGTCAGTTTTGTCCTAGTTTTGTTCATTTTAAAACAACCAGAGAAAGCTCATTAAAACCACTTATTGTTACACCCTGGCCATAGAGAGGCTTTTATTCTCTATTTTGGGAAGGGAAGGGATCCTACACATGGGAGGAGATCCTGGCTGGAAGGGATCGCCTCCCATGGGAACAGGTGGAGGCAGCCAGGAGAGCGGAGGCAGCAGGAGAAGGGAACCAGCGGTACAAGGGAACACGGCTGGCAAGGAAGCCCGAGAGGCAGCCCCAAAACATTTTGGGGTGGCACATGGGGAGTGTGGCGGAGTCAGGTTGGAGACCTGAGCCCACTCCCCATGCTTACGGGGAAAGCAGATGACAGGTCAGGCCCCGTGCTATGGGGTGATGCCAGAATCGCAGCCCCTCAACCCAGAGGCGCCCCTCAGTCCAGTGGCGCCGTCTACGAGGGTCTTCAGCCCACTGCGAGGGTCCCAGCTCCAGAGGCACCACGTAAGTGGGCCAACACTGAGGTGGAGTGGGGTCCACGTCCCGCACCCGAGCCGCCGCCGTAAAGAAGGCCCATCGGGGGGGGGTACTGTCACGGGAGGGAGGCATTTATTCTCTATTTTGGTGGTTAGGCCAGGGTGTGACTAGGGTGGGCATTCTATGTTCCTTTTTCTATGTTTTTGTATTTCATTGTTTTTGGCCGGGTATGGTTCTCAACCAGGGACAGCTGTCTATCGTTGTCTCTGCTTGAGAACCATACTCATGTAGCTCTTGACCACATGGGTTTTGTGGGTAGTTATTTTCTGTTTAGTGTTTGTTGCACCTGTCAGAACTGTTTCGGCTATTCTTTTGGTTATTTTGTATTCAGTGTTCAGTTAGAATAAATAATATGAACACGTACCACGCTGCACCTTGGTCTTCACCTTTTTCCTCTGAATGCCGTGACACTTAGATTTCATTTGTTGCTATCATAGGGTCATGTACTACTCATAAAACAGGTTTGGAACTTTTATTATTCAGAAACATAAAATACGGTCAAACAACACCATATCGTCAAAAATTAGAACATTATTGTGATGTTATATTTTAGCCATATCTCCCAGCTGTAGTCACAGTTATATATACTTTGGTAGCCAGCCACTTCACTGCACAACCTTAACCACTCTGCCTTTCTCCATCAGCTCAGTCCTTCTCAACTAAATAGCTTAGCCTTTCTCCACTCCCATATCCAAGTCTATTCTGGTGAGCATCTATCCAAGCTATCAGCAATCCCAATTAAAATCCCATTAAATGTGATGGCTAAAAGGATGTGTTTAGATTATATACAGGGCCACTGACAATGGGATGTACTGAATACCTCCTCAAGACGTCATGGTAACCAAGGAGATCTACGCCTTCTCTAAACTTTCCAGGGTCAATTCCCTCTCTCTATTTTATGTTTTGCTGTCTCTTTTTTTTACTCCCCAATCCTGTTTCATTTGAATGAAAGTGCAGAAAAAGTGCATACCCTTCTCCACCTCTCCACGCTCCCTCCTTCACTCCATTCTCTCTACCTCTTCATCCTTCCATCCCTGAATCATTGCGTGCTCTGGAAGCCGGTGTCCAGGCAAGTGAGGGACAGAGGGAGATGTTCAAAAGGTTTGGCATTATATTTAGCCTTCTGAGAGGGCTCTCTGTGTGTGTGTGTGTGTGTGTCTGTGTCTATCTCTGTGTGTAGACGTGACCCCGCTCTGGCTTAAAAGGCCCTGCGTACTTAAAGGTGCATTACAGGTCTCACACTAATCCGCAGTGATAGCTAAAGTGCTCTGTGCCGACCAGAGGCCCTGGAGGAGACAGCAAAGGGAGCGCAGGAGGACGTGGCCAGTTCGCATTATTCAGCATCAATTTTGTATTGGGCCACAACCCTCAAGTCTTTGCATGAGCGAGAGATGGATAAAGGGAGAGAGGGCAGGAGGGATGGAGGGAGGAAGGGGGAGGTAACTATTTGCATATCGTATTAAGTGCTCAAAACAATCTAGTGGCCAGGGTTTGTATACTGCATTTATTATGTAGATTCCTCTTTCTTGCTTCTCAACCCTTGTTTATTTTGGTGTGTACCCTAACTGCAGGCAGTAATCAAAGTTACGGTTTGGGTAAACAGCCGTGTGTGTGTGTGTGTGTGTGTGTGTGTGTGTGTGTGTGTGTGTGTGTGTGTGTGTGTGTGTGTGTGTGTGTGTGTGTGTGTGTGTGTGTGTGTGTGTGTGTGTGTGTGTGTGTGTGTGTGTGTGTGTGTGTGTGTGTGTGTGTGTGTGTGCATGCACGTGTGTGTATGCATGCACGAGTGTGTATGCTTTTTGTGCAGAGGAACAGTGGTCTAAGGCAGACCAGGCAGCAGTGGTAGAGACCTATTTTAATTCTTAACTAGATGGCCATGATTTATTAATCTGCATTTGAAATAACAATTATGTCAAGAGGGATCAGACCAGAACCTTAATTGCAATGGAAAACATACTTCTTATGGAACCTGCCCCAGACCAAAGTACAAGCACAGTATCCCATCACAACAGCAGACCACCAGTATGTGTGTGTGTGGGGGGCATGGAAGGGGGTGGTGCTGTCCCTCTCTTACGGAAACACTGTGTGATGTTTCACAAGTGATGACCTGTAAAGACAAATGTAAAGACAAATGCTGTCTTTAGGATATCCCCAGAATGTCATGCAGTTGCAGTGTTTTCAACCTACATATTTGACACATCATTATATTGTCAATCAACGTGTCCTCACCGGGGACTTGAACTCACAACCTCTTGGCATTCAAAACAATATGATTAATTATAGTGACTCATGAGAAACATAATCAACAAGCTCTCACAGTCTTATGTCAGAATTAGACATTCATCCATGTTTCTCTGTCACTGGAGTAGAGAGGAGTAGGCAGGAGGCAGTCGCAGGTTTAGAACTACAGAGTTGATTTAAGCACCATGAATTAAAGTGGGATGAAAACCAAACACTGTTGTGTGCAAAATATATCTTCATTAAAACCTGTTAGGGATGATGCGAATTTTCGCAGCTTTTTGTAAAAAATCGCGCAACATTTCAACGTCCTGCTACTCATGCCAGGAATATAGTCTATGCATATGATAAGTATGTGTGTATAGAAAACACTCCGAAGTCTCTAAAACTGGTTAAATCGTGTCTGTGGCTATAACAGAATGTGTTTAGGAGTAAAGATCCCAGGGAAAACTGTTCTCCAAAAACAGGAGGATGTTATGAAAGTGAAAACATGGAGTATGATTTCAAGACTTGCTGCTATTGAATACAGATCGCCACATCATCAATTTGATAGATTATTAACGTTTATTAATACCTAAAGTTGGTTTAGAAAAGTAGTTTGAAGTGATTGGTAAAAGTTTATAGGCAACTTTTGTCATTTTAAAAAGACAGGCCTTCATGAAATGTCATTTTGGGTATACAATTACGGATTTAAATTGGGAAAAATACCCAATTGTGATGTTTATGGGACATATAGGAGTGCCAACAAAGAAGCTTGTCAAAGGTAATGAATGTTTTATATTTTATTTCTGCGTTTTGGGTAGCGCTGGCTACCACAAAATCTGTTGTTTAGGTGACGTTCCGGTATTTTTGGGGATGCATGCTATCAGATAATAGCTTCTCATGCTTTCGCCGAAAAGCATTTTACAAATCTGACTTTGTGGCTAGATTCACAATGAGTGTAGCTTTAATTCAGTACCTTGCATGTGTGTTTTAATTAAAGTTTGAGTTTTATCGAAAACTATAGGTGGCGCTCTGAAATTTCCGCTGATTGATGTTCCTGCACTGGGATTACATTCTGCATCATCCCTAACAGGTTAACAAAAAGGCACAGGGCAAAACCAAAGTGCAAAATATGAAGTATTCAGGAAATAGTAGACGAGATTCCTCTCAGGAAAACACCATGACAGACAAAGACAAATGGCAGAGGAGGTATATATACAGTGAAAGATTGGGGAATGGAAAAAGGGAATGGAACCAGGTGTGTGTAATGATGACGAGACAAGTCCGGGGTTGATGAGTGAAGGGCGTTTGCCAGCAGTAGGTTCAGCAGCAGCTAGAAGGCCGGCGACACCGAACGCCTGAGCTGGACAGGAGGGACAGCCAAAGAGAAGGCTGGTGTGACGTTCTCAAATGTCAAACTTTGAAGTTGTTTCAAACGTCAAATATTGAAGTGTTTAACCTCTCTAGGGGTATGTGGCGTCCCATCTGGCCAACATCCAGTGAGATTGCAGAGCGCCAAATTCAAATACAGAAATACTAATGATAAATATTCAGAAAACAAAAAATATTTTACATAGGTTTAACGATTAACTTCTTGTGAATCCAACCACGGTGTCAAATTTAAAAAATGCTTTACGGCGAAAACATAACTTACGATTATTTGAGAACATAGCCCAGTTGACAAATTATTACAAACAGTAACCAGCCAAGCAGAAGCATTACAAAACTCAGAAATGGAGATAAAATGAATCCTTTACCTTTGATGATCTTCATATGGTGGCACTCAGAATACATTAATTTACTCAATAAATGTTCATTTTGTTCGATAAAGTCTCTTTATATCCAAAAACCTCAGTTTCTTCAGTAATCCACAGGCTCAAACGCAGTCAAAACAGGCAGACAAAATATCCAAATTGTATCCGTAAAGTTCATAGAAACATGTCAAACGATGTTCATATTCAATCCTCAAGGTTGTATTTAGCCTAAATGATCTATAATAATTCAACCGAACAATAACGTTGTCAATATAAAAGGTAAACAAGAAATGCACTCTCTCGGGATTGCTCATGAAAAATCTCTGTGACACGTCAGGGTCCACTCATTCAGACTGGTCTTACTCCCTCATTTATAAGAATACAAGCCTGAAACAATTTCAAATGACTGTTGACATCTAGTGGAAGGCATAGGAAATTGAGTCCTAAGTCAATGGATACTGTAATGGCAGTAAATAGAAACCTACAAACACAAAAACAAAAGTACTTCCTGAATGGATTTTTCTCAGGTTTCGCCTGCCAAATCAGTTCTCTTATACTCACAGACACTATTTTAACAGTTTTGGAAACCTTAGAGTGTTTTCGATCCATATCTATCAGTTATATGCATATCATATCATGTTTAATTTGGACATGCTTTTCATCCTAAATTCCGAATGCTGCCCCCTACCCTAGAGAAGTTAAGGTTAAGTTTAGGCAATACTCCAACATGTTGAGGGTAGGCATTAACTCTGAATGGTTAAGGTAAAGGTTATGTTTGGGATAGGCTTAAAACAAAAATCTAAAAAAAAACTCTCTATCACTGGATTTCAACATGCATCCTTCGGCACCAGAGACAGATGTTTATGCTTACACCCTTCCATTATCCCCTGTCTAGATTGAAACCTGTGAAGCCATGTGCTAAACAGAGGGAGTAAGGTAGTACAGTTAACAACCAAAGCTTATGACTAAAAGTGGTGAAAGTAGTAGCAAAAAGTAGTAGTAAAAATACACTTTATCTAGTCACTGGCCTATATCCTAATCTGATTTTGGTGACGGTCATGATGTTCTTCATATTACCGTCTTTGGTAGACACACACTATATCAAATAAAATCTACGTTTATTTGTCACATGTACAGAATACAGAAGGTGTAAGTGTTACAGTGAAATGGTTACTTACATAGTGGAGTGTTTTGTTTAGACATGTAGCTAGCTAGCTAAACAATTAACCATAATCCCAACTCATAAAGCTAAATAACTAGGTTCAATGTTAGCTAGCTAGCTAACATTACGCTATAATTAGCAATGCTAATGGATTTTTGATATGAATAATATTACTACACAGACCATACACGTAATGTTCGCTAGCGAGCCAGCCATCTAACGTTAGCTAGCTAACTATCACTATGCTTAAACTTGCAATGAAAATGACTTTCTGACAAAACGTATAATAAAATATATAATATCTGAAAAATGTAGCTAGACTCTTACGTGTATATGTGGATGAACAATTCTCCCTTTAAGTCATGGATGCCATGTTAATCTTAGTTTGAAGATGTAGTCCGGAGACAGGTGTTTTATGCAACAGATATCTGTGTTCTCTTTTTGACTCCCACCGCATTTGCAATCAAACACTGCTTCCACCGGGCATTCCACTGATTTCAAAACTTGGTCAACATCTTCTGTGACAACAACACTGTTGAAAGCTGTTTATTTCCCATCACTGACATCAGAAGACTCTACAATGTCTGTTTCAATTGAAATGTTTTCACCTTAATCAGGGATATCCTCATCGTCTGATTAATTTTCAGTCAGAGAGAGAGCATGGCACAATCGTCCTCCAGAAAGTAGTCCATCGCAACTTTTTCCCTCTGAACTTTGTCGATAGCTCCTATTAAATTCAGGCCAGCAATATTGAGAGCAGTGGCAATACTTTTGCAGTTCTTCATGATATCTTTCAAAAAAGAAAGGATTTTATACATATGCTGAACAACTCATGTTATAGACAGAAGCATGCTACATGTCAGACCAATCCGAACTCATCTCTCGACATGTCCAGCCCTTCATTATCTCAACCAATCATGGCTAGTGGGAAGGTTCCTGTATTTTTCCGTGGCTAAACCAACTAGGCTCGTCATTTAACAATTGTATTTATATTTACAGATGGCATACACATTTGTTAAAAAGGCACATGAAAGTCCACACGTTCCAGAAAACATTTCTGCCAAAAAAAACACATTTTGATATATATATATTTTTTGAATGTTCAAATGACTCTCCTGTGAAGTAGTGAAGTGCAACAAACACCTAGGTTCCTCGAATGGGTCACATATGTTCACATGTATTAACTTTAGAGTTCATATGTTAACATCACCTTTTTCAGGTGATGAGAATGACATGTTTTAATGAATTGCAGATTCACATGTGAAATTTGCAGTTTCACATGTGAAACATGTTTACATGTGATCATCGAATTTGCTTTTCCACATTTGGAAAAACTTTTGCATATGTGGAATTGCATTATTTTATTTTTTTTACATTATAATGTTGTCACATGTAGTCTCATGGTATCACATGTTGCTTTTACATGTTGTCACATTAACTTGGTACGTGGAATGCATGTGTTTTTTTTCATAAGGGCTATTTGCGACTCTGTTATAACTCAACTCAGTGTTTTTCTCTTTCTGTCAGACTGGGGCCCCACTGGGGCCATCTTGGATCTTTAAGGACCCCCTTCTATCACTTAGTGGTCCTTAAAGTAAATACATTCTTAATGCAAAGCAATTAGACAAATACATACTTACGTTAGCTTCACTGGTAATGGCGTTGGTAATGAGATTGAACTGCAGCCTTAATTAATGTTAAGGGCCTGATTAAGACTGCCGGAGACCTCAATGGTTGTTATGTATAATGTAGACTCCATAGGGGAGTTGGCTGCACTGACTGAAGCCATAGGAGTGGTGGAGGTCTGAATTCACATGCATTAAAACTATGCTTTACAAAGTCAGAAAGTAGTGTGGTCCTATAGAGAAACAAGGAGATGGCTTATAGTCTTATGATACTGTATATCACAAGTCTAGAATATCCATAGGCTCTCCTGTAAAGCCTCTAATATTTCTCTTACACGGACATGCACGCGCGTGCGCACAGACACACATTTCCTCACTCACACACACACACACTCACACACACCCAAATGTATTTCCCCCCTCTCATAACTCTCTCCACAGTGGTACATCTGAGAGAATCTTCCGTCTTTCTAATTCCCCTCCTGATTCTTCTATATTGAGGCCTGGCCCTGCTCATATTCCATGTCAAAGGCTTTCTCTTTTATTGAACATCAAATCCTCTGTGTCTCGCTTGACGCTCTTTCTCTCACACAGAATATACATATTCAGGAGACAGTGGCGGGCGGCTATATGGCTCTCTCTCCTCCAAATCCCAGATTGTGGGCATTAGTGTTGAAATAACACTACATGAATAGCGTGCACGCTCTATATTTAGGAGTTAAGTCGACCGGGTGAGCTGAGATTGAGGCTCGCTGAAGGAGCAGACTTTCTTTTTTTACTCAGGTTCTTTCACCTCTTCTTGGCACTATTTCGGCCGTCTTCGGTGTCTAAAAGTTCCAGCGATTCAGGGATGTTTAGCTATGGAGTCGCTCGCTGTGACACTTCACATAGTGATTAGCTCTTAATTGATGACACGTAGAGAAATAAAGTAGATTGCTGTGTATCCTGAATGTGCCCGTGCCAAAGTGACAAAAAAGTCACAAATGATATTTCTCATTTGCTCCCAAATTTTCTCTCACCCAATATCTCCATTTTCTATTTTTAGTTAACCTCTCCTTGTTTGCTCCCTTCTCTTCTTATTCTTCCCCCACACCTCTATTCTCTCTCTCTTCCTATCCTCCCTTGGTTTATCTTTCTCCTCTCCTCTCTTCTCCCTCCTTTCCTCTCTCCCTGCTCATTCTACTCTGGCTTGTCAAAATATTGTTGGAGTATATCCCCACTGTTTCTGGCCTGCCATCAATTCCCATCCCGTCTAATAAAAAATAGAGAGAGTTCTGCTGGGACTATACTGGAGTGCTCCTGCAGGACGCATGAGGAGGGGAACCAGTTTGGGATGGGGTCTAATGGCTACACAACACCATCCTTGACTACTTCTAGGTCATTATTTGATCTGGTCTGTCTGTCTCCTTCTGGCCATGGTGACACAGGGAGAAAGAGAGAGGGAGGGGCAATTGGAGGAGAGAGGGAAAGAAACAGAGAGAGAGAGAGGGAAAGAAACAGAGAGAGAGAGGGAAAGAAACAGAGAGAGAGAGGGAAAGAGAGAGAGAGAGAGAGAGAGAGAGAGAGAGAGAGAGAGAGAGAGAGAGAGAGAGAGAGAGAGAGAGAGAGAGAGAGAGAGAGAGAGAGGTGGAAACATGGAAAGGTGGATATGTAGAGGCGAGAATGAGAGCTGGGAAGAGAGAGTGGTTGACACAGAGTGAGTGAGAGCAGGAGAAAGGGAGACAGGGAAAGAAAAAGTGAGAAAGTATTTTACATAATTGTTAATGTACAGATGATGCCAGGTTTGGGCAGTAGGGAGAAAGAGACAGCAAACGTCTGGGTGTGACTGGTGTGTACTGAGGCAGAGAATAATGGAGTGCATGATACAGTATTGTTAATGTAGATGCTGTGTTTGGGTCGGGTCTGTTTCCGCCTAGCTAAACTGTGTCTGATATTGTGACGGCAGGCAGCCAGCTGACCTGGCATGTCTTTTTAATTCTGCTGAGTAAATAATGTATGCATCCCTGGCAGTCTATAATTTATGTAAGTGGACATGCAATCAGTTCAGATTAAAGTGCATGAGCACCGGGTTCTGCCTGTATGAGTGTGTGTGTGTGTGCATCTGCATGCGCGCGTGTGTGTGTGCGTCTGCATGCGTGTGTGTGTGCGTTCAGAGGTAAAGGATAGAGGAGGCCGGGCAGGTCACTGAACGAGGAAGGGAGGCAATGCTCTCTATCTTATACATTTTCTCTATCCATCTTTACCTCTGTCTCCATCCACTCTTGCTCTCCTAAAAAGATGCTAACTGATTTACGGACACAATGCCTACAATACCAGAACAGACAGCTGGCCGAGCCTCAGTCCAGCCTCGTTCAAAACTCTCTCCAAATGCTCTGGAAACGATCTCCAAACAGCAGTTGATTTATCCATACCAAATGTTAACTGGCCATTTACAGTAATGCCTGGACTCGTGCCTGTGCTGGTGGTCCACTATTACAGGCTGTGCCGAGCTGTGCTGGACTGTGCCAAACTGGACAGGGATAAGCTGCTGAATACCACATTGATATAGAGGACATTCTGTTAGGTCAAAAGAACCACATTACTCATTCCACATTATTCATGCCAATTCAGTTATGCGGTATTCATAAAAAAATATAAAACTAATCAGATGTAAATTAAGAAAAAAACGTACACTAAAAGCTTTTAACTCATACTTTAAGCCTGTCATGGACTTTCTTATTTCTTTCATTTGTATTTTACCCCCTTTTTCTCCCCAATTTCATGATATCCAATTGCTAGAGCGCGATGAGCAAAGTAATGAAATAGGGGTGTGCTTGCAGGTCGAAGAACACCATCCCAACCATGAAGCACGGGGGTGGCAGCATCATGTTGTGGCGGTGCTTTGCTGCAGGAGGGACTGGTGCACTTCACAAAATAGATGGCCTCATGAGGTAGGAAAATTATATGGATATATTGAAGCAACATCTCAAGACATCAGTCAGGAAGTTAAAGCTTGGTCGCAAATGGGTCTTCCAAATGGACAATGACCACAAGCATACTTCCAAAGTTTTGGCAAAATGGCTGAAGGACAACAAAGTCTTGGTATTGGAGTGGCCATCACAAAACCCTGACCTCAATCCTATAGAACTGAAAAAGCGAGCAAGGAGGCCTACAAACCTGACTCAGTTACACCAGCTCTGTCAGGAGGCATGGGCCAAAATTCACCCTATTTATTTTGGGAAGCTTGTGGAAGGCTACCCAAAATGTTTGACACAATTTAAACAATTTAAAGGCAAAGCTACCAAATAATAATTGAGTGTATGTAAACGTCTGACCCACTGGGAATGTGATGAAAGAAATAAAAGCTTAAATAAATCCTTCTCTCTACTATTAATCTGACATTTCACTATCTTAAAATAAAGTGGTGATGCTAACTGACTTAAGACAGGGAATTTTTACAGGATTAAATGTCAGGAACTGTGAAAAACGGAGTTTAAATGTATTTGGCTAAGGTGTATGTAAACTTCCAACATCAACTGTATATGAGACGCAGAGTAGGTGAATGGATGATCTCTGCATGTGTAGTTCTCACCCTGAAGGATGGAGGTGGAGGAGGGATGGGGTAGGGTTGCTTTGCTGGTGACACTGTCAGTGATTTCTTTTAGAATTCAAGGTACACTTAACCAGCATGGCTACCACAGCATTCTGAAGCGATACGCCATCCCTTCTGGTTTGCGCTTTGTGAGACTATCATTTGTTTTTCAACAGGACAATGACTCAAAGCACACCTACAGACTGTGTAAGGGCTATTTTACCAATAAGGAGAGTGATGGAGTGCTGAATCAGATGATCTGGCCGCCACAATCACCTGAATGAGTTGGACCACCACAGAGTGAAGGAAAATCAGCCAACAAGTGCTCAGCATATGTGGGAAATCCTTCAAGACTGGTCGAGAGAAGCTGGTCGAGAGAATGCCAAGCGTGTGCAAAGCTGACATCAAGGTTGGCTACTTTGAAGAATCTCAAATATAAAATATCTTTTGATTTGTTTAACACTTTTCTGGTTACTTTATGATTCCATGTGTGGTCTTTCATAGTTTTAATGTCTTCACTATTATTATACAATGTAGAAAATAGTGCAAATACAGAAAACCCTTGAATGAGTAGGTGTCCATACTTCTGACTGGTACTGTATTGTACACAGAGTGTAGATCATGTGTCGAATGATTGTAATAATATATGGCTGCACATCAGAGCACTGGTGTCCTCAGCAGCATGATCACAGCTATCCATTAGAAGCATTGACAGCCAGGGCTAGGGATAGGCACAGTGTCCTGCCACTCATATGAAACATCCTCCCTAACATGATAATGTGTGAGTGTTTGTGGGTGTATGTGTAAGTGTGTCTGTTCACGCATGTTCACGTGTGTCTGTTTGCATATACGTCTCTACCTGTGTGCTTGGACATTTGTTTCTGTCGTACACACAATGTGTGTGTGTGTGTGCGCGCACACGTGCGTGTGTGTGTGTGACATGTTTATTGATGCTGGCCTCAGTGCTCAGAGCTGCTGGAGTCTTGCTGGTGGCTGTCATGTGGGTGCATTATCTGCCAGGCCTACCTCAGCTGTCATATGAGGAGATGACCTCTAGCATGGAGAGTTCAGCTACCTACTGGTTCTCTCTCTTTACCTCTCTATCTCTATCACCTATACCTCTCCCTCTGTCTGTCTCTTAACTCTATTTATCAACTCTCACATCTCTCTTTTCTATCATTTATCACCATCTCTTTTCTTCTTTTTCTCCCTCCTGTCTCTTACATGCAGCGCAATCATATACTATTATATGGTATCGAAAAAACGTTCCCACTTGTGCTCTCTCACTGAAGTGATGCTGTAAACATGCTGTTCAATCTTGTATTCAGATGGGCACTCCCTTCTTATGATTTCCCTTCTCATATTATCCAAACAGTCTGACCTCCTGATCCAATAACTGCCACTACGGACCATTCACCAACGCTCTGTGGTATGTGTGTATGGGTTAATGTGTGTATAGTTCCTTGTGTGAGTGTGTACTGGATACATTCAACAACCACAGACAAACACTCACACAAAGAACTATACAATATTTACAGACATGATAATGGGACAGAGCGAACGTAGAGCAATTGAGTGCACTGGATACATCCAACACACACACACACAGTATGACTGCCTGTACAATATATGTGCTTAGGTTCATGTTTGTATCTCCTGATGTATGCTTTCGCCTCCTGTGTGTAGGAGGGGGGTTGTTACGTATGTATATGAGGGCAAGCTTTAGCTTTAGCACAAACATCTGCCTTAATTGCTATAAGTGAAAACTATGATAATACATCATTAACTAAGCCTGTGTGTAAATATCTGCCTTTACAGACACATAATTGAGATATCGTGCTT
Source organism: Oncorhynchus gorbuscha (assembly GCF_021184085.1). Taxonomy (NCBI): domain Eukaryota; kingdom Metazoa; phylum Chordata; class Actinopteri; order Salmoniformes; family Salmonidae; genus Oncorhynchus; species Oncorhynchus gorbuscha. The sequence goes on from NC_060178.1 coordinate 66,032,565, forward strand.
TGACTGTGCCCTGTCAGTCACATTCAGGTGTCCTTCATGAAGCTACCTTCCATCTCTCTGATATCCACTTTAGTCAAACTAACCTCTGACCTGGAGGGGCAGGATCACATATACAGGTGCTCCACAGGGATCTATATTGCACCACTTTGTTTCCCCAATTGTGCTGCTAAAACACAATGGACAATGGATAAATGGAGTTTACAGTAAAACTGGTAACAAGTCTTTGTTGATTTCGCCATGACCTTTATCCAGTGTAGTCTGTGTGGTGTGTTCTACACTTTGACCGATTTCAAGAGAGATTATTATCTTCAGGCTTAAATGCATAATGGGTAGTTCTGGAATTCAAAATCAAATAATATTTTATTTGTCACATGCTTCGTAAGCAGCATGTGTAGAGTAACAATGAAATGCTTACTTTGCGTTGGCATTTGCAGCCCTTGCCTAAGCAAACAACAACAACACAGACAAATAGTTACACATAACACATGTTTTTGTTAATACTATACTGTGAATTAACCTCTTCAGTCGACCCTCTACTTTTTCGAACATTCTGTTAAAAATCACGCAACATTTCAGCGCCCTGCTACTCATGCCAGGAATATAGTATATGCATATGATTAGTATGTGTGGATAGAAAACACTCAGACGTTTATAAAACTGGTTAAATCACGGCTGTGACTTTAACAGAACGTGCGTTTCATTGAAAAGTGCAGGAAAAGTGGAAAAATATATCCATCCGCCGCTTCAACCCATTGTTATGGGCGAAAGACATTAAATAGGGCTGAGGTTGCAGTACCTACAGCTTCCACACGATGTCAACAGTCTTGTCATTTGCCAATTGTTTGTTTCTTGGTCAAACGAACAAGATACAGGCTTTTTCTTCAGGTCTCCGACTGGATATTTTGGTTGAGAAATACACGGACAGTATTTCAAGACGGACCCCTATAGAAAACACTTCGTCTCGTGATTAATTTGAATCGCTTATTAACGTTTACTAATACCTAAAGTTGCATTACAAAAGTATTTCAAAGTGTTTTGTGAAAGTTTATCGTCGACTTTTTGAATTTTTAAAAATAACGTTACGTTATGAAACACTATTTTTTTCCGTTTATCACACAGTCTACATAGAACATGGTTCATGCTCTACAACATCCGCAGAGTACGACCCTGCCTCACACAGGAAGCGGCGCAGGTCCTAATCCAGGCACTTGTCATCTCCCGTCTGGATTACTGCAACTCGCTGTTGGCTGGGCTCCCTGCCTGTGCCATTAAACCCCTACAACTCATCCAGAACGCCGCAGCCCGTCTAGTGTTCAACCTTCCCAAGTTCTCTCACGTCACCCCGCTCCTCCGCACTCTCCACTGGCTTCCAGTTGAAGCTCGCATCCGCTACAAGACCATGGTGCTTGCCTACGGAGCTGTGAGGGGAACGGCACCTCAGTACCTCCAGGCTCTGATCAGGCCCTACACCCAAATAAGGGCACTGCGTTCATCCACCTCTGGCCTGCTCGCCTCCCTACCACTGAGGAAGTACAGTTCCCGCTCAGCTCAGTCAAAACTGTTCGCTGCTCTGGCTCCCCAATGGTGGAACAAACTCCCTCACGACGCCAGGACAGCGGAGTCAATCACCACCTTCCGGAGACACCTGAAACCCCACCTCTTTAAGGAATACCTAGGATAGGATAAAGTAATCCTTCTCACCCCCCCCCCCCTTAAAATATTTAGATGCACTATTGTAAAGTGGTTGTTCCACTGGATGTCATAAGGTGAATGCACCAATTTGTAAGTCGCTCTGGATAAGAGCGTCTGCTAAATGACTTAAATGTAATGTAAATGTAAATAGAACGATATCTAGGCTATATATGGACCGATTTAATCGAAAAAAGACCCAATAGTGATTATGGGACATCTAGGAGTGCCAACAAAGAAGATGGTCAAAGGTAATGAATGTTTTATATTTTATTGTGCGGTTTGTGTAGCGCCGAATATGCTAATTATTTTGTTTACGTCCCCTGCGGGTCTTTTGTGGTGTTACATGCTATCAGATAATAGCTTCTCATGCTTTCGCCGAAAAGCATTTTAAAAATCTGACTTGTTGCCTGGATTCACAACGAGTGTAGCTTTAATTCAATACCCTGCATGTGTATTTTAATGAACGTTTGAGTTTTAACTAATACTATTAGCATTTAGCGTAGCGCATTTGCATTTCCAGAGCTCTAGATCGGACGCCTGCGTGCCAGGTAGGAGCAAGAGGTTAACAAACCTCCAAATGAGCCTCAATGGCATACAACACTCCTTCCGTGGCCTCCAACTGCTCTTAAACGCTACTAAAACGAAATGCACACTGTGCAACACTGTGCTGTTGTTTGTGTCGCACTGCTTTGCTTTATCTTCTTGGCAAGGTTGCAGTTGTAAATTGTTCTTAACTAGCCTACCTGGTTAAATGAGAGAGAGAGAGAGAGAGAGAGAGAGAGAGAGAGAGAGAGAGAGAGAGAGAGAGAGAGAGAATGATTTATGAAAACAAGGTGTTCCTCAAGTACTGCAAGAAGAAGAGGCAGAGGTGGTTTAACTTAACATCAGAAGCCCATGTAGGTGTCTGTGGTGATACCTACCCACTTGCCCTGAAGCACAGGCATCTTGACACCCAGTGTAAAATAAAGTACATGTTTTACATGCTCTCTGTTTTCTTAATAGTTTTTATTTGTAAATGTTGCATTAGATAAACATTTTAAGTTGACTTGATGAACGATGATTCATGTCTTTTGGTGTTGTTGGCTTTACTTGCTCTAGTCTGATCTTTTTAAAACTTTTTTTTTGTTTAGGGTACTTGAAGTTCATGCATTGCCAAAATTAGGGGGCAGGGAGGAAACTGACCGGAAGTACATCTCGGTAGTGCTGTAGTAGCTAGCTAGCTACAATGCATAGTTGATTTACACTATTGCCCCACTATGTAAACAGAGGACATCCAAGAAAGACCATTTATAACTTCAGTGGGGTAAGGAAATGTTCAGCCTATAGTTAGCTAACTAGTTTTAAATGAACTAAAACACACATTTGATTAGCTAGGCGATTGCGAGTTGATAGCAAGCATGCTAAACGTATTAGCTGGCTGTCTTTCTATGGACTGAACAATGCAAGCTAATTTTAGCTGCTACTTGCTAGCCATATGATCGTAACATTTATCAGGTTACAGATTTGATATATATCACTTGTTTTAGCATAGAAGAGTTGCTATAACGTTTCCAAAATGTGTGTGATGATTTATGCACCCTATTCATGATGATTACGCCAATCGATGTCCGAACTCTGAAAAACAATATAGTATAATAATTTGTTCAATTGGAAACAGGGATAGTCAACAACCATAGGGTGTCTGATTGAACAGCCCCTTCATTATTGTTGCTTCATATCAACACAAAGTAACCGTTCCAGAATCTCAAGTCAATGACGTAGAGAGGCTGATGTTAGCAAGACTAGTATCAATACACCCAGTTACTCCAAATATACAGGCCTTTTTCCTAACTCAGTTGTCGGAAAGGAGGAAAACCACTCAATTACAGAGTTTAATTGCTGTGTTAGGAGAAAACTGAGGATGGATCAACATTGTAGTTACTCCAAAATACTATCCTAAATGACAGACTGAAAACACAGAAGCCTGTACAGAATATAAATATTCCAAAACATGCATCCTGTTTGCAATAATGTTCTAAAATAAAAGTGCAACAAATGTGTCAAAGAAATTAACTTCATATCCTGAATACAAAGTGTTATGTCTGGGGCAAATTCAACACAACACATCACTGCTCTTCATATTTTCAAATGTGGTGGTGGCTGCATCATGTTGTGGGCATACATTCTCATCAGCAAGGAATAGGTAGTTTTTTTTTTTTTTTGGGGGGGGGGTAAAAATAAACGTAATGGAGCTAAGCACAGGCAAAATCCTAAAGGAAAACCTGGTTCAATCTGCATTCCAGACACTGGGAGACTAATTCAGTTTTCAGCAGGAAAATAAACAAAAACACAAGGCCAAATATACACTGGAGTTGCTTACCAAGGTGATATTGAATGTTCTTGAGCAGCCTAGTTACAGTTGACTTAAACATTGACTTAAATGGCTGTCTAGCAATGATCAACAACCATCTTGACAGAGCTTGAAGATTTTTTTAAAAGAATAATGTGCAAATATTGGTGTGTGAATACTTATTTTAATTAGATATCTGCATTACATTTTCAATACATTTGCAAAACTGTATAAATAGATATTTTCACTTTGTAATTACTGGGTATTGTGTGAAGAATTTGTTTTAATCCGTTTTGAATTCAGGCTGTAGAATAAGTCAAGATGAATTTAAACTTTCTGAAGGCACTGAAGAGTTGTGTGTGTATGTGTGTATTGTAGCAGGATCACGGGTGTGGGGTTTCCACGTCATCAAGTTAAATAACAAAACAGGCACTAGTAGCACAAATAGAATGCTCAGGGGAAAGTTTTAGGGATTTTTGTACACAGAGAAAGAAGGGGAAATTCACCAATCACCTCAGTCCACAAGCCGTTCTTTGTCCATTCATTTCCCCAGGGGTAATCCTCACACTTGGGTTCTCAGCCAATCTGGTCCGGTACACAAGGGGGTTAGTCCGACAGTCCAGGTCACAACGTGTAATCACAGATGTTATGCTCTCTTCTCCCACTCTTCATATCGCGCTTGGTTCTCTCCTACTCTGCCCTGTTGTGCACACTGTTGCCAACTCCTCAGTAAGGAAAGTAGCTATTGGCTGTCCTAAAAGTTGCTAAATGACATCATCGCCCAATTTGCATAATTGGTCATGTAATTGTGATGGACGCTGTAGGAGAGAGGAATAACATCGTGGGAGAGACAAAAAGTGAGTAAAAACACCCTAAATAGGTTTAGAACTACAAATTAACTTTCTTTTGTCGATTCTTGTTTTTTTTAAATGTCACAATTCCAACCCTCCTCCGTTATCTGGCCTTGGGACTGGCAAAAGTGACCCAAAAGAGACACTGAGTTATTTTTTATGTATTTTATATTTTTTAGATTAGTTTTCTGCATTTGGTTTGGTTTTTAACCATATGGTCCACTTAGAGCCTACAACAAGTCACAGTAAAACATGAACATTTTTAACCATAATATTTTTGTTTACAATCTACATGAACAAAGTCACAGTAAAACATGAACATTTTTAACCATAACATTTTTGTTTACAATCTACATTAACAATCTAAATGGACCAAAAAAGAGACTATAGAAAAAACTGTCAATGGCAATGTGAGAAACATTATGGTAACTAGTCTGGCCCTAATTTAGTTTAACCTGCTGCTATGAGCAATCCCGTATCCGGGAGCGTAATTATAGCCTCAAGCTCATTACCATAACGCAATGTTAACTATTCATGAAAATCGCAAATGAAATTAAATCAATATATTGTCTCACAAGCTTATCCTTTTGTTAACAACACTGTCATCTCAGATTTTCAAAAAATGCTTTTCAACCATAGCTACACAAGCATTTGTGTAAGAGTATTGATAGCTAGCATAGCATTAAGCCTAGCATTCAGCAGGCAACATTTTCACAAAAACAAGAAAAGCATTCAAATAAAATCATTTACCTTTGAATAACTTCGGATGTTTTCAATGAGGAGACTCTCAGTTAGATAGCAAATGTTCAGTTTTTCAAAAAAGATGATTTGTGTAGGAGAAATCGCTCCGTTTTGTTCATCACGTTTGGCTAAGAAAAAACAAACAAATTCAGTCCAAACAACGCAAACTTTTTTCCAAATTAACTCCATAATATCGATAGAAACATGGCAAACGTTGTTTAGAATCAATCCTCAAGGTGTTTTTCACATATCTATTCGATGATAAGTGACTCGTGGCAGTTTGGTTTCTCCTCTGTTCAAAATGGAAAAAATGCATGCACCTGGAGATTACGCAATTGTTTTGACGGAGGACACTGAGCGGACACCTGGTAAATGTAGTCTTATGGTCAATTTTCCAATGATATGCCTACAAATAGGTCACAATGCTGCAAACACCTTGGGGAAACGACAGAAAGTGTAGGCTCATTCCTTGCGCATATACACATATATTAGGAGACATTTGAACACAGCGCCTCAAATCTGGCTCATTTCCTGTATGAAATTTCATCTTGGTTTCGCCTGTAGCATTAGTTCTGTGGCACTCACAGACAATATCTTTGCAGTTTTGGAAACGTCAGTGTTTTCTTTCCAAAGCTGTCAATTATATACATAGTCAAGTATCTTTTCGTGACAAAATATCTTGTTTAAAACGGGCAAGTTTTTAATCCAAAAATGAAATACTGTCCCCAGAGGTTCAAGAGGTTAATAGTTTTTTAAATGTAAGCCAGGGCGGGATCAGCCAGCGGCGACTTCCTACATGTGCAAAGTGCTTTGGGAATGGGGTGGAGCCCACGGCAGCACCCGCTGCTCATTGAGAAGAGTAAGAACGGTACGTGCTTTCACGTCAGAGTCTCCAAAAGTCTCCACTAACACTATAAAAAGTCGCTAGATCCGTCGCGAGTCACTTTTTTAAAATTGTGTCACTAGCGGGGTCTGAATACTCGCTAAATATAGCGACAAGGTCACTAAATTGGCAACATTGGTTGTGCAGGCTGCTTCCCCCTTTTATCCCCAAACCCTCCCTGGCTTAATGAGTTAGTCTTGCCTCGTTGTGACAGGAAGTCCATATAAGGCCCAGGGATGGAGCCAACAGACTGGCAGATATCTCCCCTCAATCACCACTCCCGGTCAGGAGGGGCGGTATATCTCCCTCGATTATCGGCAGTTCCATGGGCTGCACCTGAGCTGTAGATGACAGAGAAAGCAAATGGATATAAGGATAGGAACCATCAGGTGACCCGGGTTACTGTCCTAAATTTTATTCCTGAAGTGTCGACCCAATAAGTAATACTTCAGCGTTTCTAGTGCCCACTTTTTCGCTAGACATTCTTTCTCCACCGTGGAATATCTTTGTTCTCGCTGCAACATCTTCCGGCTAATGTACATGACTGGGTGTTCCTCACATTCTTGGAGCTGTGATAGAATGGCATTTACCCTTGTATCTGATGCATCGGTCTGAACAAACAGTGGTTTGGAGAAGTCTGGTGTCACCAGCACGGGTTCAGAACACAGTGCACCCTTTAGTTCCTGAAAAGCTTTCTCTGTCTCCTTGGTCGACTTCACCTGGGCGGGCAGATGGCTCCTGGTCAGATCTGTTAAGGGGCTGGCTAGGGAGGCAAAATCTCCTGCTGTCACAAATCACCTTCTTCACCTGGGGTTTGACATCACCTCCCAATCGTGTATCCCTGGTATTCAGCGTCCCGCAGACCAAGCTGAAATTTCTTTGGCTTTGCTGTTAGCCCCGCCTCCCGTAAGTCCTGCACTACTCACTTGGTTTAGATGTGTCCCCCAATCAATCCAATGGATCACAATATCGTCGATGTATGCCGCTGCGTACTTCCGATGAGGTCGGAGAACCCGGTCCATTAACATCTGGAGGGTGGTCGGGGCCCCGTGCAGTCCAAAGGGCAGCTTCTTATAATGGAATAGACCATCCTGGTGGCGAAAGCAGTTTTCTCCCATGCCTTGGGAGCTAAGGGCACCTGCCAGCTACACTCGTTGTGAATCCAGGCAACAAGTCAGATTTTTAAAATGATTTTTCGGCGAAAGCATGAGAAGCTATTATCTGATAGCATATAACACCCCAAAAGACCCGCAGGGGACGTAAACAAAATAATTAGCATAGTCGGCGCTACACAAACGCACAATAAAATATAAAACATTCATTACCCTTGACCATCTTCTTTGTTGGCACTCCTAGATGTCCCATAATCAGTATTGGGTCTTTTTTTCCGATTAAATCGGTCCATATATAGCCTAGATATCGTTCTATGTAGACTGTGTGATAAACGGAAAAAAATTGTGTTTCATAACGTAACATAATTTTTTTAAATTCAAAAAGTCGACGATAAACTTCACAAAACACTTCGAAATACTTTTGTAATGCAACTTTAGGTATTAGTACACGTTACTCCTACCCCCTACTTTTTCGAATATTCTGTTAAAAATCGCGCAACATTTCAGCGCCCTGCTGCTCATGCCAGGAATATAGTATATGCATATGATTAGTATGTGTGGATAGAAAACACTCAGACGTTTATAAAACTGGTTAAATCACTGCTGTGACTATAACAGAACGTGGGTTTCATCGAAAAGTGCAGGAAAATCTGATCACTGAAAATGGAAATAAATATTCATGCGCCACGTCCAGGAATTGTTAAAGGTGAACCGAATTAAATGAGGCCAAGGTTGCAGTACCTACAGCTTCCACACGATGTCTAGAGTCTTGTCATTTGCTTCCGCTTTGATTCTTGGTCAAACCGAATCAAGGGAACCGATTCCCTCCGGTCTCCGACCGGATGTTTTGGTTAAGATTTCTCCTGACATTTTTTCCAGACGGACACCTATAGAATTTACATCGCCTCCTGAATTTTATCGCTTATTAACCTCTTGCGCCGAGCCATCCCGGATCCGGTATCGTGACTACAGCCTCAAGCTCATTACCATACCGCAACGTTAACGATTTCTAAAAAATCGCAAATGAAACTAAATATATATGCCTGCTCTCAAGCTTAGCCTTTTCTTAACAACACTGTCACCTCAGATTTTCAAAATATGCTTTTGAACCATAGAAAATCAATCATTTGTGTAAGAGTGTTGATGGCTAGCTTAGCATTTAGCACGCAACATATTCACAAAAACCAGCAAAGGAATCAAATAAAATAATTTACCTTTGAAGAACTTCAGATGTTTCAATGAGGAGAGTCTCAGTTACATAGTAGATGCCCAGTTTTTCCTGAAAGATTCTTTGTGTAGGACAAATCGCTCCGTTTTGTAACTACGCATTTGGTACCGAAACTAACCAAAAATTCAGTCACCTAAACATCAAACTTTTTTCCGAATTAACTCCATAATATCGACCGAAACATGGTATAGTTGTTTGAATCAATCCTCAAGATGTTTTGTCAAATATCTCTTCATTGATATGCCTGCAAATACGTCACAATGCTCCAGACCCCTTGGGGAAACGATAGAAAGGGTAGGCTCATTCCTGTCGCATTCACAGCCATATGAGGAGATAATGAAAAACGTAGCCTCAGAAATCCTGTTCATTTCCTGGTTGCAGAAACATCTTGGTTTTGCCTGAAGCTTTTGTTCTAGGGCACTCACAGTGAAAATCTTTGCAGTTTTGGAAACGTCATAGTGTTTTCTTTCCAAAGCTATCAATTCCATGCATAGTCGAGCATCTTTTCGTGACAAAATATTGCGCTTAAAACGGGCACGTCTTTTTATCCAAAAATGAAATACTGCCCCTAGAGTCTTAAGAGTACCAGGTTAACCTGTCTAACCCCGTTCCTCTAGTGGAACCCCTCTCCAACAGCCAATGAAATTGCAGGGTGCAAAAATACAAATCAACAGATATCTCATAAATCAAATTTCTCAAAAATACAAGTGTTAGGCACCATTTTAAATATACAATTCTCGTTAATCCAGCTACATTGTCTGATTTAAAAACTGCTTTACAGTGAAAGCTCCACAAACGATTATGTTAATTCACCACCAAGTCACAGAAAAACCAAGCAATTTTTCCAGCAAAAGAGAGGAGTCACAAAAAGCACAAATAGAGATAAAATGTATCACTAACCTTTGATGATCTTCACCAGATGACACTCATATGACTTCATGTTACACGTTACATGTATGTTTTGTTCGGTAAAGTTCATATTTCTATCCCATAAAAATCGTATTTTACATTGGCGTGTTATGTTCAGTAGTTCCAAAACATACAGTGATATTGCAGAGAACCACATCAATTCACATAAATACTCATAATAAATGTTGATGAAAATTCAAGTGTTATGCATGGAATTTTAGATAAACTTCTCTTTAATGCAACCGTTGTGTCAGATTTAAAAAAAACCTTACAGAAAAAGCATAATCTGAGAACGGCGCTCAGAGCCCAAACCAGTCGAAAGAATTATCCGCCATGTTGCGCAGTCACCATTAGTCATAAATAGCATTATAAATAATCACTTACCTTTGATGATCTACATCAGAATGCTGTCCCAGGAATCGCAGTTCCACAATAAATGCTTGTTTTGTTCGATAATGTCTATCATTTATGTCCATTTATGTCCAAATAGCTTCTTTTGTTAGGCCCTTCGGTAAACAAATCCAAAATCACGTTCAGGTCCAGTCAGACGAGAAGTTCAGAAAGTTATATTACAGGTCGAAGAAACTTGTCAAACTAAGTATAGAATCAATCTTTAGGATGTTTTTATCGTAAATGTTCAATAATGTTCCAATCGGAGAATTCCATTGTCTGTAGAAAAGCAATTGAACGAGAGATACCTTTCATGTGAAATGCGCAACTGAGAATGAGGCTGCTGGCAGACCCCTTAGTCAAACAGCTCTCATCCGGCCCCCCTTCACAGGAGCAGCCTGAAACAACGTTCTATAGACGGTTGACATCTAGTGGAAGCCTTAGGAAGTGCAAAATAACCCATATCCCACTGTGAATTCGATAGGGGCTGAGTTCAAAAACTACAAACCTCAGAATTCCCACTTCCTGTTTGGATTTTTCACAGGCTTTTGCCTGACATGAGTTCTGTTATACTCACAGACATCATTCAAACAGTTTTAGAAACTTCAGAGTGTATTCTATGCAATACTGATAATAATATGCATATATTAGCATCTGGGACTTAGTAGGAGGCAGTACACTCTGGGCACGCTATTCATCCAAAAGTGAAAATGTTATCCCCTATCCCAAAGCAGTTAACATCTGCTTCAGGGTTTGATTGAACCTTTCCACCAAATCCATCAGTCTGAGGGTGATAGACTGAGTTGCACAACTGGGTTATTCTCATTAGTTTGCATAGATTCTTCCTGGTTCGCGACAAGAATGGGGTTCCCTGGTCGGTCAATATCTCAACAGGAATGTCTACTTGGGAGAACAGCATAACCAACTCACGTGTGATTCCCTTAGTGGCTATGGTGTGCAGGGGAATTGCTTCCGGGTACCTGATGGCGTAATCCAAAATCACCAGTATGTATTGGTGCCCTTGGTTGCTCTTGGGTTGAGATCCCACAAGGTCCTTTGCAATCCTGCTGAAAGGAACTTAAATCATTTGTAGGGGAATTAAGGGACTGCGGAAATGGGGTTTTGGATCCACTTGCTGGCACTCAGGGTAACTGCTGCAGTATTCTTCCACTGCTTTCTTCACCCCTGGCCATTAAAATTGTGTCTTAATTCTGTCTTAGGTCTTTTCCACCCCTAGGTGAGCCCCAAGAAGGTGAGAGTGTGCCAACTGTAGTACAGAGGGTACAAAGGGACGGGGCACCAACAACAACTCCAGACATTCGTCATTCTTCTTCACAACCTGATACAGCAACTTATTTTTTTTATAGAGAAATGGGGGTAGGTTATTTGACTTGCAGTCCACTACAGTCACCTGCTGGAGAGCGCTGGCCAAGTTGGGATCCTCTAGTTGGGCCGTGCCAAACCGGCCTGCTAGGGAGGCAGGCTCTGGTGCTACCTCGTGGTCCATTGGGAACATGTCTTCCAGACTCACTACCTCTCCCTCCTGTATGGCTTCAGAGACCCCCTTTAAGAGGGGTTTGGTTGATGCCTGTGGGTCCACTTCCTGGAATCCACTCATCTGGGCTTCACTCCTTCTAATGTCCCTCCCACCACTCCAATTTCCTCCTTCCTTCTGGTTCACCACATTTCCGGACATACTGGTCCACAGTTGGTGGAAATTAGGGAAATGCTGTCCGATCAGGACCGGCACAGGGAGGTTTGGGACAACTCCCACTGGTCCCGTGTGTTGTCGCTTTGTGGTCTGTATGTGGAGGAGTGTGGTAGGTTAGTCCTTGGTCTCACCGTGTTTGCACGTAATGGCCACGGTGTCAGTCCGGAGACTGGGTAAAGTCGGATCAGAGTCACCATACTCCCAGAGTCCAAAAGTGCCGTGGTGTCCTTTCCATTGGCTCTTACTGGGGTGACAGGGGAAGAACCACTCTCCTCAGCACGGCATGCTCTCAGTAAGCCACAGGGATACCCGGTGGCTACCTCACTGGCTAAGGCCGAAGGCATCAAGACCTCGCGGGCTGGACAGTTCCAGGCGATGTGTCCCAGCTCCCCACACTTGTAGCACTTCTTGCTGTCTAGGTTCAGGAAGGGGCATAGTCTCGGGGAGCTGGTTGTCAGTGTTCCCCCATCCTTGGCTGGGGTCCCGGCCTGGTTCTCCTTCCTTTTCTGCTCCTTCATGTGAGTAGAGGGTTCCGCCTTCCGTGGTTGTCTGCTGCGCAGGACCTCCAAAGCCACCTCTTGCCCTTCAACCAGTTCCACCAGCTGATCTGCACTCTGCAGGTTAGCGTGGCTGGCTAGCTTCGATTGGGAGGGAGCGTATAAATGTATCTATGACCACTTTCAATGCTTGTGAGCATCAGGGAGCAGTTAGCCAGCTCTTGGCCAGCCTAATTGGATCATGGATTTGTGATCAAGGAGATGCTGTAGGATCATACGCCCAATCATGGAATCTTTGTGCCCTGCTAATCAGGCTGTAGCCATACCGGCGCAGGATTTCCTTTTTCAGCACCTCATAATGCGCTGCCTGGTCAGCCTGTGCCACGCCATACAGGAAGGGTACTAGCAGGCTGGCCCATTGCTCATGGGGCCATTTCTCCCTCATAGCCATCCTTTCAAAGGCTTGTTTGTAAGCCTTGATGTCATCAGCCTCTGTCAGCTTCAATAGAAACCTACTTGTTTTGGGATGAGAGACTGTTGCACCTGCCACTATGCTGGCCTGGGCAGTGGTCAGCTGGCTGAGTTCAGCTCACATGAGAGCTGTCTGCTGATGCTGTTCCTCCAGCAACTCCCGATGCAAAGCTTGCTGTGCAATGTTCACCTCCACCAGTTGTCTCACCAATGCTTCCATTATGCTCGGTCTTTGTTAGGTTATTGAACTTGGTTTGGGTTGCCCGCATTCTCCACCATATGTAGCAAGTTCAATAACAAAACAGGCACTATTAGCACAAAGAGAATGCTAAGGGGAAGTGTTTTAGGGATTTTTGTACACAAGGAAGGGAGGGGGAATTCACCAATCACCTCAGTCCACAAGCCGTTCTCTTTGTCCTTTCCTTTTCCCAGGGGTAATCCTCACACTCGGGTTCTTAGCCAATCCTGTCCGGTACACAAGGCGGTTAGTCCGACAGTCCAGGTCACAACGTGTAATCTCACAGATAGTATGCTCTCTTCTCCCACTCTTGGTTCTCTCCTCCTTTGCCCTGTTGTGCAGGCTGCTTCCCCTTTTCATCCCCACACCCTCCCTGGCTTAATGAGTTACAGTCTTGCCTCGTTGGGGCAGGAAGTCCATATAAGGCCCGGGGATGGAGCCATATATCTCACCTCAATCACCACTCCCCTCACCTCTCCCTGCCGGCTGTCACAATATGTGGCATGCATGCATGTGTGCGTCTGTGTATTTGTGTGAAACGCTCACATGATGACACATGGCAGGCTCCAGTAGCCATGCAGCCCATAACTTTATTTTTATCTGAACATCAGAGCATCATACATGAATTGTGTTACGCATTTCACACAAACACTCAGTCAAGTCAAACAATGTAATGTTTGTTAGATGGTACATATAAAGGCGGTGGCAAGGGAGGGAGGATGTGAGAATGAGTGAATAAAATTAAAGGAAAAAGTATACATTTTCCACGAGGGAGGAGAGAGTGGAGGTACAGCATGTTTGTTATTTCTGCTCATGAAGCAATATATTTAAAAAAGGATGTTAAAACAAAAGAGAGGGAGAAACTCCCATGGTGAGAGAGTGGCGGTGGGATTACAATTCATTTTATTGGTTGGAAGCGGAGCAGCATGCAGTCATTGTTTACCTCTTAGTTTATTCAGACCCTATTGGCATAGCTGCACTCTTAACTAGCCATTGATTCTTATTAGAGGTACCCAGTAAAGATTAAGAGGGTCGTAAATGTGGATTTAAAACAGAGAACCTCTGCGATAACTCCCTCTCTCCATCTACCTATATTTCTCTCTCACCCTTTTCTTTCTCTTTCAATCCCTCTGCTGGTCTTCAGGGGCCCTCTTCTTCTGACTCACTATCTCTCTGCTCTATCTCCATCAGTATGTTGATATAATGTCTTGTTCTGAAATGTTACTACCAAACATCACTACTCACACATTGTTCCCGTCCTGTCCGTCACCATTCCCACTGTCTCCTGCAGCCTGTCATCGTCTTCATAATATACACGAGAAAAGAAGATGTCATGTTAATATTAAGTCACCAACTCATCTGTATACATCAATGAGGCACACTGTATGGTTTGTATGTATACATGTGTATAATGTGGAAATAAATGATAAAAAGGCATTACAGATCCAAACACTAACATACACATGATGATACAATCTCAGGTTTGTGGTTTGGTGTTTGAGACTACATCTGAAAGAGCATTCCCTTAGTTAAATTCCAGATCAAGTTGGGGCAGAGTTCTTTGGATGTTAATTACCAACTGACTTCATTTTTTTTCATTATGAGTTCCAAAAAAAGAAAGACCGAATAAAAGAAAAGGGATTTGACTAGGGGAAAAAAAATACGTTTCTCTCTATCCCTCCCACTCCCCTCTCTCTCTCACCTTGCACTAACTGCCTTTGTGTGCCCTGACTGTGGATGCATGAGCGGTGGCAGTGAGAGAGAATATATATTAATTAAGCAGGGATTCAGCATTGACTCTGCCTTGTACATAAAACAAAAGGTTAAGTAAATGCCAGGGCTGCAGTGTCACTTCCACCAATGAGTATTAGCTTTGGAATCACAAATGTCTGCAGAGAAAACCCAGTCCAATTGGACTCCTGATTGCCAAGCAGTGTGGGGGCCAGGGCTATTTAATTTCAATCTGTGGCTAAATTAGGTGGCTACGTCAGGTTAAAACACACAATTATCTGAGCTAGGAGGGGCACAGGGGGACTGAGACTCGGAACACAGTGTGGGATTAAGATCGAGCTCGCCAGCAAGGAAGATAAACTTTTTCAGTGGACTCCTGACAAATCAAAGAGGAACATCCCTAGAGCATGGACCCTTCAGCCTCACCCTGCTCTGTTAACCTGTATTGTCTGTAGGTAATATAGGGAAGAACCCCCAAAAATACACATTCTCCTCTGGGTGGGGACTTAGCCAAAATGGGACAGACGAGAGACTGGATTGTATTGAGAATAATATTTGATCTATTTGGTGGTGTATGAATATGAGCATGTAACAGATGCAGCTGGAATTAGTGTAACAACTATTCAAATAGTGAATTATCCTATCGACTTAAAAACATCAATAGACTAGGTAGTCAGCACTGTCTTTATCATTTGTCCAATCATTTGCATTTTACATTATCAGTCAACAGTTCCTGTCCTAAAAATTAAAGCAATGCAGCACAGGGGTGGCAGCATCATGTTGTGGGGGTGCTTTGCTGCAGGAGGGACTGGTGCACTTCACAAAATAGATGGTATCATGAGGTAGGACAATTATGTGGATATATTGAAGCAACATCTTAAGACATAAGTCAGGAAGTTAAATCTTGGTTGCAAATGGATCTTCCAAATGGACAATGACCCCAAGCATACTTCCAAAGTTGAGTCAAAATGGCTTAAGGACAACAAATTCAAGGTATTGGAGTGGCCATCACAAAGCCCTGACCTCAATCCCATTGAACATCTGTGGGCAGAACTGAAAAAGCGTGTGAGAGCAAGGAGGCCTACAAACCTGACTTAGTTACATCAGCTCTGTCAGGAGGAATGGGCCAAAATTCACCCAATTTATTGTGGGAAGCTTCTGGAAAGCTACCTGAAACATTTGACCCAAGTTAAACAATTTAAAGGCAATGCTACCAAATACTAATTGAGTGATGTAAACTGCTGACCCACTGGGAATCTGATGAAATAAATAAAAGCAGAAATAAATCACTCTCTACTATTATTCTGACATTTCACATTCTAAAATAAAGTGGTGATCCTAACTGACCTAAGACTGGCAATTTTCACTAGGATTAAATGTCAGGAATTGTGAAATGCAGAGTTTAAATGTATTTGGCTAAGGTGTATGTAAACCTCCGACTACAACTCTATGTCCATTGATTCTTGAAAAATATAATTTATAAATGCCTCATTAGCTTAGTTCAACGGTCACACTCCATGAGAATCTAAAACGTAAGCTTGTTTTTCTCCAGTGTTTGTAAACATTGCACATGTAAACAAACACTGTATAGGCTCATAACAGGTTTAAAACAACAACTTTCATATGATGGATTGTCAGTCCTTACATCCACTGCTCTGTCTATTAATCTGAGAGTGGTTCCATTTCTCCAGGCCCATCCCTCCGCTTTTTACCAAAACAGAAGCGGGATGACCGTTTTGTTATTGTTTCATCAGTGGATTTGCCCTTTAAACAGCTGCATATTATCGAGATATAAAAGTGTCACCAACAAAACATGTAATAATAGACCTATCGCAAATGCAGCATATGGCTTTCATTTTTCACATGTAAATAACAATTCAGTAGGGGTAAAAGCATGCCATGCCATGAGCGCAGCATTTATTTTTCAACTTGAATCAATGAGCCCAATCAGTCTTCCATGACAACAAAATAATAAACAAGAGAGTAGGGCTGGCTAATAAGTCCTTCATTTTGGGGTTATGCTCAGGTAAAACAATCTATAGTTCCATATTTCCAAGTCCTATTCTTGAACATTAACAGGTATAACATTTATTGGAATGACTGAAATTCTGATTGACTTTGGTTTTTAATGTAAAGATAGAATTTACGTGTGTTATTATATGTATTAGAAAGTGATGGGTTAGAAGAAGCCTACATAACGAACCCATAAACTAAAATGATATATCCATGTATGGCCAGCTATGTACATTTTAACATTGATTTATCCTGCAATAGATGTGGTTCAATTGGTAACATACATTATTGTGTTATTCTAATGCCTTTTCAGGGGAAAGTAGTCTAAAAGTAACTGAATGTAATCAGATTACGTTACTGAGTTTGGGTAATCCAAAAGTTACATTATTGATTAAAATGTTGTATAATAACGGTATCGGATTACATTTAGAAAGTAACCCACCCAACCCAGTAAAAAAGCAAGGCGGGGAGACTAATGATATGCCTCTATGTATTGAGATAAATTGCAGAAGCGTTTGAGCTGAGGAGCCATTTGGAACATATGGTGTTTTAATTCCTCTTTGTCTCATCTGGATAACTCCAGCCCTGAGAATCTCGCACCCTGCATCAGGGAAATATCGTCAGAACTGAAAACTTAAGAACAAAATGCTTAAATGTCTACTCTAATGGGTTGTATTCCCAATTTTCCACCTCCAAAATGATTAAACCAAGAGCTGCTGCGTTCATTACTGATCGATTTTATTTTCATTCAATGTTATTCTCCCTTTCTCCACTTGTCTTCCCTTATTTTGTGTTGATTTCCCAGTTAGAGACACACTGAGTGGACTCCTCAAGAAGACAGCCCTGTCAACAATCACACACACACCTTGTCTCACATCTTGACACTCAGCCGAACACTGCTATGTGAATAGGTCTGTGACTGTTCATTTTTAATCGTACATGCCTTTTGTACTGGTTGACAGCTAGCAAAAAAATACTAATAAGTCCAGTGCTGCTGCTATCCAGCTGGGCTGAAGGCTTTCTGAAGACAGAAACACACAAACACACACACAATAATACCCTCCCCCCAACCCCCTGCACACTCACACACATACACACAGTCTAATCATCCCTACTGTCTCACACTCCACTGGCAGTCACCAGTACACCACCCAGCCATCATGGACCAATTAACTGGTCATATTTCTGTCTTGTAGTCTAGGGTACTGTAGCTGAATGGACAGCACTGGAGCAGCAGCGTACTGTTCACATACCTCAAGATGGCAGTCAATTTGTTGCATAGACTCCATACTAGTCAATGTGAAAAATGCACAATTATTGTACGCTTTATACAGCCTTCTTCCTGCATATTTGGCCAGCTTTATTTTGACAATATAATATTAAATATTATTACCTTAGGTAAAGCATTCACAAAATGACAACATTTTTTAAAATAAGTACATTTAGTGATGTGTTTATCTTATTACAATTTGAAAAATGTATCTTGATCTCAATCTGGTATTTATAACAAAATATTCCTTGCAGATATTTATTTTCAAAATATCGAAAGGTACTGTAATATACACTAAATGACCAAAAGTATATAGACACCTGCTCGTCAAACATCTCATTCCAAAAGCATGGGTATTAATATGGAGTTGGTACCCGCTTTGCTGCCATAACAGTCTCCACTATTCTGGAAAGACGTTCCACTACATGTTGGAACATTGCTGCAGGGACTTGCTTACATTCAGCCACAAGAGCATTAGTGAGGTCGGGAATTGATGTTCGGCGATTAGGCCTGGCTTACAGTCGGCTTTCCAATTCATCCCAAAGGTGTTTGATGGGGCTCTCAGGGCTCTGTGCAGACCACTCAAGTTCCTTCACACCGATCTCAACAAACCATTTCTATATGAAACTCACTTTGTGCACGGGTGCATTGTCATGCTGAAACAGGAAAGGAGCTTCTACAAAGTTGGCAGCATAGAATCGTCTAGAATGTCATTGTATGCTGTAGTGTTAAGATTTCCCTTCACTGGAACTAAGGGGCCTAGCCTGCACAATTAAAAACAGCCCCAGACCATTATTCCTCCTCCACCGAACTTTAGAGTTGGTACTATGCAGTCGGGCAGGTAGCATTCTTCAGGCATCTGCCAAACCCAGATTTTTCTGTCAGACTGCCAGATGATGAAGTATGATTCATCACTCCAGAGAAAGCATTTCCACTGCTCCAGAGTCCAATGGCGGCGAGCTTTACACCACTCCAGCCGATACTTGGCATTGCGCATGGTGATCTTAGGCTTATGTGTGGCTGCTCGGCCATGTAAACCCATTTCAGGAATCTCCCGATGAACAGTTCTTGAGCTGACGTTGCTTCCAGAGGCAGTTTGGAACTCGGTAGTGAGTGTTGCAACCGAAGACAGAGGAGTTTCAGTACTCGGCAGTCCCTTTCTGTGACCTTGTGTGGCCTACCACTTTGGGCCATTCTTCTGTCATTGTTTGTCTATGGAGATTGCATGGCTGTGCGCTCAATTTTATACACCTGTCAGCAACGGGTGTAGCTTAAATAACTAATTTGAAAGGGTGTCCTCATGCCTTTGTATATATAGTGTATATCTCTTCTCTCTATAGAACAGTATATTTTAGAACAACATTCAGAACATTAGAACATATATACATAGTAGAACATGTTCAGTGCAGACCCACATGGAACTATCTGTATCATGAGAAGACCACATCAATCTGAGAATAAGCTGAGGTGCCAGGTAACATGAAAAACCTGGCCTCCTCTCTCCTACTGACATCCCTGCTATAGTTTTACTGATGGGGTCTGTGGAGCCATGTGACACTAAAGTCCACTCTATGTAATTTGATGAGGTGCTGAGTGACAGGTCTGACTATAAGTCACAAACGGGAGGTATCTTAATGCACTGAGGACATTGGTATTAAACTGGGTTCGGACCAGGAGAAGCAAGAGCAGGGTGTGAAACTGTCATGTCACGACTCTTAGTAGTCGACCACTATGAGTGACACGTTCAAATGATGTTATTGGACAGGATGTGAACAGAGACAAAGTGGCGCAAGTATAACACCACTTAGAGAAACACACACACACCTCGACCAAGAGTGACAGAGCCCCTTTCTCCCCCTCTATCCACTCTTCCACCCCCTCGACAGAAACACAACAGGGACCCTCTGCTACACAGACCCTCTGCTATAGTTTAATGCCCAGCAGAGAGACAGAGAAGGGGAGGGAGAGGGAGGGAACCCTCATGATGACATTCAATGCAGACTCAGATGCCACTATATTGCAGCATAGCTATACACACTGGAACAATGACACTACACTACTGCAGCTACTGTACGTATGCCACCATCAGGTGAACTACATATAGTACAAGGGTTAAGCTCGACAATCAGGTCTGTATTGTGCGTGTGTGTGTGTGTGTGTGTGTGTGTGTGTGTGTGTGTGTGTGTGTGTGTGTGTGTGTGTGTGTGTGTGTGTGTGTGTGTGTGTGTGTGTGTGTGTGTGTGTGTGTGTGTGTGTGTGTGTGTGTGTGTGTGTGTGCGTGTGTGTGTGTGTGTGTTGGGGGCATTACAGCTGTCTAACTTCAAACAAACTAACACATATTGAAAAATCAGCTATTTGTTTATTCTGCAATTACTCGAGTTATATCAATTTTGCAGGAGGTATTTTTAGGTTAAATACTATGTTTAGGGTAATGGGGAACTGGTCTGTGGTGGTTACTGGGATGGGCTAAGGGCTGGAGGGCATTCTCCAACTGTCAAATGAGAAAAACATTTTTTCTAGGAATTTGGACAATGCAGCGCTGACCCTTAGAACATGGGTATCTGTGATCAGGGTGGGTATTTTAAGAAAAACAGGGTCTGGGTCCCTAATCCGCCGACACCCAACAAAGCCCACTACCCAGTGGCCAGTGTCAGCCCCTTTCAG
Organism: Oncorhynchus gorbuscha; assembly: GCF_021184085.1. NCBI lineage: Eukaryota > Metazoa > Chordata > Actinopteri > Salmoniformes > Salmonidae > Oncorhynchus > Oncorhynchus gorbuscha. The sequence goes on from NC_060178.1 coordinate 66,053,295, forward strand.
TTTACTACGAGCCCAACAGGGTCCCGAGACAATGCCTCTTCCGTCACCCCTGGGACAAATATCAAGACAGCAATATTTTCCTCTCGAGCGCTCTTAGCATAGTGCATTCCTCCTGGACTGAGACCGAGAGAGAAAGAGAGAGAGAAAGCGAGGTCCAGAGTGTTCTTTGAGTGATTATTGTAATTTACTACCTGATGTAAATCTAAATGAAGTGACATCAGAGTCGGGGGATGGACACATCACAATCACCTGGGGGCCCAGATAGGAGGGCACTTTCTACCTAAATTACCAGAGTAATTTGAGGCATCTGAGTGAGTAACCTTAGCAACACCACATGCAGCTGGGACTTCCAGAGGTATTATTTTGTTTTGTATTGCTTTTTGGGGAGATTGAGGCGGGGATTAGAAACCATGTCTCTATAGGCTTCCTCACAAACATTATTCAATGGCATTCCCATCTGTGTGTTAGGACAGGGTTACAATGACATCAAAATAACAACACACTGTATAAGTAGGCCTACACTCGGACTATTTTGAATAAAATATCATTTACAGTGGCTTGCGAAAGTATTCAGCCCATTTCACGTGAAATGTGATGTGGGGTGGGCATTCTATGTTTTGTATTTCTGTGTGTTTGGCCGAGAGTGGTTCCCAATCAGAGGCAGCTGTCTATCGTTGGCAGCCTGTTTTGCAACTTTAGTTGTGGGTAGTTGTCTTTGTTAGTGGCCTGTTTAGCCCTAGTAAGCCCCATGTTCTTTTTTGGTGTTTCTTGTTTTGTTGGCGACATTCTTAATAAAGAAAAAATGTACCCTCATCACGCTCCACCTTGGTCCGGTCATTTCCCTGACGACGTTCATGACAGAACTACACACCACAAACGGACCAAGCGGTGTGGCCGGGAGGAGCAGCGTTTTCTGGAGGAATGGACAAGGGAGGAGATCTTGGAAGGAAAGGGACCCTGGGCAAAATCTGGAGAGTATCGGCGTCCAAGGGGGGGAAAATAGAGTCGGCGAAAGCAGAGCGGCTACAATATGAGGAGTTGGCACAGCGGAGCAGGCTTTAGAGGCAGCCCCAAAACATTTTTGGGGGGTGGCACCCGAGGAGATTGGCTGAGTCAGGTTGGAGACCTGAGCCAACTCCTCGTGCTTACTGTAAGGAGCGTGGTACTGGTCAGGCACCGTGTTATATGGTGGAGCACACGGTGTCTCCAGTGTACGTTCACAGCCCAGTGCGCTACATTCCAGCACCCGCATTTGCCGGGCGAATGTAACCATCCAGCCAGGACGGGTTGTGCAGGCTCTATGCTCGAGACCTCAAGTGCGCCCGCCACGGCCCAGTGTATCCGGTGCCTGCTCCAAGAACCAAGCATCGAGTACGAGTATGTCTCCCCAACCTGATGAGTCCTGTGCCTGCTCCAAGAACCAGGCCTCCTGTATGTCTCCCCAGCCTGGTAAGCCCTGTGGCAGCTCCACGCACCAGGCTGCCTATACGTGTATAATTTGATTTACACAACATGCCTTTCCACTTTGAAGATGCAAAATATGTTTTATTGTGAAACAAACAAAGTCAATACTTTGTAGAGCCACCTTTTGCAGCAATTACAGCTGCAAGTATCTTGGGGTATGTCTCTATAAGCTTGGCATATCTAGCCACTGGGATTTTTGCCCATTCTTCAAGGAAAAACTGCTCCAGCTCCTTCAAGTTGTTCAAGTCATCTTTATGTCATACCACAGATTCTCAATTGGATTGAGGTCTTGGCTTTGATTAGGCCATTCCAAGACATTTAAATGTTTCCCCTTAACCTGTTAAGTCGACCCTCTACTTTTTTCGAACATTCTGTTAAAAATTGCGAAACATTTCAGCGCCCTGCTACTCATGCCAGGAATATAGTATATGCATATTATTAGTATGTGTGGATAGCAAACACTCTGACGTTTCTAAAACTGGTTAAATCACGGCTGTGACTTTAACAGAGCGTGAGTTTCATCGAATAGCGCAGGAAAACCTGATCACGGAAAATGGAAATAAATATCCTTGCGCTTACTTCCAGGAATTGTTCAAATTGAACTGAATTACATGAGACCGAGGTTTCAGCGCCTACAGCTTCCACACGTTGTCTAGAGTCTTGTCATTTGATTCACAATTGATTCTTGGTCTAACCGGTTCAAGGGAACTCCTTCCCTCCGTTCTCCGACCGGATGTTTTGGTCGAGCTCTCTCGGCCATGTTTTTTTCAGACGACACCTATAGAAGTTACACCGCCTCCTGATGAATTTGAATCGCCTCATAACGTGTACTAATACCTAAAGTTGCATTACAAGAGTATTTCGAAGTGTTTTGTGAAAGTTTATCGTCGACTTTTTGAATTTTAAAAAATGACGTTACGTTATGAAACGCTCTTTTTTTTTGTTTATCATACAGTCTACATAGAACGATATCTAGGCTATATATGGACCGATTTAATCGAAAAAAAAGAACCAATAGTGATTATGGGACATCTAGGAGTGCCAACAAAGAAGATGGTCAAAGGTAATGAATGTTTTATATTTTATTGTGCGGTTTGTGTAGCGCCGAATATGCTAATTATTTTGTTTACGTCCCCTGCGGGTCTTTTGTGGTGTTACATGCTATCAGATAATAGCTTCTCATGCTTTCGCCGAAAAGCATTTTAAAAATCTGACTTGTTGCCTGGATTCACAACGAGTGTAGCTTTAATTCAATACCCTGCATGTGTATTTTACATTTACATTACATTACATTTAAGTCATTTAGCAGACGCTCTTATCCAGAGCGACTTACAAATTGGTGCATTCACCTTATGACATCCAGTGGAACAGTCACTTTACAATAGTGCATCTAAATCTTAAAGGGGGGGGGTACTGAGGTGCCGTTCCCCTCACAGCTCCGTAGGCAAGCACCATGGTCTTGTAGCGGATGCGAGCTTCAACTGGAAGCCAGTGGAGAGAACGGAGGAGCGGGGTGACGTGAGAGAACTTGGGAAGGTTGAACACCAGACGGGCTGTGGCGTTCTGGATGAGTTGAAGGGGTTTAATGGCACAGGCAGGGAGCCCAGCCAACAGCGAGTTGCAGTAATCCAGACGGGAGATGACAAGTGCCTGGATTAGGACCTGCGCCGCTTCCTGTGTGAGGCAGGGTCGTACTCTGCGGATGTTGTAGAGCATGAACCTACAGGAACGGGCCACCGCCTTGATGTTGGTTGAGAACGACAGAGTGTTGTCCAGGATCACGCCAAGGTTCTTAGCGCTTTGGGAGGAGGACACAATGGAGTTGTCAACCGTGATGGTGAGATCATGGAACGGGCAGTCCTTCCCCGGGAGGAAGAGCAGCTCCGTCTTGCCGAGGTTCAGCTTGAGGTGGTGTTCCGTCATCCACACTGATATGTCTGCCAGACATGCAGAGATGCGATTCGCCACCTGGTCATCAGAAGGGGGAAAGGAGAAGATTAATTGTGTGTCGTCTGCATAGCAATGATAGGAGAGACCATGTGAGGTTATGACAGAGCCAAGTGACTTGGTGTATAGCGAGAATAGGAGAGGGCCTAGAACAGAGCCCTGGGGGACACCAGTGGTGAGAGCGTGTGGTGAGGAGACAGATTCTCGCCACGCCACCTGGTAGGAGCGACCTGTCAGGTAGGACGCAATCCAAGCGTGGGCCGCGCCGGAGATGCCCAACTCGGAGAGGGTGGAGAGGAGGATCTGATGGTTCACAGTATCGAAGGCAGCCGATAGATCCAGAAGGATGAGAGCAGAGGAGAGAGAGTTAGCTTTAGCAGTGCGGAGCGCCTCCGCGATACAGAGGAGAGCAGTCTCAGTTGAATGACTAGTCTTGAAACCTGACTGATTTGGATCAAGAAGGTCATTCAGAGAGAGATAGCGGGAGAGCTGGCCAAGGATGGCACGTTCAAGAGTTTTGGAGAGAAAAGAAAGAAGGGATACTGGTCTGTAATTGTTGACATCGGAGGGATCGAGTGTAGGTTTTTTCAGAAGGGGTGCAACTCTCGCTCTCTTGAAGACAGAAGGGACGTAGCCAGCGGTCAGGGATGAGTTGATGAGCGAGGTGAGGTAAGGGAGAAGGTCTCCGGAAATGGTCTGGAGAAGAGAGGAGGGGATAGGGTCAAGCGGGCAGGTTGTTTAACGGGCAGGTATTTTAATGAACGTTTGAGTTTTAACTAATACTATTAGCATTTAGCGTGGCGCATTTGCATTTCCAGAGCTCTAGATGGGACACCTGCGTGCCAGGTAGGAGCAAGTGGTTAAACCATTCAAGTGTTGCTTTAGCAGTATGCTTAGGGTCATTGTCCTGCTGGAAGGTGAACCTCCGTCCCAGTCTCAAATCTCTGGTAGACTGAAACAGATATCCCCTCAAGAATTGACCTGTATTTAGCGCCATCCATCATTCCTTCAATTCTGATTAGCTTCCCAGTCCCTGCCAATGACACACATCCCCACAACATGATGCTGCCACCACCATGCTTCACTGTGGTGATGGTGTTCTCGGGCGGATGATCGCTGTTGGGTTTGCGCCAGAAATACCATTTTCCTTGAAGGCCAAAATGGCTTAATTTTAGTCTCATCTCACCAGGGTACCTTCTTCCATATGTTTGTGGAGTGTCCCACGTGCCCTTTGGCAAACACCAGACGTGTTTGCTTATTCTTTTCTTTAAGCAATGGCTTTTTTTCTGTCCAGTCTTCCGTAAAGCCCAATTCTGTGGAGTGTACGGCTTTAGGTGGTCCTATGGATAGATACTCCAATCACCGTAGTGGAGCTTTGCAGCTCCTTCAGGGTTATCTTTGGTCTCTTTGTTGCCTCTCTGATTAATGCCCTCCTTGCCTGGTCCATGGGTTTTGGTGGGCGGCCCTCTCTTGGCACGTTTGTTGTGGTGCCATATTCTTTCCATTTTTTAATAACGGATGTAATGGTGCTCCGTGGGATGTTCAAAGTTTCTGATATAAAAATAAAAACAACCTGATCTGTTCTTCTCCAAAACTTTGTCCCAGACCAGTTTGGAGAGCTCCTTGGTCTTCATGGTGCCGCTTGTTTGGTGGTGCCCCTTGCTTAGTGATGTTGCAGACTCTGGGGCCTTTCAGAACAGGTGTATATATAATGATATCATATGACTCATCGTGTGATACTTAGATTGCACACAGGTGGACATTATTATACTAATTATGTGACTTCTGAAGGTAATTGGTTGCACCAGATCTTATTTAGGGGATACATAGCAAAGGAGGTGTAAACATATACACACCACTTTTCCATTTATTAATTTTTTTGAATTATTTGAAACAAGTTATATTTTCCATTTCACTCCACCAATTTAAACTATTCTGTGTATGTCCGTTACATTAAATCCAAATAAATATCAATTTAAATGAATAGGTTGTAAGGCAACAAAATAGGAAAAACGCCGAAAGGGGATGAATACTTTTGCAAGGCACTGTATATGTAGTTTCATACCATATGGAATTTGTGGTTGGGTCATACTGTAATCTTTCAGATGACAGTACAGAATTGCAGTATGTAAAGCATGAAAGCAGTTTACTGAGTGTGTGTATGTTGACTGGCATAGTGCGGCCCCTGTTGACAGGCCTGTTTAACTTTATTCTGAAGCTGTGGTTCTCGGCTCTGTGCTTACAGCTGGGTAATCCATCAAGGTCGATAACCCTAGCCTGGGGTTTTAGGCGCGGTTTCTGTATAAGCACTTTGTGACAACTGCTGATGTAAAAAGGGATTTATAAATACATTTGATTGATTGATGGGTCCACATGAGAGCATCCTTCTGATCCACTATCCAGCACTCTAACCCTTCACATCACAATGCAGTTGACCAATGATATCCACTAAACAGCACTCTAACCCTTCACATTGTGATGCAGTTGACCAATGATATGCACTATCCAGCACTCTAACCCTTCACATCACAATGCAGTTGTCCAATGACATCCACTAACCAGCACTCTAACCCTTCACATCACGATGCAGTTTACCAATAACATCCATCACTTTCACCTTTCACATCCCAACCTGGTTGACCAGGGAGTTTACCCTAAAATATAGGTTGGCCTAATAAACCCCTAATACTCCTGTTGTTCACCCCTCACCTACCAATAGACCCAATCCAACCTCAACCACACACTACAGGGATCATAACTACCCTTACCATATTTTAGTGTGGGCAACTAACCACTGAATTTACATATTTTTTAGATAATGATGCCAGCTCTATCATAATGCATCATTATAGTTGCTTCTCTCATCTCTTTAGTCTTCTGCTTTGACCCAAGTGACCTAGAGGGAATTCCCATTGCCTATAGACCTAGAGACCCAAGCATGTTCAGACTCAACGTTCCCCCCTACTTCCTCCACTTCCAAGCCTCTTTCCGCTGTAGGCCTCCCTCTAATCGTGAACCTCAGAAAGAGAGAGGACGCTGATGAAGACTGTGTGATACACTGCTGCAGGCAAAGGAAGGGAACATTGATTGAACTTTGATGAGAAGTGTATCATGTTCATTTCAGGCTATGAAAGTTTCCTGCATGCGCTCAATGTCAGAAGTGGTGTGTGTCTGTTCTACCATTGGCCGTGATTCCTTCGTTATACCTCTGGGATGCACATGGAAATCAGGCATTAGCTTTCAAACATCGTTTCTTGATGCATCCTCTGATTTCTAAGAAGTTGATGTAAAGTATACGTGTAATGAATAGGATCCACTTTCTCAAACCAAAGCATTGAGGTTCCAGGTGCTCCTGGTTATTCAAGATCAGCAGCCCTTACTCTAGGTAGACTCCAGAAATAGTGATGAGATCACAGGAATAATATCAAGTAATTTCATAGAATTGAAAGAACAGTTAATTCAAATAGGTTGAGATAAAATGGTTTGACAAAATTATGATGAGCATTGCATTAGGCAGTTGTGTTGGCATTGGCAAGGTTGAGTGCGGGGAGGAGGGTGGGGGATAGTGCTGTGAGGACGCCATCTGGCATCGGTGCTTTCCACTCGGCTCTACCTGTTTCCTCAGTGCCAGATCATAAACACCAGATCACGGATCCAGATCACTGCACACACACTCGCTCGTAGACACACACACACTTCGTCAGAGTGCACTCATTGCAACCGGCACTTGTCAATCAAACTCTATTTTTTCTATCTTCTCATTATTAAATTGTCTTAATGGTTGATCCTTTTCCTGAAACCTCCAAGTTAATGTGTCACAAGGGACACAGTTTCTATACACCAGAATGCATATTCCAGGATACATAATTTATATTACAGTATTAAAGTATTGGCAATGCAATGCAATACTTTGTATATCAAGGCAGTAAGCATCAGCACTGCAGTCAAACTCTTGGATTTCAAGCCAATTCCCTTTTTTGTCTGCACTGTCTACTGTGCACTACTCTTTACTGCTGCCAAAACAAATTAACAAACTATAACAGTGTGAATCTCGATGAGCATTTCCCAACTGTCTTCAATTTCCCTTCTTTCTTTTCTTAAAACTCCTAACTCAGCTGTGTTTTTATAGGAAGTTTGTTTTGTTTGTTTACATGGACAGGTGTTGCAGAGGAAAGACATCTAACCAACTACTGTTTCACCTTTGATTAGTGGTGCTTGTTTATGCTTAAGCAGTCTGGGGTCCCACAAGACAATTTGCTGGGTTTTGTAATTCATGTTTTGCATGTGTAATTCTGTAAAATAATAATCAGAAATGTACATGAATGCACCTATTTTGTACAGAACCTGCTACACAAAATAACAACTTTGGAAATGGTTTCAATTAAGTAACATATCTATAGCAAGTAATTCATTTTCAATATATATTTAAAACCTGCTGTTGACTTTCTTTTTTGCACAGAACAAGTTTTGCTGCTTTCCCACCTATCTCCATGCTATAACCTCCACTAAGTGCCAAGACATTGCCTCCTATTTATGAGGCGAGGCCCTGGTTAGGTGTAAACGAACGGGCATATTGAATAACCTCTAGAGGAGATAATTTACTGTGCTGTCGTGCTGCTCACTTCATCAATGTGTCACAGTGTGTGAAGTGTGTGTCTTCATCATTGTGAAGATCCAGAGAGCTGAGCGCTGTTAGGATTATAGACTGTTTCAGAGAGGGAGAGTTAAACCTATTCATAGCATGCGTTCCTTCCTTCCTTCCTTCTTTCCTTCCTTCCTTCCTTCCTTCCTTCCTTCCTTTGTTGAAATACTTCAGCCACAAAAATCTAACCAAAATGTTGTCCTAAAACGAGGTCATAGCTAACATCACTTAGCATTCATAACCACACTCTCCTCGCCATAGCACTTCTAGAGGCTTCCCCTGAATAACTGTAAACACATAACACGCATAAAAAAGGTGCGTCAGCCGGGAAGAAATCAATTTGGGGAGTCTTTAGAAGCCCCACTTGAAGCAAGCCAGCGTGCGAGACAAAATGGACATGTTAATCAGTAAAGGTTGTGGTGTAATGTTTTCTCTTTTAGCTTGGCCAGCACCTGAAGCCCAAGGCTTAATTAGCACCGTAAGACATACATACATCACAGAGACGCAAACGCCATCAAAATGAAGATGGCTCCAAATCACTAACATCACTGGATCTAATGGATCCTATCGTAATCCGAATCATCTCCGTCATATAAGGTGCTGCACAGTCACTGGTGTACCAGGAGTTTTTATTTTTTGGTGGAGGGTAGTACGTTTTTTCCCTGGTTTATATTAACTCTTCTGCTCATGTTTTACCTATAGACAGTGGTTTGACTTACTTTCGATATTACTCTAATAAAGTGTAGAAACCTTTGTGAAGGTTTGGTATGGTGTGGCTCTTTTAAGCTTTAGCTACTACAGGCCTATAATATGAAGGCAGTGCACCCCGGTGATCCAACTGACTCCGACAGTTGAATATGAGAGGAAGTCTGTTTCAGGCCTACCAGAGTTACTTGTATAATCTAACAATATGTTGCTTATCTTTTAAAAAATTATTCTGATCATTTATTAACAAATTAGCCTCCTTCTGTATGTATATACAGTGGGGAGAACAAGTATTTGAGACTCTGCCGATTTTGCAAGTTTTCCTACTTGCAAAGAATGTAGAGGTCTGTAATTTTTATCATAGGTACACTTCAACTGTGAGAGACGAAATCTAAAACAAAAATCCAGAATATCACATTGTATGTTTTTTAATGAATTAATTAGCATTTTATTGCATGAGAGAAGTATTTGATACATCAGAAAAGCAGAACTTAATATTTGGTACAGAAACCTTTGTTTGCAATTACAGAGATCATACATTTCCTGTAGGACTTGACCAGGTTTGCACACACTGCAGCAGGGATTTTGGCCCACTCCTCCATACAGACCTTCTCCAGATCCTTCAAGTTTCAGGGCTGTCGCTGGGCAATACGGACTTTCAGCTCCCTCCAAAGATGTTCGATTGCGTTCAGGTCTGGAGACTGGCTAGGCCAGTCCAGGACCTTGAGTTGATGCTTCTTACGGAGCCACTCCTTAGTTGCCCTGGCTGTGTATTTCGGGTCGTTGTCATGCTGGAAGACCCAGCCACGACCCATCTGCAATGCTCTTACTGAGGGAAGGAGGTTGTTGGCCAAGATCTCGCAATACATGGCCCCATCCATCCTCCCCTCAATACGGTGCAGTCGTCCTGTCCCCTTTGCAGAAAAGCATGCCAAAAGAATGATGTTTCCACCTCTATGCTTCAGGGTTGGGATGGTGTTCTTGGGGTTGTAATCATCCTTCTTCTTCCTCCAAACACGGCGAGTGGAGTTTAGACCAAAAAGCTCAATTTTTGTCTCATCAGACCACATGACCTTCTCCCATTCCTCCTCTGGGTCATCCAGATGGTCATTGGCAAACTTCAGACGGGCCTGAACATGCGTTGGCTTGAGCAGGGGGACCTTGCGTGCCCTGCAGGATTTTAATCCATGACGGTGTAGTGTGTTACTAATGGTTTTCTTTGAGATTGTGGTCCCAGCCCTCTGCAGGTCATTGACCAGGTCCTGCCATGTAGTTCTGGGCTGATCCCTCACCTTCCTCATGATCATTGATGCCCCACGAGGTGAAATCTTGCATGGAGCCCCAGACCGAGGGTGATTGACCGTCATCTTGAACTTCTTCCATTTTCGAATAATTGCGCCAACAGTTGTTGCCTTCTCACCAAGCTGCTTGCCTATTGTCCTGTAGCCCATCCCAGCCTTGTGCAGGTCTACAATTTTAGTTCAAACAGGTGCAGTTAATACAGGTAATGAGTGGAGAACAGGAGGGCTTCTTAAAGAAAAACTAACAGGTCTGTGAGAGATGGAATTCTTACTCATTGGTAGGTGATCAAAAACATATGTCATGCAATAAAATTCAAATGAATTACTTAAAAATCATACAATGTGATTTTCTGGATTTTTGTTTTAGATTCTGTCTCTCACAGTTGAAGTGTACCTATGATAAAAATGACAGTCCTCTACATGCTTTGTAAGTAGGAAAACCTGCAAAATCGGCAGTGTATCAAATAGTTGTTCTCTGTATCTGTATAGCAAATGCAGTAGACATCTGACATAAAGAAATGTATGTCGGTGTCGTAGCATGCCGCCAGCATATATATCTCTCTGGGGTTAGGCCTAAGCTTCTCTTCCTTTATATAGGGTACACTGTAAAATCAATGTGGGTCACTAGTAGATTCTGTCCCTCCCAAATATATATATACTGTAGGTAGAGAACATTGAACAGAATAAGGCTATGTCAATGACTATATATTTTTTTGAAAACTGATAGAACCTTATAGTCCCAAGTACTTGAAATGCAGATAAGCTTCATGATTTGCATAAATCCCCTGAAAACCAGCACTAACTCATGGTTATAGTACGAGTATTGCACTTTTCATGTAGCCTAATTTTGGCCAGCTAAAAGCCTAACCACCAATCAAGCAACATTATGTACTAAACGTTTATGTCCTGTCGCTGCAGGATTTTTTTTTATACAACAGTACTGGTCAAATGAAGATCCTACATCTGTATGTATCTGTTTTGCATTTCTTATACAAAAGATAACCTCAGTGCGGCTGACAAAGGTCATTGTTATACATTGTAAATCTAAGACTGTACACTACTGTTCTCGAAATCAAATGAGATCAGCTGCTGGATTGTTTTTATAATATCAGGTCCTCCAAAGGATGTGTAATTCTACATTTGAACTCTGCAAGAAAATGTTAGTCAAAGGTCATCACAATCACAACACAACTAAAATACAACCTTAAGTTAAACAGCCTCTCCATCTATCTGTTTTGAAACATCAACAGAGGGCACAAACAACCCTTTTCAGAACTTTGGTCACGAGAGAAGGGAAGGCAGATGGAGATGGGAGAGATGGGAGGAGAAAAAGAGAGAGAGACCAAGAAAGAGTGAGAGAGGGAAAAATCAATGCCAGAGCTCTCGGTCTTCCTTTCTCTGGCAGTTGAAGGGGGGTTTTGGTGAAAGGGAGGAGGGGGCGCGTTGGAGTCGAGGACTTCTCAGGTCAATAAGGAATCAATAAGAGTGGGTGAAAATACTGGAGTAGGCCGACTCTGGAGTAGGCCTTGCCCCGCAATATTGTTTTGGAAGGCTTTTTCACTGGTGGAAGAGGTGTGGTTATTGCTCAACACCTCATCAAATCAAATCAAATGTATTTATATAGCCCTTCGTACATCAGCTGATATCTCAAAGTGCTGTACAGAAACCCAGCCTAAAACCCCAAACAGCAAGCAATGCAGATGTAGAAGCACGGTGGCTAGGAAAAACTCCCTAGAAAGGCCAAAACCTAGGAAGAAACCTAGAGAGGAACCAGGCTATGTGGGGTGTCCAGTCATCTTCTGGCTGTGCCGGGTGGAGATTATAACAGAACATGGCCAAGATGTTCAAATGTTCATAAATGACCAGCATGGTCGAATAATAATAAGGCAGAACAGTTGAAACTGGAGCAGCAGCACAGTCAGGTGGACTGGGGACAGCAAGGAGTCATCATGTCAGGTAGTCCTGGGGCACGGTCCTAGGGCTCAGGTCCTCCGAGAGAGAGAGAGAAAGAAAGAGAGAATTAGAGAGAGCATATGTGGGGTGGCCAGTCCTCTTCTGGCTGTGCCGGGTGGAGATTATAACAGAACATGGCCAAGATGTTCAAATGTTCATAAATGACCAGCATGGTCGAATAATAGTAAGGCATAACAGTTGAAACTGGAGCAGCAGCATGGCCAGGTGGACTGGGGACAGCAAGGAGTCATCATGTCAGGTAGTCCTGGGGCATGGTCCTAGGGCTCAGGTCCTCCGAGAGAGAGAAAGAAAGAAAGAAAGAGAGAAGGAGAGAATTAGAGAACGCACACTTAGATTCACACAGGACACCAAATAGGACAGGAGAGGTATTCCAGATATAACAAACTGACCCTAGCCCCCCGACACATAAACTACTGCAGCATAAATACTGGAGGCTGAGACAGGAGGGGTCAGAAGACACTGACACTCACAGCCAAACCGCACTGGTCTTAATTGCGTTAAACTGTTTCCTTAACCTCGCAACAGGGAGATCTATAGGATTGATGGTTGTCGTACTAGTACTACTATTACCACACTTCATTATACATTTGAATTACCTGTAATGTAATGTTAATACAGTATCAATGTTGACTTCATTCAGTTTATCACTTTGACCTCGGAATTCTGATTAGGGTGAATAAATTATTGTTCTAATCTATTTTGATTGATTCATTCTAACAAACAACGCATGTTTATAATATAGAAGTGACAAATTAGGCAGTAATGTATGATATTAATTTACCAGTTTATCAGTAATGTTTAGTGTGACTTCATGTCACTTCATTTGGACATGTGTTTATGATATTTATATGACAAAATGACCAGTTTCCATGAATTAACCTTAATTTATCTTAAAAAGAGAAAGGAAAACCTGCCCAATTAAACAAATAAGGATATCAACTAAGTGTCATAATAGCGAGATTAAACATTTCCCAGGGGTGTCTACTGTTATGAACTTCACACTGAGGTGGAGTCTTGTTAAAGCCAATGATGAGAACACACACAGAGAGACATTGAACACACACACACGTATGCAGGCACACTCATACACAGACAGAGACAGACACACACACAGTCAACAATGTGTACACAAAGGGCTATATTTCCTGTCAGCTAACAAGCCTTCTCAGTGTGCAAAGCCAGGGATACTTTTCTTAAACAACTGCAACATTTTTAATGGATGGCACTTAAAAGGAATGGAAGCATTTTACAAGCTACAGTTGTAGTCGGAAGTTTACATACACTTAGGTTGGAGTCATTAAAACTCGTTTTTCAACCATTCCACAAATTTCTTGTTAACAAACTATAGTTTCAGTAAGTCGGTTAGGACATCTACTTTGTGGATGACACACTTAATTTTTCCAACAATTCCAGAAAAATATGTCATGGCTTTAGAAGCTTCTGATAGGCTAATTGACATTGATTGACTCAATTAGAGGTGTACCTGTGGATGTATTTCAAGGCCTACCTTCAAACTCGGTGCCTCTTTGCTTGACATCATGGGAATATCAAAAGAAATCAGCCAAGAGCTCAGAAAAAAAATGTATGCCTCCACAAGTCCGGTTTATCATTGTGAGCAATTTCCAAATGCCTGAAGGTACCACGTTCATCTGTACAAACAATAGTACAGAGGTATAAACACCATGGGACCATGCAGCCGTCATACCGCTCAGGAAGGAGACGCAATCTGTCTGCTAGGCAGGAATGTACTTTGGTGCGAAAAGTGCTAATCAATCCCAGAAGAACAGCAAAGGACATTGTGAATATGCTGGAGGTAACAGGTACAAATGTATCTATATCCACTGTAAAAGTCCTATATCGACATAACCTGAAAGGCCACTCAGCAAGGAAGAAGCCACTGCTCCAAAACCGCCATTAAAAAAGCCAGACTATGGTTTGCAACTGCACATGGGGACAAAAATTGTACTTTTTGGAGAAATGTCCTCTGGTCTGATGAAACAAAAATAGATATATTTGGCCATAATGACCATCTTTATATTCTGAGAAAAAGGGGGAGGCTTGCAAGCCGAAGAACACCAACCTAACCATGAAGCAAAGGGGTGGCAATATCATGTTGTGGGGGTGCTTTGCTGCAGAAGGGACTGGTGCACTTCACAAAATAGATGCCATCATGAGGTAGGACAATTATCTGGATATATTGAAGCAACATCTCAAGATATCAGTCAGGAAGTTAAAGCTTGGTCACAAATGGGTCTTCCAAATGGGAAATGACCCCTAGCATACTTCCAAAGTTGTGGCAAAACGGCTTAAAAACAACAAAGTCAAGTTATTGGAGTGGCCATCACAAAGCCCTGACCTCAAGCCTATAGAAAATGTGTGGGCAGAACTAAAAAAGTGTGTGCGAGCAAAGAAGCCTATTATGGAATGGGCCAAAATTCACACTTATTGTGGGAAGGTTGTGGAAGGCTACCCAAAATGTTTGACACAGGTTAAACAATTTAAATGCAATGCTACCAAACACTAATTGAGTGTATGTTAACTTCTGACCCAGTGGGAATGTGTTGAAAGAAATAAAAGCTGAAATAAATCATTCTCTCTATGTTATTCTGACATTTCACATTCTTAAAATAAAGTGTTGATCCTTACTGACCTAAGAGAGGGAATTTTTACGAGGATTAAATGTCAGGAATTGTGAAAACTGAGTTTAAATGTATTTGGCTTAGAGGTATGTAAACTTCTGACTTCAACTTTATTTTCCTGGCTGTTTTTCATATAGAAATTTCTGCTTTGAAAAAGTTAGAATATCAGCCTTTTGGAACAATTTGCCCAAGTCTGTCATTGTTGGTTATGCTCATAAGGAGATGACCACAACTCTGAGTGATGCTGATCAAAGAGAGCAAAGGTGCAGCCTTTCAATTTGACAACAAGAGTCAGACCGGCTTTTGCTGACCAATAAAAATGCTGGACCATTAAAAGGCACATTTTGTGTGGGCCCAATAAATGTTCTGGAAAATAATACATTGAAACATCATTCCACTATTACTGTAGATATATGAAGGACTTTTTCTGAAATTACAATGCAAACATATTTCATATAGTTCCTTTAAGGTCAGAAAATATATTAAATTCGTTTTCATGTTAGTTATTATAATATTTACTTTTTAGAGTATTTTTCCCCCAATTGACAAGTTTAAATTTTAGGTTAGCTACAGTAGCTACAAGCACAGTAGACAATTTGCTTTGACTTCAAGTGAGTTGACAATCTCTGAAGTGAAAGTTATTATTTGATTTAATTAAATCAATATTTTTATGCACAATAAAACATGTAAAGTGAATCAGAGATTTTAAAACAATCAAATCAGATCAGATCCTGTAAAACATCAATTAAACGTTGATTCTCAAATAACCGCCTGTCCCTTATAATAGCTGGGCATCGACACACATTTCAGTAAATAAACGCCTGTTTCAAGTAAATGCAAGGTCTAAATTAATTGTTTACGAATTAACTTTTATGAGTACTGTAAAGATTGCACAAAATAGCTAGCTGGTTACTGTAGCTAGCTAGCTACTTAATGTAGTTATTGATTGTCTTTTAGATGTGTTTTATTTGATAACTGTACAAAATAAAATGCTCATCTTGGCAATTTGATGGGTATTTGTCATTAGGTATAAGCTAGAGCTAAAACAAACTGGCTAATAATTAGATAGATGTGTAGCTAGCTAGCTAGCCAGAACAGAGGGTTCTTCTGTAGGACAATTGGATTGCTATGTTTTAGCAGTCAAATCTATGATCTCAGTGCTATTGTTATTTGCTAGCTCGATAGCTCATTGTGTGTCTGTTTATCTGCAATAGCTACGATTCTTAAATAAAAGCTAAGCCTGCTGGCTATTGATTGCAAGAATGAATGTAGCCTACAGCCTAACGCTTATCATAATAAATATATGATATGACTTCTGAAAGCTCAGGTTGGTGTTCAGCTTATTAACAAAATGATCCTGGTCTAGCTAACTGATTTGTGGCTTTGCCACTTACAGGCATACATAAACATATTTCAGCTATGGATTATCAAATATAAAATTATGTTACATGCTCTCTCAAATTCTACTGATAAAACCTTTATTAAGATAACAAAATGAAACTTTGTCAACTTGCAGACAGATAGCTACACAATTCCTGATTTCCCTTTTTATTACCACTTGCCTCTGTGCCAAGCTCTTTGACAGGAATGTAACTATTATGTTTTATTCCTCCCCTTGACTTTTTCCACATATGTTACAAAGTGGGATTAAAATGGATTTAATTGTATTTTTTGTGTCAATGACCTGCACAAAAGACTCTAATTTTTATTTATTTATTTTACCTTTATTTAACCAGGCAAGTCAGTTAAGAAAATATTCTTATTTTCAATGACGGCCTGGGAACAGTGGGTTAACTGCCTGTTCAGGGGCAGAACAACAGATTTGTACCTTGTCAGCTCGGGGGTTTGAACTCGCAACCTTCCGGTTACTAGTCCAACACTCTAACCACTAGGCTATGCTGCCGCCCCAAATGCCTAAATGGAAGAAATGTCTAATGTCTAAATGGAAGAAAGATTCTAACATTTGTAAAATAAATACAAGTAAACAACATGAAAAATACAGCACATACGTTTATTAATTTAGATAATACATGTTAGAATCATCTTTGGCAGTGATAACATATGTGAGTCTTTTGGGGTAAGTCTCTAAAAGACTCACTGCAGGTCTTAATGCTCAAATCAGTTTTATTTTTCAAATCCGTTTTGGACTACCGACTGTCCAAATAGCAAGTTACAAGTGACCAAATCAGATTTGTTTGTGTTCAGACAGCAGTCATTTGCTGACAAGGCTATGCTAGGTGTTACACTAACGATGGTTGTGTGTGTGCAGTTGTATAGGCTGATTGGTGGTGGAGCTCCTGCTTCCTAATACTCAGAAGTTGTGTAAATAGATAAGGTAACAACAATGCCTGCCATGAACATTTCCCAGTTGGTTTGAATGTTCAAAATCATAGGGTAAGAACATTGAGTCTCAAAGGATAAAATGATCAAACTTTCAAATTGATTGCTAGGTAGGTAGTTATTTAGCTTTCTAGTACATTCACTAATTTGTTTGTAAACAATTAGCAAGCTATTTTACATGTTATTGTCAAAATGTCAACAGAGTAGCTAGCAAGCAACAATTCTAGTCCAAAAAACACAAAAAAACACTTAAGGGCAAATTAATCAGATTTGACTTTTCAGATGCAAGTTACATGGACAGCAATAAGATAAATAACCAAAGTGAAACGACAGTCCATCACTTTAAAACTTCTTAGGGCTGCAATCCCGTTAACGGGATAGATATGACAACAGCCAATGAAAGTGCAGAGCACCAAATTCAAACAACAGAAATCTCATAATTAAAATTCCTCAAACATGCATGTATCTTATACCATTTTAAAGGTAATCTTGTTGTTTATCCCACCAAAGGGTCTGATTTGAAATAGGCTTTACAGCGAAAGCACCACAAACGATTATGTTAGGTCAGAGCCAAGCCACAGAAAAACAGCCATTTTTCCAGCCAGGGAGGAGTCACAAAAAGCACAAATAGAGAGAGAAATAATCACTAACCGTTGATGATCTTCATCAGATGACACTCATAGGACTTCATGTTACACAATAAAAGTGCATATTTATATAAACAATCTCAGTATACAATGGCGCTAGTTCACTAGTTCCAAAAACATCCAGTGATATTGCAGAGAGCCACATCATTTTACAGAAATACCCCTTATAAATGTCGATGAAAATACAATTGTTAGACATGGAAATATAGATACACTTCACCTTAATGCATCCGCTGTGTCAGATTTCAAAAAGACTTCCGCCATGTTGTGTAGTCAACAGAAGTCAGAAACAACATTATAAATACTACTCACCCAAGCCTCCCCAGCTTCTCCTTTACCCAAATTCAGATAGCAGATGTTCTGAAAGAGCTGCAAAACCTGGACCCATACAAATCAGCTGATCTTGACCCTCTATTTCTGAAATTATCCGCCGCCATTGTTGCAACCCCTATTACCAGCCTGTTCAACCTCTCTTTCATATCGTCTGAGATCCCCAAGGATTGGAAAGCTGCCGCAGTCATCCCCCTCTTCAAAGGGGGAGACACCCTGGATCCAAACTGCTACAGACCTATATCCATCCTGACCTGCCTATCTAAGTTCTTCGAAAGCCTAGTCAAAAAACAGATCACTGACCATCTCGAATCCCACCGTACCTTCTCCGCTGTGCAATCTGGTTTCCGAGCCGGTCACGGGTGCACCGCAACCACATTCAAGGTACTAAACTATATCATAACCGTCATCGATAAAAGACAGTACTGTGCAGCCGTCTTCATCGACCTGGCCAAGGCTTTCGACTCTGTCAATCACCATATTCTTATCGGCGGACTCAGTAGCCTCGGATTTTCTAATGACTGCCTTGCCTGGTTCACCAACTACTTGTCTGATAGAGTTCAGTGTGTCAAATCGCAGGGCCTGTTGACCGGACCTCTGACAGTCTTTACGGGGGTGCCACAGGGTTAAATTCTCGGGCCGACTCTCTTCTCTGTATACATCAATGATGTCGCTCTTGCTGCTGGTGATTCTCTGACCCACCTCTACGCAGACAACACCATTCTGTATATTTCTGGCCCTTCTTTGGACACTGTGTTAACCTCACTATGGTACGTGGGATGCTAGAGTTCCACCTGGCCAACATCCAGTGAAATTGCAGAGCGCCAAATTCAATTACAGAAATGCTCATTATATAATTCATAAAACATGTTATACATTGGTTTAAGTGTGAAACATTGGTTTAACTTCTTGACGCTACTCATCCCTTAAAACCTCTTAGGGATAGTGAGACGCTAGCGTCTCAAGTGGCGAATAGCCTCGGGAAATGCATAGCGTCAAATTCAAATAAAACGCTATTAAACTCAAACGTTCATTAAATCACACATGCAGGGTACTCAATTAAAGCTACACTCGTTGTGAATCCAGCCAACATGTCAGATTTTAAAAATGATTTTCGGCGAAAGCATGAGAAGATATTATCTGATAGCATGCACCCCCCCTGAACCACCTGAACGAGTTGTAAACAAAATAATTAGCGTAGCCGGCGCTACTCTGTTTGATCTGGAAAAAACTGCTTTCCAAAACACAACGTCACTCCAAAACATTTCAAAAGTTGCCTATAAACTTTGCCAAAATATTTCAAACTACTTTTGTAATACAACTTTAGGTATTTTTAAACGTTAATAATCGATCAAATTGTAGACGGGGCAAACTGTATTCGATAGAGAAAGTAAACATAACATGCTCCTTTTTCCCTCTTGCGTAACTATCCTGGTATCGTTGTACCAGGAAGTGCCTCTTCTTCGTTTCACCAATGATTAACTTCAACCCAATTTCAAAGACTGGTGACATCCTGTGGAAGTCATAGGAACTGTAAAATGGGCGCTATCTAATTTCCCTTGGCAAAGTCAACTGAGGGAACTGCCAGAGGGGAATTATTTTAAATTTCTGAATAGTTTTTCCTTAGGGTTTTGCCCGCTATATAAGTTCTGTTATAGTCACAGACATGATTGAACCAGTTTTAGAAACTTCAGAGTGTTTTCTATCCACACCTACTAATCATATGCATGTAATATATTCCTGGCATGAGTAGCAGGAAGTTGAAATTGTGCATGCTATTTATTAAAAAGTAGAAATGCTACCCCCTATCTCTAAGAACTTTAGTCTAGTAAACTCGTCTGGAACCACCGGGTGTGGTACATTGAAAGATCCATTCTAACGAACGCTTCTTCTAGAAGATCCATTCTCATAGACACCTGAAACCAATAATCTACGACTACAAAAGAAATGGTGATCTCTGGTCGACAACCAGAGACTTACACAAACAGAGACTTTGTTGAATTACTGACAACCCAACGGCACTGGAGGGTGGAGTGGGAAGGGGAGCAGAGGCGGCCGCCTACCTCGGGGGCAAGGTTCGGCAGGCTGGTTCGACAAGGTCGTGGACTGGCCCGACATTCTGTGTTGAGGCTGATGTCCAGTGGGTCTGTTCGGGGGTCGAGGAGTGGGACAATCTGGATGGTTATGGTGGAATGCCTGAATCATCTGTGTCGAGGATGTCCTGGTCGGGGACCCAGGTCCTGTCTTTAGGCCCATAACCTTCCCAGTTCACTAAATAGTGGATGCAACCTTTTAATTGGTTTATTTTTTCATCTTTATTTAACCAGGTAGGCTAGTTGAGAACAAGTTCTCATTTGCAACTGCGACCTCTCAGGCGTTTGGAATCAAGGATGGCCTGAATGGCGTAGGCAGGTTCCCCTCCGACGTCCAACGGTGGGGGTGCACTGTGGGTTGAGACTGGATGATGAAAAGGACTGTAACAGAGACACATGGAAGGACGAGGAGATTTAATACTGACATGACAGGGTTGATGCGATGGGTTATCTTGAAGGGACCAATGAAGTGAGGACAGAACTTTTTGATGGGGAGGTGGAGCCTGATGTCTCTGGTAGAGATCCACACAGGCTGTCTGGGGTGAAAGAGTGGTGTAGGTCGGCAGCGTCTGTCAGCAAAGCGTTTCTCGGTATTAGAGGCTTCCTGCAGGTGCCGTTGAGCAGTCTGACATACCCGCTCACTACGCTGAAACCAGTTGTTGACAGCTGGGACAGTACCAGGCTCCTCCTCCGCGGTCAGAGACGATGTCCTCCAGAATCCCATATAGACGGAACACTTGCTGGAACATACACTCAGCCAATTGCATGGCGTTTGAAGAGGAACCAGACATCACATTTTTAAAAAAGTGTCTACATTGGCAAGGATGGTGGTGTTACCAGAGGATTCAGGAAGGTCTGTGATGAAGTCAACAGCTAAGTGGGACAAGGGTCTGTGAAGGATTGGCAAAGGTTGAAGCTTAACGGAAGGGAGATGAGGGCTTCTAGTTTGGGCGCAGACTGGACAGGAGAGTACGTAATCCCTTATGTCGGAAGCCAGTGAGGACCACCAGAACTTACGGGCTAGAAGTTCGGTGTTTCGTGTAATGCCTGGATGTCCTGACCCCAAGGACGTGTGACACCATTACATCAGTTGGGGTCTAACAGCTGCTGGTACATAACTCCTCCCAGCTGGTGTCTCAGGAGGAGCCGGGTCTGAGGTTAGTGCTTCTTGTATGGCACTGTACTGGTCCAAAAATGAAAGAGGAAGAAAGAATGGGTGTAGAGTCTGAGTTACTGGTCGGAAGGTCAAATTGGCGGGAGAGAGCATCAGCTTTTACGTTTTTCTTTCCAGGGATGTAAGTAACATGAAAATGGAAGCATGTGAAGAAGAGAACCCAGCTTTTCTGGAGTTTTATCTCCTGACCCCTCTGAAATATTCCAGATTATGATGATCTGTTAGGATGAGAAAGGGATGCTCCAACCAGTGGCGCCACTCCTCGAGGGCCAGCTTGATGGTGAGGAGTTCTCTGTTCCCCACATTGTAATTCTTCTCAGTGGAGGATAACTTCCTGGAGAAGAAGGCACAGGGATGTGATTTTGGAGGTGTTCCCACCTGCTGAGAGAGTATGGCTTCTACATCTACTTTGGAGGCATCCACCTCCAGGGTGAAAAGAAGTGTCAGATCAGGTTGGCGAAGGACAGGAGCTGAGGTGAAGAGACGTATAAATTTGTTGAAAGCTGTCATGGCGGTTTCAGTTCATTGAAGGGTCCGGCTCTTTTGGCTGGTAAGGGCAGTGAGGGGAGCGGCAGTAGAACTGAAGATTCGAATGATCCTGCGAAAGCAGTTGGAGAACCCAATGAAACGTTGGAGTTCCTTAAAACCTGTTGGGGCAAGGAGTACCCCTCAGGGAACTCCACCCCCCCGTTCTGCTGAAAAGGTGGCGCAGGGAATTCAAAAATATTCTTTAGAAATATTTAACTTTCACACATTAACAAGTCCAATACCTCAAACGAAAGATAAACACCTTGTTCATCTACCCATCATGTCAGATGTTTTAAAGGTTTTACAGCGAAAACACAACATATATTTATGTTAGACCACCAGCAGACCAAAGAAAAAACGCAGCCATTTTTTCCAGCCAAAGATAAAATCACAAAAGCAGGATTAGAAATAAAATGAATCACTAACCCCTTGAAAATCTTCATCAGATGACAGTCATATGACATGTTACACAGTACATTTATGTTTTGTTTGATAATATGCATTTTTATATCCACAAATCTCGGTTTCAGAAATTCTTCCAAAATATCCGGAGGTATTATAGAAAGCTACGCCAGATAACAGAACTACTCATCATAAACTTTGACTAAGGATACATGTTCTACGTATAATTAAAGATACACCGGTTCTTAATGCAACCGCTGTGTCAGATTTTTTAAAAACGTTACGGAAAAAGCCTAACATTGCAATAATCTGAGACGGTGTTCAGACGTAACCGCCATGTTGGAGTCAACAGAAATACGAAATTGCAACATAAATATTCCCTTACCTTTGATGATCTTTCATCAGAATGTAGTACAAGGAGTCCTAGTTCCACAATAAATTGTTGTTTTGTTCCATAAACAATACTAGTGTCCAAGTAGCTGCATTTGCTATCACTTTCAGCTCACGTGCCCAAAAACTGACTGCTGGTCCAAGATAACTCGCGCCAAAACTTCCAAAAGATATATTCCAGGTCGAATAAACTGGTCAAACTAAGTAGAGAATCAATCTTCATGATGTTATTATCATATATATCCAATAATGTTCCAACCGGATCATACGTTTTCATCTGGGGCCGAATGGAACAGCCGTAGCAGCCACAGAGAAATGCGCCACAGCAAAATGGCATTCTGTTGCGACACTTGACTATTTTCCCTCCCATTAGGTCAAAGTTCACAGCAAATGCTCCATTACACTTTCTACTGAATGAAGACATCTAGTGGACGGCGTAGGAAGTGCTTCCAGATTCATATCTTGTTGGGGAAGGAGGGGGCGATGACGTCAAAGTTGCCCCAACTTTCAGAATTTCACTCCTTGTTTGGAATATTGCCTGCCCTATGAGTTCTGTTATACTCACAGACATAATTCAAACAGTTTTAGAAACTTCAGAGTGTTTTCTATCCAATAGTAATAATAATATGCATATATTAGCAATCTAGGACAGAGTTTGATGCAGTTCACTATGGGCACGCAATTCATCCAAAGTGAAAATACTGCCCCCTATCCTACTGACGGCGGTGACTTTGTTCTCATCCATGCTGACCCCACCAGGTGTCAGTATGAAACAGAGGAAGTTTACATGTAAGGTGCTATTTTCTTCTGTCTTCAGATAAAGGTTATGGTCAAGAAGCCGTTGAAGAACCTTTTGCACATGCTGCATTTGTTTCTTCAGGGAGTGGGAGTAAATCAGGATGTCATCAATCGATGAGAAAGTGGTTGATCATATTCTGGAAAACCTCGTTCATAAAGGATTGGAAGACGGCGGGGGTGTTCGTAAGGACGTAGGGCATGACCAGGTTTTCGTAGTGCCCTCGTGCAGTGATAAAGGCCGTCTTCCATTCGTCGCCTTCACGTATATGGACACGGTCATATGCACGTCGCATGTCGAGTTTTGTATTGATGTTGGCGCTGCCCACTTGGTCAAGGGTCACTGGGATCAGAGGAAGAGGGAAACGGTTCTTAACCGGGATGTCATTCAGGGAATGGTAATCAATACATGGACGGAGACCACCATCCTTTTTCCAACAAAGAAGAAGCTGGATGCAGTACATGTTTTCATGTACTGGTGACAACTAATGCATTCCAATTATTGAATAGATTGTAATGGACACCTATGATGTCTGCAAAACATTTTTTTGAATGTTGTACTTATTATAATGAACTAATGCTAAGATATTTGCCAGCTATGTGTGGCGCCATGTTTGTTGACATTATACAATGCATTATGGGTTTCACGCAAACATCTGTCAAACAAAAGATGTTACACTGAGGTGAAGGAATAGTTTTGAGTTAACTTATAGAAGTGAATGAATGTCTCCTCTTATTATATTTCGTTGAAGCGAAAAAAGCCACAAACTACCCATCGTCAGATTACAAGAAAGTGTTTTACTCATTTATTTCAATCAATGGTGAGTTTACATGTGATGTGATGAAATAAAAATAGTAATTGCTATTACCTATTTCATATTGTGGTTTCTGTCAGCTGAAAGTTATATAAATTTATATAAATTTGACCGCTTGTGTTAAGTCAATCTTTCCTCAGTTAACCTCTTGCTCATGCAGGCGTCCCATCTAGAGCTCTGGGAAATGCAAATGCGCTATGCTAAATGCTAATAGTATTAGTTAACTTGTTAGGTTAACTCAAACGTTCATTAAAATACACATGCAGGGTATTGAATTAAAGCTACACTAGTTGTGAATCCAGGCAACAAGTCAGATTTCTAAAATGTTTTACGGCGAAAACATAGCACATATTTATGTCAAACCACCACCGCAGACATAGCTCATTAGCATAGCCAAGTAGGAAAAAATATGCAATCAACAAACGCAGGATAAAAAAAAAAAATCATTTCACTAACCTTTTGAAATCTTCATCAGATGACAGTAATATAACATGTTACACAGTACATTCATTTTTTTTTCAATAATATGCTATATATATCCATAAATCTCTGTTTACAATGATGCATCATTCAAAAAATGCTACTAAAATGTCAGGAGAAATGAAATAGCTCCGGCAGATAACGTCAGCTAACAAGGAATACACATCATAAACTTTGACTAAATATGCATGTTTTACATATGTATAGGAAGATACACTTCTTCTAAATGCAATCGCTGTGTTAGATTTATTTTTAACGTTACAGTTTGCGTTCATTAGGCTATACTAGGAGGCGGCGCTCCAAATGTATCATTATGCCTCCTCTATGTTGGAGTCGACAGAAACCCAAAATTAACACATAAATATTCCCTTACCTTTGCTGTTCTTCTATCAAAAGACCTGGAAGGGATTATACTTACCAAAATAGCGTTTAGTTTTCAAGCCTGCGTCTTTCGGTTCTCAAAATAGCCACATTTCGGTCGAAATGTAGGCAAAATTCAAGTGGATGCGCACCAAAACATCGAAATTATATATTATATGTTGAGTAAACTTGTCAAACTATGTTCATAATCAAGCTTTAACATGTTATAAAGGTGTACAGCAATTGTGAGGACGAAGCAAAACACACACGTCTTTTAATTGATCCTGAAGAAAAGAGAGAGCGGGAGCAGAGCGCGCATAAACGTACACTTTTTTTTCGCGTGACCGAGACCTTTCGGCACGCTCAACGTCTCGTGAGCGCGCGATTCTCACAATGAGAAGCCCCATTGAAAGCAGGCTTCGTGCTGAACACGTAGGAACTGTTCCCAGAGCGGTAGCCTTTTGGGAAGTGCGTTTAAGATGACGTCAAAGTTGGGCCAACTTTTTCCATGACAAGAGAGATTTTGGGAGAAATTTAAACGGTCTTAGAAGCTTTAGAGTGTTTTCTATTCGATAATATTTTTTATATGCATATATTAGCAACTTTTGACAAAAATTTATCCTGTTTTATATGGGTACCCAATTCCTCCAGAAGGGGCAGTAAACAGGGCTAGGCTTAACAGGTTAACGCTAGGACAAATGTAGCCTACATTTTCCAGTTTGGAGGAATGTGTTATTGTCACGCCTTGGTCTTAGTATTTTGTGTTTTCTTTAATTATTTGTTCAGACCAGGGTGTGACATGGGTTTATTGTATTGTCGTATTGGGTTTTTTGTAGGCATTGGGATTGTGGTTGATTAGTGGTGTGTCTAGTTTAGGCTTGGCTGCCTGAGGCGGTTCTCAATCAGAGTCAGGTGATTCTTGTTGTCTCTGATGGGGAACCGTATTTAGGTAGCCTGGGTTTCACTTTGTATTTCGTGGGTGATTGTTCCTGTCTCTGTGTAGATTCACCAGGTAGGCTGTATTAGGTTTCACGTTCCGTTTTGTTGTTTTGTATTTGTATCAGTTATTTCATGTACCGCGATTATTTCATGAAAGACATGAGTAACCACCACGCTGCAATTCGGTCCGACTCTCTTTCAACAAACGAAGAACGCCGTTACAGAATCACCCACCACACACGGACCGAGTGGCGTGGTAACAGGCAGCAACAGCAGGAGCAGCAAAAGGAGGATGAATTATTTGGAGAATGGACATGGGAACACGTGTTGGATGGTAAAGGTTGATACACTTGGGAGGAGATACTGGCCGGAAGAGATCACCTCCCATGGGAACAGGTGGAGGCACTTAGGAGAGCAGAGGCAGCCGGAGATAGGAGCCGACGAAACGAGGGAACACAGTTGGCAAGGAAGCCCAAAAAATTGGGGGCAGCCCCCAAAAATTATGGGCTAGAGAGACCGGGCAGGGGGCTTACACGGTGAGTATGGCTATGCGAGGTAGGAGACATGCGCAAACTCCATGTGCTTTCCAGGCTTCCTGTGCGTGTCCTCGCTCCAGTATCACCAGTGCCAGCACCAGCATCAGGCCTACAGTGCGCCTCGCCTCTCCTGTGCTGTCGGAGTCTCCCGCCTGTTCAGCGCTATCAGAGCCTTCCTCCTCTACAGCGCTGCTGGAGTCTCCTGTCTGTTCAGCGCTATCAGAGCCTTTCTCCTCTCCTGCGCTGTCGGAGTCTCCCGCCTGTTCAGCGCTATCAGAGCCTTCCTCCTCTACAGAGCTGCAGAGCTGTCAGTCTGTATGAAGCAGCCAGAGCTGTCAGTCTGCATGAAGCAGCCGGAGCTGCCAGTCTGCAAAGAGCTGCCAGTCTGCAAGGAGCTGCCAGTCTGCAAGGAGCTGTCAGTCTGCAAGGAGCTGTCAGCCTGCATGGAGCAGTCAGAGATGTCAGTCTGTATGAAGCAGCCAGAGCTGTCAGTCTGTATGAGGTAGCCAGAGCTGTCAGTCTGTATGAAGCAGCCAGAGCTGTCAGTCTGCAAAGATCTGCCAGTCTGCAAGGAGCTGTCAGTCTGCAAGGAGCTGTCAGCCTGCATGGAGCAGCCAGAGCTGTCAGTCTGCAAGGAGCTGTCAGTCTGCATAGAGCAGCTAGATCCGCCAGTCAGCCATGATCTTCTAGATCTGCCAGTCAACCAGATTCTTCCAGATCTGCCAGTCAACCAGTCTCTTCCAGATCTGCCAGTCAACCAGTCTCTTCCAGATCTGCTAGTCAACCAGAATCTTCCAGATCCGCCAGCCAGCCAGGAGCTACCGGAGCCTACTACCTGCCTGAGCTTCATCTCAGTACTGGGCTTCCTCTCAGTACTGGGCTTTCTCTCAGTACTGGGCTTTCTCTCAGTACTGGGCTGCCCCTCAGTCCCGAGCTGCCCCTCAGTCCCGAGCTGCCCCTCAGTCCCGAGCTGTCCCTCAGTCCCAAGCTGCCCCTCAGTCACGAGCTGCTCCTCAGTTCAGTGGGGTTCTGGGTGAGGACTATTAGGCCATGGTCGGCGGCGAGGGTGGATTATCCCAGGACGCGAAGGGGAGGAACTATGACTTTAATGGAGTGGGGTCCACGTCCAAAGCCGGAACCGCCACCATGGACAGACGCCCACCCGGACCCTACCTATGGTTTTGAGGGGGGGGGGGGGGGGTTCTGTCACGCCTTGGTCTTAGTATTTTGTGTTTTCTTTAATTATTTGTTCAGGCCAGGGTGTGACATGGGTTTATTGTATTGTCGTATTGGGGTTTTTGTAGGCATTGGGATTGTGGTTGATTAGGGGTGTGTCTAGTTTAGGCTTGGCTGCCTGAGGCGGTTCTCAATCAGAGTCAGGTGATTTTTGTTGTCTCTGATGGGGAACCGTATTTAGGTAGCCTGGGTTTCACTTTGTATTTCGTGGGTGATTGTTCCTGTCTCTGTGTAGTTTCACCAGATAGGCTGTATTAGGTTTCACGTTCCGTTTTGTTGTTTTGTATTTGTATCAGTTATTTCATGTACCGCGATTCTTTAATTTAAGACATGAGTAACCACCACGCTGCATTTCGGTCCGACTCTCTTTCAACAAACGAAGAACGCCGTTACAATTATGCTGTCACTACTTCTGTGAATGTCTAAGCATTGCATCCAAAAACAAACTGGTCACATTCAGGACATAACTTTGAAAGGACTGCGTTTGTGCAAAATGTTTCTGTGAAAAAAACAGTGTGGCCAGCTCAAATGCTGACTTGCGTCAATCGAAACTGGACATTCTAAATAAGCGTTCTAATCACACCTTTTGAGCGTATGTTGCAGGGACCACTGTAGAGTGATCACACCCGTTTGTGAAAAGGTTAAAGTCATGTTTTCAAAAGGTTAATGCTGTAAATATCAAAGAACGTTCTAAAAACATATCAGTTCCGTTCTCAGTATGAACAAAACTAATAGGTGTGTCGGCCGCACCTACTAATAGGCCACACCTGATCTTAATAAGTGCTTGGGGTCTGTTTGAAAAGACTAATATGAACAGCTACTGTATGCTTAAAAAACGTGGCAGACTATCTCAAACCTGGTGGCACAGTGGACTAATTCCATTAATAGAGGACAGAAGATGAGAGGTTGAAATCTCACTGATGCCTCATCATAATAAAAAAAGAGGAGTGTGTTTGCATGGTTAATGCCTATGGAAATTAATTTTCATGTGTCCTATCTACTTGGAGTTGAAAAATGTTAACCCAAAATAAGATAGCAGTGTTATTAAAAGTCTTATTGAGACATTCAGTGAACGTTTTAAGTACGCTATTTAAACATCTCCATATGACCTATAATATCCATTCTCAGAATGTTAATAAAACGTCCCAGGAAAACTTTAAAGGAACCAGAGTAAAATGTTCTCAGAACCTCCCTGCCACCTAAAAATAAACGTTCCCAGAGCCGGACAAATGTCTACCTCTGTTCTCAGAACGTTTTAAAAACGTTCTGTTTTACCAGTCAGGAAACATATGGCTTCATTCCCACAACCAATGTGAATCCAAAATCATACATTCCCACAACTTCCAAGGAACCAAATGTGCATACACACACACACACGCACACACGCACGCACGCACACGCACGCACACACACACACACACACACACACACACACACACACACACACACACACACACACACACACACACACACACACACACACACACACACACACACCCTCTCACTCTCTCTTTCTCTGTACTGTGAGCCCTCCCAACTGGGTTGAGGGATCAGAGGCTGGTCAGTGGTTCTCTTCTGGTCTCTCTAGGGGTCTCAGATGAAGTGGTCAGCACTTGACAGGTACCAGCACTGCTGACAGGCCAGGCTCCAGTGTAGATAGTCTGTGTGTCTTTTCGCACCTGTTTGATGGTGCTTTAGCCAGGAGGGCAGATCGGCCCTGTACTGCAGAGTTTGGCAGGAACAAAGCCACATGGATAATGAGTCAATGACAACTCTCTTCCTTTCTATCATTTTCTTTCCCTCTGCTCATGTTTCCTTTTCCCACACACCTTATGTCCTTCTCTCTCAGCCTCATACTCTTTATTTCCTTCAATCTCTCTGCCCTCCCTCTTCCCTCTCTCTCTCACACACACGTAGCCTACACACAGTTCGGCGGACCTCTCTGACAACAAGTCAGAGGAAAGTATGTCCCCGCAGTAGAAGGTAAAGAAGAAGGTGTGTGAGGTGCTACATTCAGCAGCGCTTGTAATCTTCCATAAGACTGTTAGAGATTACACTGGGGTGGGGGTAATTACTTTGGGACCGGGGGCTACCCTGCTGTGTGTGCATACAGTCAGGGGGATCCTGTAAGCCGTACATTACAAATACAGATGGACACGGCCGCCTAGATCATTTAAGGGGAGAATTCCTCTGCTTTCATCAGGACGTTGATTCCGCCATGCTTATGCGCTGTCGCATTCCCTCGCCGCCCGGCCTGCATACACTGTGAACGCCACAGTGATTAATTGCTCAGGGTTTAAGTCGTAGAGCTCGTTGGTTGACCAAAGCTGCGCAGAGGGTTTGTTCGCACCACTGGTATCTAAATGAAATTGTCTTTATCTCCCATGGAAAAAAATGAAACGGAAGGGACATTTTTTTGTATTTTCTTTCAGCACATCAAACAAACTTGTCTTCAGACAGGGTCTATCGAGGCAGTCTTTCTTTCTTTTTTTCCTTAATTAAGAAAGCATTCTATTATTAAACCAGATGAAAAGGCAACATCAATTCAAACAGTACTGTCATATTGGACGACTACTAATCTTTTGGTAATTATTTTTTAATTGAATCTTTTGAACACAAAAGCCCTGAGCAGATGTTTGCATTACTCAAGTCCCCATCGCACCTCACGCCATGTATGCAAGATGATGCTCGGCCATGTGTGAGCAAAGGAGAGGGAGAAGTTGAAGAGAAAGAGAAGAATTAAAAAGTGGACGTATGTACCTTAGATACAGTGCCTTGCGAAAGTATTCGGCCCCCTTGAACTTTGCGACCTTTTGTCACATTTCAGGCTTCAAACATAAAGATATAAAACTGTATTTTTTTGTGAAGAATCAACAACACGTGGGGTGGGACACAATCATGAAGTGGAACGACATTTATTGGATATTTCAAACTGAAAAATTGGGCGTGCAAAATTATTCAGCCCCCTTAAGTTAATACTTTGTAGCGCCACCTTTTGCTGCGATTACAGCTGTAAGTCGCTTGGTGTATGTCTCTATCAGTTTTGCACATCGAGAGACTGAAATGTTTTCCCATTCCTCCTTGCAAAACAGCTAGAGCTCAGTGAGGTTGGATGGAGAGCATTTGTGAACAGCAGTTTTCAGTTCTTTCCACAGATTCTCGATTGGATTCAGGTCTGGACTTTGACTTGGCCATTCTAACACCTGGATATGTTTATTTTTGAACCATTCCATTGTAGATTTTGCTTTATGTTTTGGATCATTGTATGTTGGAAGACAAATCTCCGTCCCAGTCTCAGGTCTTTTGCAGACTCCATCAGGTTTTCTTCCAGAATGGTCCTGTATTTGGCTCCATCCATCTTCCCATCAATTTGAACCATCTTCCCTGTCCCTGCTGAAGAAAAGCAGGCCCAAACCATGATGCTGCCACCACCATGTTTGACAGTGGGGATGGTGTGTTCAGGGTGATGAGCTGTGTTGCTTTTACGCCAAACATAACATTTTGCATTGTTGCCAAAAATTTCAATTTTGGTTTCATCTGACCAGAGCACCTTCTTCCACATGTTTGGTGTGTCTCCCAGGTGGCTTGTGGCAAACTTTAAACAACACTTTTTATGCATATCTTTAAGAAATGGCTTTCTTCTTGCCACTCTTCCATAAAGGCCAGATTTGTGCAATATACGACTGATTGTTGTCCTATGGACAGAGTCTCCCACCTCAGCTGAAGATCTCTGCAGTTCATCCAGAGTGATCATGGGCCTCTTGGCTGCATCTCTGATCAGTCTTCTCCTTGTATGAGCCGAAAGTTTAGAGGGACGGCCAGGTCTTGGTAGATTTGCAGTGTGATTGTGTGCAGTGTGAGTCTGATACTCCTTCCATTTCAATATTATCACTTGCACAGTGCTCCTTGGGGTGTTTAAAGCTTGGGAAATCTTTTTGTATCCAAATCCAGCTTTAAACTTCTTCACAACAGTATCTCGGACCTGCCTGGTGTGTTTCTTGTTCTTCATGATGCTCTCTGCGCTTTTAACGGACCTCTGAGACTATCACAGTGCAGGTGCATTTATACGGAGACTTGATTACACACAGGTGGATTGTATTTATCATCATTAGTCATTTAGGTCAACATTGGATCATTCAGAGATCCTCACTGAACTTCAGGAGAGAGTTTGCTGCACTGAAAGTAAAGGGGCTGAATAATTTTATTAATATCCAATAAATGTCGTTCCACTTCATGATTGTGTCCAACTTGTTGTTGATTCTTCACAAAAAAATACAGTTTTATATCTTTATGTTTGAAGCCTGAAATGTGGGAAAAGGTCGCAAAGTTCAAGGGGGCCGAATACTTTCGCAAGGCACTGTATATAACTTATGAATAAATGAAAATCTCAGTGGCAAAACTTAAGATACACGCACATGCACGCACGCCCACATGTCAAGTCTAGGTCCAAGAGGCTTCTAAACAGCTTCTACCACCAAGCCATAAGACTCCTGAACATCTAGTAAAAAAATGGCTACCCAGACTATTTGCAGTCCCCACCCCACCCCCACCCCCTCTATACACCACTGCTACTCTATGTT
Organism: Oncorhynchus gorbuscha; assembly: GCF_021184085.1. NCBI lineage: Eukaryota > Metazoa > Chordata > Actinopteri > Salmoniformes > Salmonidae > Oncorhynchus > Oncorhynchus gorbuscha. Next base: position 66,085,612 of record NC_060178.1, read on the forward strand.
GCCAACTATGCATAATCACTTTAATAACTCTACCTACATATACATACTACCTCAAATAACCGGTGCCCCCGCACATTGACTCTGTATCTGTATCCCCCTGTATATTGTCTCGCTATTGTTATTTTACTGATGCACTTTAATTTACTGCTGCTCTGCATCTGTCCTCGTGCTCCGAAACCTTAATGCTCCTTTTGATACCATCGATCGTCACATTCCTTTGGAGAGATTGGAAGCCCAAATTGGTCTACACAGACAAGTTCTGGCCTGGTTTAGATCTTATCTGTCGGAGAGATATCAGTTTGTCTCTGTGAATGGTTTGTCCCCTGACAAATCAACTGTACATTTCGGTGTTCCTCAAGGTTCCGTTTTAGGACCACCATTGTTTTCACTATATATTTTACCTCTTGGGGATGTCATTTAAAAACCTAATGTTAACATTCACTGCTAAGCGGATGACACACAGCTGTACATTTCAATTAAACATGGTAAAGCCCCAAAATTGCCCTCGCTAGAAGCCTGTGTTTCAGACATAAGGAAGTGGAGGGATGCAAACCTTCTACTTTTATACTCGGACAAAACAGAGATGCTTGTTCTAGGTCCCAAGAAACAAAGAGATCTTCTGTTGAATCTGACAATTAATCTTGATAGTTGTACAGTCGTCTCAAATAAAACTGTGAAGGACCTTGGCGTTACTCTGGACCCTGATCTCTCTTTTGACGAACATATCAATACTATTTCAAGGAAAGCTTTTTTCCATCTACGTAACATTGCAAAAATTTGAAACTTTCCATGAATCAGATATTAATCCATGCTTTTGTTACTTCTAGGTTAGACTGCTGCAATGCTCTACTTTCCGGCTACACGGATAAAGCACTAAATAATCTTCAGTTAGTGCTAAATACGGCTGCTAGAATCCTGACTAGAACCCCAAAATTTGATCATATTACTCCAGTGCTAGCCTCCCTACACTGGCTTCCTGTTAAGGCAAGGGCTGATTTCAAGCTTTTACTGCTAACCTACAAAGCATTACATGGGCTTGCTCCTACCTATCTTTCCGATTTGGTCCTGACGTACATACCTACACTTATGCTATGGTCACAAGACGCAGGCCTCCTAATTGTCCCTAGAATTTCAAAGCAAACCGCTGGAGGCAGGGCTTTCTCCTATAGAGCTCCATTTTTATGGAATGGTCTGCCTACCCATGTGAGAAACACAGACTCGGTCTCAACCTTTAAGTCTTTCCTGAAGACTCATCTCTTCAGTAGGTCATATGATTGAGTGTAGTCTGGCCCAGGCGTGTGAAGGTGAACGGAAAGGCTCTGGAGCAACAAACCGCCCTTGCTGTCTCTGCCTGGCCGGTTCCCCTCTCTCCACTGGGATTCTCTGCCTCTAACCCTATTACAGGGGCTGTGTCACTGGCTTACTGGTGCCCTTCCATGCTGTCCCTAGGAGGGGTGCGTCACTTGAGTGGGTTGAGTCACTGACGTGATCTTCCTGTCTGGGTTGGTGCCCCCCTTTCGGTTGTGCCGTGGCGGAGATCTTTGTGGACTATACTCTGCCTTGTCTCAGGATGGTAAGTTGGTGGTTGAATATATCCTTCTAATGCTGTGGGGGCTCTGCTTTTGCAAAATGGGTGGGGTTATATCCTGCCTGTTTGGCCCTGTCCGGGGATTTCATCGGATGGGGCCACAGTGTCTCCTGACCCCTCCTGACTCAGCCTCCAGTATTTATGCTGCAGTATTTTATGTGTCGGGGGGCTAGGGTCAGTCTGTTATATCTGGAGCACTTCTCCTGTCTTATCCAGTGTCCTGTGTGAATTTAAGTATGCTCTCTCTAATTCTCTCTTTTCTTTCTTTCATTCTTTCTTTCTTTCTTTCTTTCTTTCTTTCTCTCTCTGAGGACCTAAGCCCTAGGACCATGCCTCAGGACTACCTGGCATGATGACTCCTTGCTGTCCCCAGTCCATCTGGCTGTGCTGCTGCTCCAGTGTCAACTGTTCTGCCTGCGGCTATGGAACACTGTCCTGTTCACCGGACATGCTACCTGTCCCAGACCTGCTGTTTTCAACTCTCTAGAGACAGCAGGAGCAGTAGAGATACTCTTAATGATTGGCTATGAAAAGCCAAATTATATTTACTCCTGAGGTGCTGACTTGTTGCACCCTCGACAACTACTGTGATTTTTATTATTTGACCATGCTGGTCATTTATGAACATTTGAACATCTTGGCCATGTTCTGTTATAATCTCCACCCGGCACAGCCAGAAGAGGACTGGCCACCCCTCATAGCCTGGTTCCTCTCTAGGTTTCTTCCTAGGTTTTTGCCTTTCTAGGGAGATTTTCCTAGCCACCGTGCTTCTACACCTGCATTGCTTGCTATTTGGGGTTTTAGGCTGTGTTTCTGTACAGCACTTAGCTGATGTAAGAAGGACTATATAAATAAGTCATTTTGATTTGATTTGTTACTTTTATCTTTTATTCTTATCTGTATTTTTTAAACTGCATTGTTCATTCGGGGCTCGTAAGTAAGCATTTCACTGTAAGGTCTATTGTATTCGGTGCATGTGACTAATAACATTTGATTTGGTTTGATGCACGCACACACATACACACATATTCAGCACATATTCAGCTGTCAAAATTCTGCTGATACAATCTAAATGGAGGGGTCAAACAGTTTGAATCGAAACACAGATCGGTGATATTTTACCTCCATATTTTTTTAATTCTTTCTCTCTGCTTATAACCCAGAAAGTGTCTGGACAAGCATTGCCTCCAAACCTAAACATCTGTAGAGTGCTGATTTGCTGAAGTACATAAGATTCGTCTTTAGGGTACAGTTTTTTAAGTATATTAGGTGAACCTGCAGTAAACTGCTGGGGCTTTGAGTAGATATCAAAATACCACATATTTTGGGTGAAACTACATGTTTTTCTGAAATTTGATCTGCTCTATGAGTGGGAATTTCTGAAGTGAGTTCTCAGATGCCTCAAAGTACTTAAGACGGTCTGGAGAGATGCAAAGAGGGGCTTAGAGAGCAGGCAAATAGGGCTGGTCCGTAATAAAGAGACATATTTAACTGTACCCAATGCAACAGCACATGGTTGTTAATCATGTAAAGTACCCGTCAGACCTAGCCAAAGCAGCCTAAATCACATTACTCATGCATTATGTCTATGTGTGTGTGTGACTGCACAACGGTATTGGACAAGATGGCTGTATCTGAGGGACTACTCCATACCAGCTCAGACATTTGCAGAATTTCAGCTGTCTGATATCTGACACTGAGCACCTATGGTCACACACACACACACAGACACACACACACAAATGCATATCCTTACAAACACACACAACATGCCATTTGCTGGCATACATTGGTATAGCACTTGAATACACCTGAAGCATAGCACATCAGTACCCCAAAGTTTACCTGCAGTTTGGAAGGAAATATGAAGAGGGGATCGCAAAACATCAAGAGGCTGCTACCTTGAGTAGGTAGTCAATAGTGAAAAGGGTTCCACACTTCCTATATAATGAGAGTAGAAATAAGAACATTCTTTTTTGATAGATACATCTACATAACATTGGAAATAAATCAATTACCGAATAGAATGTTTATTTTCTTTTAATTTCAAGCAGCTGAGGTCCAAGGGTCAAGCTCAGCACTTCCTCAGATCAAAATAAGGCTTGTATGTTGTGTTTTTGTTGGCTTGTATGATGGGTGTTTGGTACTCAGAAAGACGGCTGCGAGCTTTTCAGTTTGGACGCGAATGGGAGAGAAAGAGAGACAGAGAGCGACACAGAGCAACACAGAGAAACAGAGAATGGAGAGTTGAGAGACAGAAAAAGGAGTAATGGAGGGAAGAGATAGCAAGTATGAGAAAGAGAGGTGTTTGCCAGAGAAGGCACAGAATAAACAATTAAGTAAAGGACCTTGAGAGAAGTCACCTGTCCTCGGAGCGCAGCCTGTCGACAGCTTGTCAGGGAAATGAATGGTTTGTCGCTGTCACCAGTGACTATTGATGAGGTCTCTGAACCGAGCCTTTCAAGAAACTAACATTATTTTTCACATGCACACACATCTACACAGGCTGGTGATTGTATTTTAACACTGGAAAAATAGTGCGGTATACATACAATGTCACAGCACAACCTGATAAATCTAAGGATTTTAAGCATTTACAGTCCTCTTTATTCACCGCAATAACACATATTCAGATTCAGTTAGAAAATGTTAACCATGTACTGATACCGGTAAATGTAGGATTTGGATTCATGTTGGACAGAGGATATCCAGGGGTTATGTATTCTCTCTGTGTCTGTGTGTCTCTCCACCCTCTTTTTCTGTCTCTTTTCCTTACTCTCTCCTCTCCCCTCTGTCTCTGGACTCCAGGTGTGAGTAAAGAGCTCACCCCTAAAGCATATTCTCATTCCACTCAGTCCTTAAGACACAATATTTACCCTCAGTTCATTGGGCTCTAAGACTGCGAAAAGGAGACTGTGGGGAATGAAGTAGGAGTGTCTGGCTGTTCTGTTTGTGTTGTTTATGCGATGTAGATAAAAACAAATAAACAGCTCGAAGCTAGGCAAACGGTGAGATGCACACTGTTTATCAAATTGCTGTATAAATACTGCCATTGCTTGGGGAAACATTACTGTGGTGTGTTTTCACATGCTGAGCATGCGGTGCTGCTATAATCTTTTAAAATTGTGTTTGTTCATGTGATATTCACTTGTTATACTGAGTGCAGCGAATTCATTTGAAGGCAGTGGTCCTTTGTACACTAAAGAATGATCTGATGGCACAGAACATATTTAACACAACGCCGTTTGAACATTTTCATTCCCGTTCTTCAAAAGCTGCTGCTTACTTTTCATTGAAAGGACGACATCACAATTCAGATGAATGTCCTTAAGGGCCTACATTTCTGCATAGAGGGAATAAAATGTAAATTGGTTTTCTTCTATTCAGCCTCAGTACTCACGACTGGACCCAGAACAGGAGATTTACAAATGTGTCCTTATTGCATATAAGAGTAGTGCCAGATGGGTTTGTATCACTACGAGACAGAATTTGCGAGAGGTTCCCTGTCGCATATTACTGCCGGCCCTCCTTGTATGTTAAATCAATCCAAGACCGAATAGCAGACTTTATTTGAGTAACATGACCACTTACATTCTGAAATTGACGCTAAATGCAAACAGGCATAACTGTGGATGGCCAAATCATTTTTGGGATATTTTTTTGCGGGTTAAGGGGGCTTTCTTCAAATTTCACACTGTGTAATGTGCTTGGATGAAAATGAAAAGGGGAAATGAGAGAGAAAGAAAGAGAGAGAAAGTAGAGACATAGCTGGGGGCTTACATATTACATTTTGCATAGACGTCAACCTTCATTTGCCTTTGATCTCAGTCCTCGTCAGCCATCCTGGGGAGGGTGGGAGGGATAGTTGGATGGAGGGACGCAGACTGCGGTGCCTGGGTGCTAGGGCTGGCATTTCTCTGGCCTTTCTGAGTCTGTCGACTCACTATAGTACAGGAATATGTTGTCTTGTCTAGCACCAGACAACCCAAACTATGTCTCTAACCCCAGAAAGCCCATACAGAGGCTGGAACGTGTGTGCTTGCTGGCCAGGACAGTTGCTTGACATTCTCAACAGATGACGTTAAAGATCAAGACTTCTCAAACTCTACAACGACAAACCTGCTCAATGACCAGGCGAATGGAGGCTTGGCGGTTTTCCTTTTCAACAGCCCCACTGTTCAACATGGCCACCACGACTCAACTCCATGGAACCAAATCGATAGATGAATTCAATGTCTGAATTCAATTCAATTCAATGTCTAACTGAATTCAATGTCTTTCAGAAACGGTGAATTTGTTCAATTTGAACATTGGTGTAAAAATAACATAGCCGTCATTGGATCACTTTTAAACAATTGCTTCAAACTCGCCTCATAGTTGCTGTGTTGAGTTTTGGAGTACGATGACCAGCTTCTCTCAAATAACACTCAGGATTAGATTGCACTGCCATAGTCACTGATTAAAAGTCATATTACGACTTGGCAAAAAAAAAACACGAATGAGAAATAAGCATGAAATAATAAATTAATAAGACATCAATTTCATTTCTAGATAGAGTTTCACGAAGAAAAGAGACACGGATTTGTCATCTCTTCCCTAAACAATTCCATTGTTCCAGAGACATTCAAAAGTCACAGTGTTATTAATGATACCGGAGTTACAACATACATTTTTCTCTTCCTGCTTCTCGACCAATTCTATATGTGCAAACGTTTCTGCTACCTCATCGTGTACAATCTCCAGAGAGGTGGGGTGGCTCATGGGTACTTTAGGGTGCAGAGAGAGGATTTCACGGCTGTACATACATTTTGTAGACGTTTGGTAACTGGGTAACTGTACAGAGACCGTGACAGTTGTGTTCTTTCAATGGCATGGATGCTTGGGGAGCTTATAAGGACAATTTTAGCAGGCTTTACATTCACTCTGAAATATACCAGTGTACCTAAGATAGATAAATACATCTCAAAGGTAGCATATGCTGACTTTCTATAGCACAATGTTTCAGTCCATTGACATTATGCATTGTTACACATACAGTACGATCCATCGAGCATAGAGAATTGTAGAGGTAAGCAAATAATGAGCTTCAGATTCATGCCACATTCTAATTGTTCCACTCGTTATCCGTAGTAGTCGCACATACTGTATGTTAGTAGTAAAACAGGGTGATAAGTGGAAAAACTGTTTTCTGACAAGTCTACTGTCTAAGTTTCCACTCAACCTGAATTGATCTTATATTTTGGCCAAACCAATGACATATCACTGTCGAAAGGACAGGACACTGTTTTCATTCTCATTTGAACACACATTTCTTGGTGTTAGTAGCTGAATTTGATATTATTTGAGGCTTACGTCTAATTGTCTAGACGGTAAATATTGCACCCTTCTCCTGCGGTGACCTAATGGCAGGGTAACTTTAGAGGAACACATGTGAAGTGGTATTCTACCACCAGCTCCCAGCAGCTCTAGACTGGCCCAATGTGCCAGCCGTCATGAAGATGAAAGACTTGCTAGATGCCACCATCTGGAGCATTCTTATACAAGCCCTTATGAGAAACAGACCTCATGAGTGGCTCGGTGTCCAGTCTCACTTGTCTCATCAAGGACAGTGATGATACACAATCCCCAACGATGGAGGACTATTAATAACCAAGAGTATTTCCCTCCACATTTTCCCCCAGAGTTGTCCAGAGTTGAAGCTAGTAGCCAGGTCTCTGCAAGGGGAGAACTATTAAGAACTAAAAGTATTCATTTTTATTGATCTGTTCCAGTGCTAACGCTATCACGTGTCCTGTGTCACGTGAGTACTGTGTGACATGAGTACTGTGTCACATGAGTACTGTGAATCATCACTCTTTGGCATAAATTCATAAATTCAATTTTGGGATATGGCTTTATTCCATACCTTAACTACCATTTCATAGATCTTAGGTATTAGTAATATTATTCCTTTTTAAAACGAGTCCACCCAACTGTCCATTGCTATATTATGGGTGAATTAGTATGCAGTTAGAAGGATCAGCCCCTTCCCTGTCCCTGTCCCTATCCTCCATTGCCTCCACCCCACAACTACCTAATGATGAAATGAATTACACTGTCTATTGTCAGTACTTTAATCATATTAACGCAAACTAAAATGACAGAGCATTGTTCGCGTCAAAGACAAAAGGCGAACAGAAGAACATCTAACTACAATGGAAGCAGAATCGCTCTCAGTGAATAACATTCATTCTAATAGCAGGGCACTTTTCGTCAGAGATGGAGAGAGAGAGGTTTGCTTGGTTTGCAGCTAATGTGACATAACGTGCACTCTCTGTCTTTACGAGGTGTTTTTCATTCGCTGACAGGGTTGGGTTGGGAGGTTGAAGCTGGTTCATTGCCTACTCTAGACTGATTTCCCCTCGAAATGATTGAGGGTGAGTCTTTCGCTTTTTAATTTCTTTCAGACTGCATCGCACTGTGTTAGCCCATGAATGTCAAACCCCATTGCATAATTAGTTGAACTGTGCAACAGCCTACTGTAACTAACCAACATTTGAATCCATTAACCCATATCATTTTTAGGCTTTAAAAACCAAAATGTGGTCAATTTAAAAAAACTTTTATAAATGACCTTTCTATGAAAGGTTGGCGTCCCTTCATGTACTAGGCAGTGAGCTTCTCGGTGCCTTAGATAATGGGTAATAGACTAGCTGGGTACAACGTGGAGTGCAGGGATATAATTTCAACATGAACCACAGGCTATAGTTTGGAGTCCACACACACACACACACACACACACACACACACACACACACACACGCACGCACGCACGCACGCACGCACGCACGCACGCACGCACGCACACACACACACACACACACACACACACACACACACACACACACACACACACACACACACACACACACACACACACACACACACACACACGCACGCACGCACACACTCACACAGGCTCCAGCACAGGCTACTAGGGAATTGTTAAATGATTGGCCTAGCACTTAATTCAATAATTTCTCCTTTTCCCCCTTTCACCTCCCCTCTTTGATGAAGCCGGTTTAAGGAAAGGGATATTTAGCATATCTGGCTAAGTGCTCTTAACAACCCCCAGCTTGCACCATGTTAAAAATGTATAAATAAAAAACGAGGGAAAGTGTGATCTTGCCAGGGAAATAATTTGCTTCTCTTGAAACAATGATGCCATGCAATTTATGCAAATTGGTGTCTAGGGACAACAACATCCCTTTTAATACATATGCAGACTTCATAAAAAAATGGACGTGAGAAGGAGTGGAAGGGAGGGGACGAGGGGTGGGAGAAGGAGGGAGATGGAGGAGAGGGGCAGTGGATGATAAATAGTAAGTCAGCACAATATTTTCTATGTGAATTTCACTGTCTGAAATGACAGCAAAAGGTCTTCATCAGATGGTGTGATTACAGGTTTCTCCTGTGTGTGTGCTGTGTGTGCGTGTGTGCTGTGTGTGTGTGTGCGTGTGTGCTGTGTGTGTGTGCTGTGTGTGCACGTGTGTGCGTACATGCGAGTATGTACGTGATGTGTGCCATTGAGAATAACAACACCCTACTGGAAGAAAATAGGAATTGAATGAGTTGTGTATATGCCTAATCTCTGTGGTGGTGTATGACCTCTAGGACCTGTGGTTCTGAGAGTCCAGCCAGTGGCAGACATTTTGTGAGGCTCCCCAAGCTTTGTGGGGGGTACTGCGTCACCTTGAGGGCCATATGAGCTAAACACTCACACACACAGGTGCCAGATGCCTTGCATAGAGAGTCACTGTAGATGGAGATATGAGGACATGCAGAATGCTGCTAAAGGGGGAGTGAGTAAGACCAAATATGTGCTGGTATCCCAACATGGAGCCAAAAGCTTTGGATGTCGTTCAAAGGGTCAGACAAAAGGGAAAACCTTCTTTTATTTCATGGGTTTGGGTTCGTCTTTCAATATCCCCTCATTGTATGGATACGATGATACAAAAACACGTCGGGGAAGTCGTTGTTTTTCATTACACAGTCTCAAACACTCACAGGCTCTATCTCGGATGTCTCTCTCTCTCTCTCTCTCTCTCTCTCTCTCTCTCTCTCTCTCTCTCTCTCTCTCTCTCTCTCTCTCTCTCTCCCTCTGTCTGTCTCTCTGAGGAAGTTTTGAATCCTGTCTTCCTATGTGGAGCTCAGCCGGTCTTTCATGTGTCTCGGCAGTGGGCCTCTCAGTGTACTCCTCCTTTGTATTGTTTTATTATTTATGCATGGTCCCAGGCATAAGCAGCTCCCGCATTAAGACAGATGGGGAGGGGAGAGAGACATTCATATTCTGTTTCAGGAACATATTACAGAGGAGTTCAAACATTCCCAACCAAATACAACAACAACAAAAAAAAAGAAAAGAAAAGGAAAGAAGTAGAAGAAGGAAAGGGGGGAGAAAAACAAGTCAAGACACTGGGGATAGGTGCAGCAGTGTCCGCATCCTGGAACAGATGGAGATGAGAAGACGTGTGATGGAAGTGAATGAAAGAGAGCAAAGGGAGAACACAGAGAGCAGAAAGAGGAAAACAACACACAGCAGAGCCAGCAGAGAGTTGGTAAAACTTTTTTGTTTTTCTCCCTCGAATCTCATTAAATATAGATTTCACTTTCAGGGTGGTGAACGAGGGATGGGAGGAGTGGAGAAAGAGATGGGGTTCTGCGGGACATCTGGGGCCAGATGTTGCTCTCTCCACCCCTGAAATGCATGTACTTGTATTCTTGACACTGTGTCTGTGTGTACTGTATGTATGTATGTGTGTGTTTGTATGCAAAATGATCCAGCTCATTCAAACAGTAGGCATCTGCATCACAGTCCTAAGCCTTAGTATGCCCCCCCCCAGTTGTCATGCAGTAAATCAGTACTGGTTTATAGTGATAGAAAAACACAAGGCATGCAGCGAGCTGATAATTATTCACATCATTCTGTATGCTAGTGTATGGGACTCTAGTGAGCCCCTCAGCTATCCCCTCATTGGACAACACATGACATTGAGCTCCCTCTCTCCCTCCTCTGGGTCATGCCTCACCCCTTTAGTCGCCCTTTAGCGACGGGCACGCTAAACTAAAGCTGATGTCCGTAATGCCCCTGTCTGTGCCCTCTACGTCACTCTTCACGGCAGCTGTGCCCAGCTCTGACACTGTGCCCCAAACCAACGCCACACCACGGTAAAATCATCCCAGCCAATCAAGGCCTGTGTGTGTGTATGTCTATGTGTGTGTGTCCGCTGTCCTCCTCATCCTCTGTAAGTGAATCTGCCCCTCAGCATGTGCAGAATGGCTTAGTATCAAGGAGTGACGAAAACATTGGAGAGAAAACATACTGTACTTCCTAATCCTAACAAAACTCCCAATGTCTGTCTTGTGTGTGTGTGTGCGTGTGTGTATCTTTGTGAGAGAGGGAGCAAAAGAGAGAGAAAGAGAAGGAAAGATAGAAAAAGTGTCATAGATATTAGAAAGAATGTGAGCTGTATGAAGAAGTGTAGTTATTACATTTCAATGTTGTTTTTTCACGATTTTCTATCCATACCATATTTCTCTTATTTTAATTCTGGTACATTCCATTTCTACAACCCCAAGCTAGTCAGATCTCCCCCCTCTCCCCTCCCCCGACACTGTCATCATTTGGTATCTCCCATGAGCAATGTGTCAGTCAAACTCCTCATCAAAGCCTCTTCTCTCTATCAGGCCTTTAGAGGTTTTTCTCATAGAGACATGGTGTAATGGAATTATTCTAAACGACATCTCCTCGGAACAATACAATATCCTTGTCAATTCTTCTTCTTGGTACAATATATTTTAAAATGGTTCTCTTGCTTTAATGAAGTCCTGGTCTCATGAAAAGCATGAGCGTCTACGTAAAGCATATATAAGCTCTTGTTGAGAGTGAAAAGAATATGTGCTTCATACATGAGCTTTTCTATGTCTGTGAAGGTCTGAAAAAAAATGAAGTGCAAACATACAATATCTTTCTGTAGTACGAATACAGTATACAACCTTATTGCAATCACATGCAGTCCAGACAGTTAATATTGGCAGAAAGTATTGAGAACTATCCAACAGCATTTTCACATAGGAAATTCGATACCCTGGTTCTGTTACCTGAAGCATTTGTGACAATTCTACAGAACACGTTTTGCTTTCCCAAGACCTGAAGATGAATGTTTCAGGGTGCGATTAGCAAGACCAAAATTCTACATGACGATAGCACATTTTCCACGCGGCTCGCAGTGTCGCATCGCAATACCTGGTGCTCTGGTCCTGGATCTTAGATCTGCTACTCATGCAGGTCCAAGATTTGTTTCTGTTAGGGCTGTTTGCGTTTCACACATGCTTTATAGCGCGGATCAGGGTGCCAAACCCTTCAGTATCCGGATCATACAGGGGATACGTGGAAGCGCTCCAAAACAAAATGAAGACAAAATAAAAAATAATATACAGAATTCTCAGATAAAATATGATACAATTAACTAAAAAATACAAAGTAATAAAAGTACCAACATCATAATGCCTTAATTTACTAAAAAAGAGACACTTTTGTACTCTTCCAGTCCAAACAAATGGTAAAGAAGGAATCCTGAATCCAATTATGTTACAGCTTCACAGCTACTGTATCTCCTCTCACTGGTATAGAGGAGGACTATCTGTTATGTGTGTTAGCATTCCCATCCCATTCATAAGAAAGCACTGCATAGCACAGCCAACTCATGTACCATCTCCTCAATAGGCAAAGATAGAGGATAAATGATTAAAAAGAAACCTAATGAACAAGCCATCTCATTTGTGGCATTTGAAGAAAAGTACCAGGACGTCAATTGAGTTGCTGCAGGCTTTATTTATCTATAGGGTCGGATCTCTCTGCTCCACTGCAATGTCAGATATTACCATGTGGGAGGGGCTAACCTCTGACCCTGTCTGCATTAAGAGAGACTGTTAAATCCCTCACCTTGTCTACAACATATATTGCACAATGTATTGTGTAGACACACACACACATACACACACAGGAGTGAACCCCTCCAATGAGACATTGGACTGCTCCAATGTCCTATAATCATGGTTAAGAGGTCAAATCTAAGATTGCATTATTAATGATGGTGATTGAGGAGGTTTTGATATATGTTTTCTGCAAGTAACTTAGTATACATTTTATTTCTCATCAATTGTAACGTTCCCCTATTTTTCATGTTAATGTTGGGTCTTGGTAGTCATTTCCTGAATAGTTATTTCTCCACAATTATAATGTTGGAATGAACAATGTCTCATTTGGGATTTCAACCCATTTACATATATGATTCCAGTAATGCCATCCGAATATAATTTAATTCAAAGTTAATTTGGCTGCATTACTTTTTAATAAAGAAATGATACATTATAATCTCCGGTGCAATTTAATCTATTTCTGCTGTTTCCTACACTGCAATGTGTCCACTCGTTGTCTTCCCAATAATTTGGGAGAGAGGAAGAAAAAGGAAAAAAGTTAATCAAAGATTTGAATCTGTTATCTCAAAGCAGGGTTTAGATTCAGATGGAAATAAAGAGTGGAATAAATGTATTTTATAGTTAGTCTCACGTGGATGTGGAGTGGCCCTACAGCCGCTTACTCCTCCAGTATTTTCTACCCTTCATTTAGGTAGAGATGTTGCTTTTGATAGCGCATTGATTTCCTCTCCTACTGCTTGCTTACCTCTCTCTCTTGAGCTTTAATTTGTCAGGTAAAACGTGAGATCTTTCAAGTGCAACATGCGGAATAATAACTCTGAAAGCCTAGAAGGCCACAACACTAGAGTACGTTCTGTATGTATGGGTATTGTTTGAACATCTCCTTGGGCTGCGAATATAGGAACTGAAGACGAAATCCAGTTCCACTCTATGTAACGAAGCGTTTAGTTCACTACCTGCCGTACATTCTGAGAGACGGGACTATGTATGGGTATGCATTAACATTCCAACGTCAAAGGCTATGAGTGTAATGTGTAAGTGAAGATGAGTCCACTTAGTGGAGCTGTACAGTGAAGTGGTACAGTGGTGAAGTCATTTATCCACTCAGACCAGGGCGGCGATGGGCTGTGTCTCATGATAATGCCGACTTGGCCGCAGCTCCTGTCATTGGCCCGATTACATGCTAAGCTCCTAATTAGCACATAGTCCGGGCTGTCATTACCATCAGCTAGGCTGACAGCTCCCTAACCAGCCTGTTTGCCAAGCTGCATGGGAACCAGGCAGAGTACTGGGCTACAGTACTAACCAGGCTAACCAGGCTATTCCTTTTACTTGAATCATGTTGTATATTCAATTTTTGCCAGGTTGTTTATTGCTGGCATTGTACCAACCTGTATATTGGCTGTAACCAGGCTGCATTGGGTTTGAACCAGGCTGAATACTGTAGCTCCCTGTAACCAGGCTGTGGGAGATTTGAAAGATGTTTGTGTACTGAGTTTTAGTAACAAGGATACTATTTAACCAGGCTGTCTACTGCTGTAACCACGCAGTGCACTTGAAGAAACCACATCTGAACATTTGTAATTGCAAACCACTATTGCTGCAGAAGAGGCAATAATGCCCCTTTGTCCAACAGGAAATAATATAATTTCAACAAATCATATTAAGAGGCCTGTTTTTGTTATATAATTGACCATTCTTCCAAGTGACTATGTAAAGTAAAGTATAAAGGATGTTAATGCCATTCCTAGAACAATGCCTAATCAGACATTGGATGGTGTATCCACTTATAAACATATGCCAGTCGACATCAAGGATAAAAGATCAAATGTTGATAAGGCTCATTTTCTCAAAGATCATAATTGGTTGGTTGATTATGCTTTTTCTTCCTACCTCAGAGGAGCTTCTTTAATAGCTTCATAATGCTGCTACAGACCTAGACGTGTAAAACTAAACCAATTAGAATGGTAATAGGGACTAATTAACAAAAAAAAAGGATTTTCAATAAAAAAGGAGGAGATAGCGAATTTGATTACGTAGATATTCATTAACTTTTTTTTTCCCATCCAGGAACCTTGTTCCCTTAATTTTTATGCAGATTTTATCATCACAGAAACATCACAATGCATGCAGACCTGACATGACAGTAGCAAAGTCTTTCTTCTTCGCCAGGATATGTTTTTTTTTACTCCTTTGTTTTAAAGTATTGAATAAATGCATAATGTCCAGAGATTAGAAGGAAATTAGTTTTATTTGAGAAGCACCATTAGGACATTAAAAAAATATTTAATATTGACTGTTTATTGAATAATTGTTACAAATGAAATACATTTCATAAATGTATTACATCAGTACTTTGTTAATATATTAAATTGCAAATGTGCAGTACATGTGGCTAATAACCTCTACACAGTAGGTATTGCATCAGTAACTACAGAGTGTGAAAACCAGTTTGCATGTGTGTGTGTTGTCAACAGAGTGGTCAGGTATCCGCTAAGCAGTCATTCATCAATAATTTGCAGCCATAGTTTTACAGACAGACTAGGAGGCCTGTTCAGCGGCTATTCCCTCGGTCCATCACTATTTGTATCTGTCTATATCTCTCTGTCTCTCTCTCTCCCTCTCTGTATCTCTCTCTCTGGTCTCTTGCCTCAGGTCAGGTTAGCAGCTCCACACCACTGTGCCTGATCACACTATGGCTGTGCACACACAAGTATGTGTGTGTGTGTATGTCTGGTGTGTGGTCTGTTGCACTGTGTCTACCTGATATCCACATTGCTCCTAGCTAAAGTGTGTCACAGTTTCACAATGAAAACAAAACAAAAGTGAGTGGAGGGGACATCGGGTAGCCTAAGCGCCCCAGCAAAGGGAGGGGGATCCGGCAGACTGGCTCTCCAGCACCGGGCCATATGGTAACCCCAGGCAAAGTAGGCTTTCTGTTTACTTGCTTTACTCAGGGTCATGTCAGCTTTCTTTCTGCTTAGCTGCAACATGGCTCCAAAACACCAAACTTTGATCCTCCTCTGCCTCCCATCGCTGACTTGCTGTAACTCTCCCTCTCTGTTCCTGGTGCTCCTCCCTCTCATTCGGTTCACGCCTTTATTTATTTTTACTTCTTCCCTCCTCTCTCCCCTTGTCAACTTGTTTTCTTCTGTTCCTTATTTTTTTTACTTTCCTGCACACTATATGTCTCTTCCCTCCCCCCATTTGCTCATAGAGATGCATCTTGGTCAGGTCACATAGGTCAGGAAAAACTCCGGCTTCTATTCTATACCCACAATGGTCAGGCAGTTAGAAGGTGCGGTATGTTCGCTACAAGGTCTTGCCCTCTACGTGTGTATGCATGCTATTGTGTGGTGCTTACCAGGGTCTCCGTCGCGTGCAGTAACAGGTGTTCCCGTGTGCCCGTTGGCACCTTGCCACCGCTCTACGCCAGCCACCATCTTGGCGGCATGTTCCCCATGAACCCGTCGTCCCCCTAATCTCAGCTCTCAGCACCGCTAATCGATTTACACACCACTCAGATTGAAGTTAGACAGGCAACACACTCCACGTACACAGTACGTACCTGTCTGACTGTCTGTTTGTCTGTCTAACATTCAAATTATACTGCCCTCTACATTTCCCCTTTTTTTTAACAACTCCAGTAAATATGCCTGCGCGTGTTTATATTCTAGGCGAGGGAGTATAGTAGCTGCAGACGGGCTTTGAGGGTGCTGGTGGGGGGGGGGGTTACTGCAGTGGCTGCCATGTGTGGACTAAAGATACGGTCAAAGGGCCAGTGTTCAATCTCTCCCCACACTTCCTGAGAGGTAGGGAGCGGGGGTTGTGGGGAGGGTGAGGAGCTATGTCCCCTTTATAACGTCAGAACCGTCAGCCCCCCAGGCCCCCCTTATTCCCCCCGCCAACCACTCCACCCGCCCTTTTCCATTTCAGATGTAAAGCCGGGGCGAAGCAGGCCGTGCATATAGTCACAGCAGCAATCTCATCTATGTCCAATCTGTCATGGTCCTGCCTTTCATTATTCTTATGTGGAGAGATAGCGTAGAGTCATATATTATAGACCGTGGAGGCACGCAGCGACGCGGGCCTGGCCATGCTCTGGCCAGGCAGAAGTGTCACTCTACTCTACGCGTATCTGGGTCAAGGCAAAAGAGAGAGAGGGTTGAGCAATGTAAAAAAGCCACTGGCGTATCTGGGAGGCAAATGAACTGATGAAATTATTGAAATGTAGTTTGGGCTGAAGGAGAGTGGGAGGGAGGAAGTCCTGGTCAGTGTTCTCTGTGATGGGCAGCCTGGGGCCTAAAGAGCACATGGAACTCATCTTGCACAACTACTCAATGGCTCCCGATATGGATTAATATGCATGCATGGTGCTGTTGTTGAATATGTAAAAGCGAGAGCAGGGCCCAGATGAAGGAGAGGATGGATGGTTGGAGAGATGGATGGATGGATAAATGCGCCGTGGCCAGGCGATTCCCTCTATCACCTCTGTTGCCTGACTGCCTCCCTGTTCACTGCACTGGAATGATTGGGTCCTGGCCTGGAGAGAATGGCTGCAGTTTTACATATATACATGTGTGTGTGTGTGTGTGTGTGTGTGTGTGTGTGTGTGTGTGTGTGTGTGTGTGTGTGTGTGTGTGTGTGTGTGTGTGTGTGTGTGTGTGTGTGTGGCTGCAGTTTTACATATATACGTGTGTGTGTGCGTGTGCGTGTGTGGTGTGTGTGTGTGTGTGTGTGTGTGTGTGTGTGTGTGTGTGTGTGTGTGTGTGTGTGTGTGTGTGTGCGTGTGTGTGTGTGTGTGTGTGTGTGTGTGTGTGTGTGTGTGTGTGTGTGTGTGTGTGTGTGTGTGTGTGTGTGTGTGTGTGTGTGTGTGTGTGCGTGCGTGCGTGTGAGTGTGTATCTGACATCCAGAGTCTATGCAGCATTCGTTGTCTGTCATTGAGACAGCGGGGATGGGGTTAAGGTGACCTGTTTTAAATATAGACAGTGTCGTGACAACATGCCGAGCTCGACTTATAAAATACATTTGCATTATATTCCTTTTCATTCTTTTCCCCCCTTTTTTTCTCTCCTCAGAAACCGGGAGAGAAGACGGGTTGTTTCTCCTTCATCTCGGGTGTTGAAATGCAGAATGTGTCATGTACTGCTTAGCTGAACACAAATGGAGACATATTCAAATGCATTAGTATACTATAGTAGAGTACAGCAACAACAAACTGCCCCGTGTGACGTGATGTTCAGTGATAGTAAAATAGCAGAAATAAGAGTAGAAAAATAATGTTGAGTTTCTCCAAGCCTGAAACACTCAACTGCAAATGCCACAGCAGACTCGCACTATCACTGACTGAAAGTGAAATGTCCCATTGAGGACTTGCATACAATGACAACAGTAATTTGATAAAGGTAATTCAAATATTGCTAGCTGAGATCATTTTCATAGATTTGAAAGTGATGTGTTCAGGCATTTTAAGTATATTCTGTTGGCCCTGCAGTGCATACCTTGTACACTAGGCCTTTAATTGCAGACCTTTTTTCCACACAAGTTTACTTGAGTACTTATTTATTTTCATGTCAGTGTCTCTGACATTGACAGTTTTTCATTGGCATTGAATATATACACTTATTATTTGCTCTCTGGAATTCGAGTTTGTATTCTGTACAGGGATACAAACTCCGTTTCTTTAGTTTACCATTTTGTTATTTAAGGAATGTATTCAAATGTGTACATGCAGAAGTACAACAGATGTGATTTAATCAGGGATTCGATCCAGCAACCTTTCGGTTGCCCAACGCTCTAACCACTAGGTTACCTGCCGCCCCAATGTTTACTTAAATGCTTACTTAAATGCTTACTTACAAGCCCTTAACCAACAATGTAGTTAAAATAGTGTGTGTATGTGCATGCGTGTGTGTGTATGTGTGAGAGTGTGTGCGTGTGTGTGTGTGTGTGGGGGGCACAACTAGCTATTCAAATAATTGCTTGTCGAGATAATAAATAATGACAAAAATAATTTTCCTCTTCAGGCATTGAAAGTATATTTTGTTGGCGCTGCAGTTAATACATCGTACAGTAGAGACTTCCCCCCCTTTTTTCATACAAGTTTACCTGGGTACCTTTAAACGTTTATTTTCACATTCATGTGCGTCTAACATTGATATTTCCCCTTGGAATTTGAGTGCATACACCTTTCAAATCGTCCTTGATACCAAGTTCTTGAGTAAAAGGGTTACAAACTCAGTTGAGCACCCTTTTATTTCAGTTTGTCATTCTTCAGTTCACAATTCTGTAAAAAGAAAAATGTAGTCTAAAAACGGTACCTGGTACAGCCAGGAGAGGACTGTCCACCCCTCAGAGCCTGGTTCCTCTCTAGGTTTCTTCCTAAGTTCCTGCCTACTAGGGAATGTTTTACTAGCCACCGTGCTTCTGCCTCTACATTGCTTTCTATTTGGGGGTTTTAGGCTGGGTATCTGTAAAGAACTTTGTGACAACTGCTGATGTAAAAAGCCTTATTAAAATACATGTGATTGCTTAACTGAAATAAACAAATGTGTACATGCAAATATGTAACAATAACAACTGAAAATAACAAGACTATATAAAGGGATTACCAGTGCTGAGTGAATGTGTAGTGGTGAGTGAGTGAGTGAGTGAGTGAGTGAGTGAGTGAGTGAGTGAGTGAGTGAGTGAGTGAGTGAGTGAGTGAGTGAGTGTGTAGGGTCCAGTGTGTGCATAGAGGCGGTGAAAGAGGGTCCGTTCAAAAAAGGGTCAGTGCCGGGTCTGGATAGCTATTTTATTAGCTATTTAGCAGTCTTGTTTAGCAGTCTTGTGGCTTGGCAGTAAAAGCTGATCAGGGTACTGTGGGTTCCAGACTTAGTGCAATGGTTCCGCTTGCCTTGCAGTAGCCGAGAGAACAGTTCATGGTTTGGGTGGCTGGAGTCTTTGACAACGTTTGGTGCCTTCCTCTAACACAACCCAGTATAGAGGTCCTGGATGTCATGGAGCTTGGCCCCAAAGAACCACATGAGGGCCCAGTATAGTTGGTCCTGGATGTCATGGGCTTGGCCCCAAAGATGTATGCACACAGGCCCATGAGGCATATATATATATAAATATGTTCATGCTTCTGAGGGGGAAGAGGTGCTGTCGTGCCCTCTTCACAACTGTGTGGGTGTGTGGACAATGTTAATTCCTTACTGATGTGGACACCAAGGAACTTGAAGCTCATGACTGTTGCAGAAAGACAACAAATGTTACGCTATTATGTACAAGTACATACAACACCTACACCTATCTGTGTCTCATTTTCAGCAAGGCCAACACTATGGCCCACACTATAGGAGACTACGGCTCCAGCCTTCCCACTCTCTATATTACACAACCTCTTTGTCTTACTTTGCAAACCCAGGCCCTGAAAACAGTTAATTGAATATTGATATGTGTATAGAAGGATAGTGCGGTATTCTATGTATCCTCTTGACTGAAATTCCATTAGCTTGTTAGCGGAGGACAGAAAGCAGTGAATACTCAGCCTTGTTAGACGAGGAGGGGATAAATGAGTGTGTTCTGGGTCATTGTCCACTTAAACTGGTTGGGCTAACACAGGCTAGTGTGAATTATTCATGGGATGAGACCCGACTCTGACATGGCTTGCTTTAGAGCAGCCTCTCAGTTTTTGCTGTTTGGTAAAATTCTGAACTTTTGAGTTAATTCGTTTTCTCTCCTGTGAGGTGAATATGAAACGGGCAAGCCATTCCGTGTTCACAGGTAGAGAGACTTCAAAAAGTATTCACACCCATTGACTTTTTCCCCAAAAACTCTGTGCTACAGCCTACATTTGACATTGATTACATTGAGATGTGTTGTCACTGGCCTACACGCAACACCCCATACTGTCAAATTGGTATAATTTTCAAATGTTTAATTAAATAACTAAAATGAAAAGCTGAAATGTCTTAAGTTGATTGGACTCTGTGTGCAATAATAGTGTTAAACATCATTTTTTGAATGACTACCTCATCTCTGTTCCCCACACATACAATTATCTGTGATGTACCTCAGTCAAGCAGTGAATTTCAAACAGAGATTCAACTACAACGACCAGGGAGGTTTTCCAATGCCTCACAAAGAAGGGCATCTATTGGTAGATGGGTAAAGAAAATCTGACATTGAATATCCCTTTGAGCACGGTGAAGTTATTAATTACACTTTGGATGGTGTATCAATACACCTAGTCACAATAAAGATAAGGAGACTATAAAGAAGTGTCCTTCCTAACTAATCTGCCAGAGAGGAAGGAAACCATTCATGGATTTCACCATGAGGCCAATAGTGACTTTAAAACAGTTACAGAGTTTAATGGCTGTGGTACGCGAAAACTGAGGATATATCAACAACATTATAGTTACTCCACAATACTAATCTAATTAACATTGTGAAAAAAAGGAACAATTTGACAAACCAATACCATTTTTATCCTGAACACAAAGTGTTATGTTTATAGCAAATCCAATACTTTTATGCATAGTGGTGGCTGCATCATGTTATGGCTATGCTTTTACTAGATAAGGACTGGATTTTTTTCAGGATAAAAAATATAACGTAATAGAGCTAAGCACAGGCAAAATCCTGGTTCATTCTGCTTTCCATCAGACACTGGGAGATGAATGCACCTTTCAGCAGGACAGCCTAAAACACAAGGCCAAATCTACACTGAAGACAGTAAATGTTCCTGAGTGGCTGGGTTACAGTCTTGACTTAAATCTACTTGAAAAATCTATGGCAAGATCTGAAAAGGGTTGTATACACTCGTAGAAAAAAAGGTTTCCAAAAGGGTTCTTCGGTTGTCCCCATAGGAGAACCACTTTTGGTTCCAGGAAGAACCCTTTTTGGATTCAAGTAGAACACTTTCAGGTTCCATGTAGAATCCTCTGCGGAAAGGGTCCTACATGGAATCCAAAAGGGTTCTAACTGGAACCAAAAGGGTTCTACCTGGAACCATAAATGGTTCTACAAAGGGCTCTCCTATGGGGACAGCCAAATAACAATCGTGCCATTTTAGCTGTAATCTCTGCCAAAGGTGTTTCTACAATGTATTGACTCGGGGATGTGAATAACATTTTTTAAAACATGTATTCACTTTGTCATTTTGAGGTATTTTGTGTAGATTAAATCAAGCTGTAAAAACAAAATGTGGAATAAGTCAAGTGGAATGAATATTTTCTGAATTGTATATATTTCTCAATAGGTCTTTGGATTCCATTTTTTGATTTGTTGACCTTGAGTTGGATCTTACTTTGAGCAATCTTTTGTTGCTGACAATTATCCTGCACTGCAGAATATGCAGATGAGCTGAGTGGATTCCACTAACACACGGTTATATTAACAGCATTGCACTTTTCATGTAGCCTACCTTTGGCCAGCTAACCACCAATCAAGCAACATTATGGACTAAATGTTACACTCCTCTTGCTACAGGATTATATTTGCTGCAACATTACCAATGAAGTATCGATCCTACACCAGTAATGTTCATAGCTATTGATGAAGTAAATGTATTTATCTCCTTTTAATTAAACAAGTGAGGCAGTGAGCTGCTAATGTCATAGGGGGCCACAGCTGTAAATTGTCTGCATTTTGTTTCTTTCTAAGGTACATCTTCCAAACTACACTCAATACCAACCATAGCGTTTGACTATCAAAATACAGTGCTAGTGGTCTTTTTTTTCTATCCCTGCCTGTCTCTATGTTAAGATGCAGGTAAAGCCTGCCCCCCCCCTTCCTTCTCCTTCTCTCATACTCTTTCTGTCCCTCTACCCCTGCACATCTCATTGGGAGACCCTGATAAACTTCCACAGGCTCCAGTTACATACTTTTACCTCCTTCAACCTTCCCCCTCCACCCTCTTCATTGTACCACCTACCCTCACCCTCATACACCACACACTTCTTCCCTTCCTCACCCCACTCTCCAGCCTCACCCCCTCCTCTCCATTTGGCCTGGCTGTCATCAATCTTGCTAAAATGACAGCAGACAGATGTTAGCCTTTGCAAAGATCAAATCCACTGCTCCAGGGCTGCAGAGCACCCAGCCAGGTACAAACACACACACGCACACCCATATGCACGCACGCTCTCACACACACGCACGCTCACACACACACACACACACACACACACACACACACACACACACACACACACACACACACACACACACACACACACACACACACACACACACACACACACACACACACACACACACACACACACACACACACACACACACACACACACACACACACACACAGACAATCACGGACATGGAGAAGCCACATATGCAGACCATCACCACAGCAGGAAGAAAGTGGTGATCAAGTCACAATGCTTCTTCCCAGTCTTCCTACCTTACCAACTGTTATAGCCTTTCCCATCTGCTCCTTAGCCCTCTCTCTTTCTTTCCCTGTCTCTTTCTAACACATGACTTTACTTCCTTCCGCCCTTCATTCTCTATATCGCTCTCTCTCAGTGCATGCTGGGAGTGTTTGTAGTTGAGAAGCCATGTGGAGGGCTCTGTCTGTACTTATTTCTTGATTATTTTCTAGGTCTTTTCTTTCAATTTTTATTTTCTATGGTGGAGGGTTAGTGCACTTAGTTTAGCGGTACCCATTGCTTTCATTGACAACAGGGAAAGGGAGGAAGAGGTTTTAGTTTCCTGGTGTTTTTAATGGTGTGGTGTGCACGATGGCTTCGCAGCCTGGTGCGGAGAAGACACTGTCGTTGCGGTATGGATGCAGGTGTGTTCCGGAGAATGGAGTTAAGGTGGAGGAGCTTCTGCTCGCGGTCGGTGAACAGCTACCAGCTGAATTTATACATTCTGCATCCAGAATGAACAGAGCTGTGATTGTGTTCATGAAACGACAAAATATAAGTGTGCAGGCTGATTGCTAGTGGAATGTTTGTAAGGGATGGGTTGATGCAGATTTATCCCCTTTCAACTCCTTTGACAAGGGTTATAGTTGCAAATCTGCCTCCATTTAAAACGGATGATTAAATGCGGAAAGAGCAGAGTCGTTTTGGTAAGTTTCCTAGCGGTTTTCCTGTACTGTCGGCAGGTTTTAAAGCAGATCCCCTTAACCTGTTAAGTCGACCCTCTACTTTTTCGAACATTCTGTTAAAAATCGCGCAACATTTCAGCGCCCTGCTACTCATGCCAGGAATATAGTATATGCATATTATTAGTATGTTTGGATAGCAAACACTCTCACGTTTCTAAAACTGGTTAAATCACGGCTGTGACTTTAACAGAGCGTGAGTTTCATCGAATAGCGCAGGAAAACCTGATCACTGAAAATGGAAATAAATATCCTTGCGCTTACTTCCAGGAATTGTTCAAAGTGAACCGAATTACATGAGACCGAGGTTTCAGCGCCTACAGCTACCACACATTGTCTAGAGTCTTGTCATTTGATTCGCAATTGATTCTTGGTCTAACCGGTTCAAGGGAACTCCTTTCCTCCGTTCTCCGACCGGATGTTTTGGTCGAGCTCTCTCGGCCATGTTTTTTTTCAGACGACACCTATAGAAGTTACATCGCCTCCTGATGAATTTTATCGCTTATTAACGTGTACTAATACCTAAAGTTGCATTACAAAAGTATTTCGAAGTGTTTTGTGAAAGTTTATCGTCGACTTTTTGAATTTAAAAAAATGACGTTACGTTATGAAACGCTCTTTTTTTTCATTTATCATACAGTCTACATAGAACGATATCTAGGCTATATATGGACCGATTTAATCGAAAAAAAGACCCAATAGTGATTATGGGACATCTAGGAGTGCCAACAAAGAAGATGGTCATTTGTGCGGGTCTTTTGTGGTGTTACATGCTATCAGATAATAGCTTCTCATGCTTTCACCGAAAAGCATTTTAAAAATCTGACTTGTTGCCTGGATTCACAACGAGTGTAGCTTTGATTCAATACCCTGCATGTGTATTTTAATGAACGTTTGAGTTTTAACTAATACTATTAGCATTTAGCGTAGCGCATTTGCATTTCCAGAGCTCTAGATGGGACGCCTGCGTGCCAGGTAGGAGCAAGTGGTTAAGCACGTTGTTTCGTTCTGGAGGCAAGTGTTAATGTTTCTGAACAACAATGAGCAACAGTTAAATGTGCATTTTAAAGTGAGGCATGGGGAAAGGCACTACACAAGGTTTGCCAGCACAGATAGTCTGCAGTGTTTTGAGTTTTGGAATTTGGGGCATAAGAGCTTTGCATGCCCACATAACGGCCGTAGACAAGGTGAAGGTACAAGCGCCAGTGGGGGAAATTGAGGTCTGGCTGGGCCTAGTCATGCTATAGATGGTGGTGTTGATGAGGCTGGGCCTAGTCATGCTATAGAATGGTGGTGTTGATGAGGCTGGGCCTAGTCATGCCATAGATGGTGGTGTTGATGAGGCTGGGCCTAGTCATGCTATAGATGGTGGTGTTGATGAAGCTGGGCCTAGTCATGCTATAGATGGTGGTGTTGATGAGGCTGAGCCTAGTCATGCTATAGATGGTGGTGTTGATGAGGCTGGGCCTAGTCATGCTATAGATGGTGGTGTTGATGAGGCTGGGCCTAGTCATGCTATAGATGGTGGTGTTGATGAAGCTGGGCCTAGTCATGCTATAGATGGTGGTGTTGATGAGGCTGGGCCTAGTCATGCTATAGAGATGGTGGCATAGCTGAGACTGGGTCTAGTCATGTCATGGATGGTGATATAGATGAGTCTGGGCCTACAGGTTATCCAAGTGGATGAGGAGAGTATAGTGGGGAAGGGGAAGTGACTGGGGGGTGGAGGATGGTGTCATGTGGAAGAGGAAAAAGGGGGAGAAGAAATTAGATGGGAAGGGAAAGGCTGGTGTGGTCAAAGGCAACAAGTAACATTTGCGTGGTGCTGGGGGGAGGCCCCGACTAGAGAAAAAGGGCAGGTGGTCAGAATGGGAGATGGAGACGAAGAGGAGGAAGGTGAGTCTGAGGAAGAGTATGATGAGGAAGCTTTCTTTTCAAACTTGTCCTCAGTGGGTCCAGAGCTGACAGCCAGTCAGGAAGAGGGGTCAAAGTACATGGTGAGAGGACTGTCAATGTTCCTGAACGAGATTAAAGGGAAAAGCTTTTTTTTCTTAGATCCGGGAAAGTTTGTAAGATCCGTACAACACGCTATGGAACATGAGGGGTATGATGTCCTCTCACCCAGGAAACGTTTTAGGTTGAGGAAGTGGGTCACAACTG
Organism: Oncorhynchus gorbuscha; assembly: GCF_021184085.1. NCBI lineage: Eukaryota > Metazoa > Chordata > Actinopteri > Salmoniformes > Salmonidae > Oncorhynchus > Oncorhynchus gorbuscha. Next base: position 66,111,457 of record NC_060178.1, read on the forward strand.
TGCGCAAGGATCTACGTTCAGACACTGTTTAGATTTTTTTTTTTTCTGGCACTGGGGTTTTTTGATATTTGTTAACTCTCCCATGTAGTGCATGAGGAGACGCTGGTGTTTGGCCGGGACTGGAACTGTACAATGGATTTTTACAAAAGACAGAAATGGGGAGGAGCCTCATTCAGGGTCAGAGGGACATCATTAATTAGTTTGACCTAGTGGATGTTTGGAGATCTCGACATCTTAACACAAGACAGTATACATGGGTGAAGGTCTTTGGGCATCGGGTGAGTGCAGCCCGACATGATCGGTTTTACATGTCCAGGAATCAGAGCAATAGGCTGTTGGGCGCTACCATTCTCCTGGTAGGTTTTTCAGATCACCATGTAAGCATGGCTCGGATGTCTATTTCACCAGGGCCTCAGCATGCATCATATTGGAAGTTTCATGTACATCTCTTACAAGATGCCAACTTTTGCTCAGGTTTCCAGACTTTTTGGGAAAGGTGGAGGCAGTGAAAAGAGGAGTATGAGTCTGAGTCAATGCTGGGATGTGGGAAAAGTCCAAGTTCGGCTTTTCTTTCAACAGTATACAGCTCTCTCATCAGAGGTTAGGAGAGTATTGGGGGAACTCGAGCGTAGTATCAGGGAGGTGGAAGTAGAGCTGGTGGGGCAAGGCAATGTAGGCATCCACGTTAACTTAGCAGAATTACGTAGGGACCTGGGCAGTTTTTTCCAGGTTAAAGCAAAGACAGCAGTGTTCTAAGGCACTGTATCTCAGTGCTTGAGGCATCACTACAGACACCCTGATTCGATTCCAGGCTGTATCACAACCAGCTGTAATTGGGAGTCCCACAGGGTGGTGCACAATTGGCCCAGCGTTGAACGGTTTTTGCCAGTGTAGACCGTCATTGTAAGTAAGAGTTTGTTCTTAATTAACTGACTTGTCTAGTTAAATAAAGGTTACAGTTCCTTCTTCTTTGGTTTGGAAAGACAGAGCGGTGAATCCAAAGATATGCATTGTTGGATGGGCGGGTGACCTCAGTGGTGGGGGAGTTGTGGGAGCGGACTGTGGAGTTTTCTACTGAGTTGTTTAGGGCAGAACTGTGTGATCCTATGTGTGCTCAGGTTTTGTTTGCGGAACTCCCTAAGCTCTCTCTGACACAGAGGTAAGAAATTGACATTTCGGCATAGGCAGTAACCCAGCTGTTGATGGAATTTTCCCAAAAGATTCTGGGGAATAATTGGACTCGGGTCGTCTTCTACCAAAGAAAGGGGACTTGTGTGAATTTAAGAACTGGAGGCCTGTGGCATTGCTTTGTGCGGACTACAAGATATTTGCCAAGGTCCTCGCTAACAGACTGAAGTCCCATCTGGACTCTATAGTACACAAGGACCAGACGTATTGAGTACCGGGACGCTCAATCACGGACAACCTGTTCTTAATCAGGAACATGTTGGACTTGTTGAGAGTTTCTCATGTGAACTTTGGACTGGTCTCTTTCGACCAAGAGAAGGCTTTTGATACAGTGGACCATAAGTATCTGTTTAATGTAATGTCTGTGTTTGGGTTTTGGGAAAGGTTTTTGGCCTGTGCGACAATGTTTTATGCTGGGGTGTCATGTATGGTCAAAGTGGGAGGAGGGCTCAGGAGGCCAATCTGGGTGAGGTGTGGCTTTAAACAAGGATGCCCTCTATCGGGGCAGTTACATACACTAGCCATTGAGCCTTTTGGGGGCCTACTATGCAGGACACTGCAGGGAGTATGCAGGACAGGCATGGGTGTGTTGACAGGCAAAGCAGTGTCAATGTATGCGACTGACGTTTATTATGGTCAGGGAATAGGCAGGATATGCAGGCACTAGACACTCGTCTGATGGTGTACGAGGGCGCTTTGTCAGCTACGGTGAACTGGAGCGAAAGGGGTGCTCTGTTATGTGGGGCATGGAGAGGTTGTGAAGGGATTGTAATTTTGGGGCTGTAACTGGGCACGAAGAGGTGAGTCAGGAAGAACTGTGAGGGGCTGTCACAGGCAGTGGTGTCAAGACTGGCCAGGTGGATGTGGCTCCTAAGTGACCCCAAGTGTCATATAGAGGGAGGGTGCTGATAATCAACATCCTGGCGGCATCCTGCCTGTGGCATAAACTGGCTGTCCTCAACCCCCCCACCGGTCTGCTCACAGACCTGCAACACAAGCTGGTGGATTCTTTCTTGTCGGGCCATCACTGGCTGAGGGTGCAAGTGTTGTATATGTCCATCCTGGAACGCAGGGTGGAACTGGAAAGCAAGGTGGCTGCATTCTGACTAAGGGCAGTGCAGAGACTGCTGTACCATACTGATGTCAGCTGGCGGGAACCAGCATGTGCACTGCTGAGGAGATTTGGCAGATTAGGCTTGGACCGGCAGCTGTTCCTCATGCGTCTGGAGAGTCTGAGTACAGCATGTCTCTCTGATATTTACTCTGCGGTGGTGAGGGCCTGGCAGCTGCTACGGCCCACACAAGAAGAGCCTGGACTGTGGGAGGAGCCTATCTTCCACAACCCAGACATCATTTTGAGATCGGTTCAGTCGGACAACCTGCATAGGCTACTGATGGTAGCGGGTTTACAAAGGCTGGGTGACCTGCGGCTGCTGTGGGAGGAGGGGTGGAAACCCTGAAAGTCCTGGCACATCAAACAGGACCAACATCTCTTACACTGCTGTAGAGATTCCTGGTGCAGGCCCAGGAGGCACAGTCTGAGCATGTAAGGGAGGTATGTTTAAGCGGGGGATGGGGATGGGCCACCAATGTTTCCGCCACTGCAGGTGACGGCAGAGACTGGGGACTGGCAAGGGGGTCTGGAGAACTTGTTGGACTTTAACACTCCAATCCTGGGGGAGTTTGAGGGTGTGGGAGGTAAAGCCCTCTACAACCTCTGCATTAAGGTGAGGAACATTAGGAGCCTAACGAGAGTGAAGGCACATCAGTGGCGGGGCATATGTAGGGCAGAGAGGATGGTGGGTTTTAGATGGAGAGGGTTCTACAAACTCCCAGTACTAAAGAGGTCAGGGGACCTCCAGTGGAGGGTTCTACATGGAGCCCCGGCCACAAACAGCTGGTTGACACAGGTCAACCCGGGAGCCAGACAGAGGGGTCCTTTCTGTGTAATGAATGCAACTTTGCATTGTGTGTTTTCTGTGTGCGCCAGGTTAATGTCATTAATGTCTCCTTTGGAATATCTGTGTGAGAGGTTGGGGGTAGAGTTTACTGTTGGGATGTTTTTAATGGGGTACAGGTATTCAAATAAGGAAAAGGCTAAATGAGTGTTGTTTAATTTTGTGTTTGCTCAGGCAAAGTTGGCTATTTGGCTAACAAGGAGGAACAGGGTCACACGTGGTGAGATAAGAGGCCCTTTACAGTGTGGAGATGTTTCAGGAGATATGGTGTTTCAGGGGGCTGTCTGTACTGCTGGGGAAGATGGGTACGATATACGCTTGTAGAAGTGGTGAGGCTTTGGTTATTGTGATGTGTGGTGATGTTTTGTACTGTGGGTTAGAGGGCAAGATGAGTATGCAGTATGTTTATTTTAAAAGGAGGGGGGTGAGGTTTTAATAAAATGATTATGTATCATTAAAGAAGACAAAAAGTCAAAAGAGTGTCTCTCTCTCAATCTCTCCATTCATCCATGCTGCCACCATGACACATATCGCAGATCCCAAGATATATTCTGACAACCAGGGAGGATACAGGGGCACAGTGACAGGGTGAAAGGACAGTCACCACACACACGCACAAACACAGTGTGTATGGAATATGTCAGGATGCGATCCCTGTCTTTTCCCACAGCTCCAGGCCGGCAGTGACGTGTGTGTGTGTGTGTGTGTGTGTGTGTGTGTGTGTGTGTGTGTGTGTGTGTGCGTGCGTGCGTGCGTGCGTGCGTGCGTGTGTGCGTGTGTGTGTGTGACTCTTGTCATAACTATTCTGGGTTTCCAATGACTCAGTCACCCAGGCTAAGCTGAGGTGAGTATGTCCCTCATGGTCCATCCACACACACAATCTGCATAATAATATAGTCCCACCACATCATGTTTTCTGATTAAACTGATTCTGACCATGTTACAAAAAGACGCAGAGTGATGGAGGGATACAAGAGAGTGATAAAAGGGCACACAGAGAGAGTAGGTGAGAAAGATTGCGGAGCGAGAGAGAGACGGCGAGAGATGTTTATTATTATTATATATTAGTTAAAGAGAAAGAGACCCCCCCTAACTTGAGCCACCCTTATAGACGCATTCACTCACTACTCTGTGTGCTCTGTAGACTGCTGTCATTGCAGTTTTCGCTATGTTAAAAAAAGGAAAGATATCTTGAGATATCTGATTTTATATCCTTAAATGACCATTAGCCACCACCAATTCTCCAAATAAGACTGACATGATAGGAGAAGATAGACAGGGATCAAGTTTAGAACCTTTTCAAAGAAAATATGAAGAACCATCATAGTACAATACAATATTTCAAATGATCTCTTCACACAGGATGATATGTGTTATTGTTTCAAGTCAGGAAGGAAATCGTATTTGCTCTAATTTAAGTCAAATAAATGATGATTTCAAAAGTGAAGCTCAAAATGAACAATAGGCCTACACTGCCTTTTGTCTATACAAGAATGCTATTCAATGACTACAGCTCAGCGTTCAACACCATAGTACCCTCAAAGCTCATCACTAAGCTAAGGATCCTGGGACTAAACACCTCCCTCTGCAACTGGATCCTGGACTTCCTGACGGGCCGCCCCCCAGGTGGTGGGGGTAGGTAGGAACACATCTGCACGCTGATCCTCAACACTGGAGCCCCCCAGGGGCGCATGCTCAGTCCCCTCCTGTACTCCCTGTTTACCCATGCATGTCCAGGCACGACTCCAACACCATCATTAAGTTTTGATGTTCAGATGACACAACAGTGGTAGGCCAGATCACCGACAATGACGAGACAGCCTATAGGGAGGAGGTCAGAGACCAGGCCGGTTGGTGCCAGAATAACAACCTATCCCTCAATGTAACCAAGACTAAGGAGATGATTGTGGACTACAGGAAAAGGAGCACCGAGCACGCCCACAATTCTCATCGACGGGGCTGTAGTGGATCAGGTTGAGAGCTTCAAGTTCCTTGGTGTCCACATCACCAACAAATAAGAATGGCCCAAACACACTAAGACAGTCGTGAAGAGGGCACGACAAAGCCTATTCCCCATCAAGAAACGAAAAGGATTTGGCATGGGTCCTGAGATCCTCAAAAGGTTTTACAGCTGCAACATCAAGAGCATCCTGACTGGTTGCATCACTGCCTGTTACGGCAATTGCTCGGCCTCCGACTGCAAGGCACTACAGAGGGTAGTGCGTACGGCCCAGTACATCACTGGTGCTAAACTGCCTGTAATCCAGGACCTATACACCAGGCGGTGTCAGAAGGAAGGCCCTAAAAATGGTAAAAGTCCCCAGCCACCCCAGTCATAAACTGCTCTTTCTACTACCGCATGGGAGGAGATACCGGAGTGCCAAGTCTAGGACAAAAAGGCTTCTCAACAGTTTATACCCCCAAGCCATAAGACTCCTGAACAGGTAATCAAATGGCTACCCGGACTATCTGCATTGTGTGCCCCCCACCCCAACCCCTCTTTTACGCTGCTGCTACTCTCTGTTTATCTTATATGCATAGTCACTTTAACTGTACATTCATGTACATACTACCTCAATTGGCCCGACCAACCAGTACTCCCGCACATTGGCTAACCGATTTTACGCTACTGCTACTCTCTGTTCATCATATATGCACAGTCACTTTAAACCATATCTACATACTACCTCAATCAGCCTGACTAACCGGTGTCTGTATATGCCTCGCTACTTTTATAGCCTCGCTACTGTATTGAGCCTGTCTTTTTACTGTTGTTTTATTTCTTTACTTACCTATTGTTCACCTAATACTTTTTTTGCACTATTGGTTAGAGCCTGTAAGTAAGCATTTCACTGTAAGGTCCTGTTGTATTCGGCGCACGTGACAAATAAACTTTGATTTGATTTGATACGGGTGTGGTGCATGACATGGAGAGTGGAACTCTCAGATAATCTGTCATTTTTTTTGTTTGAAAAATCTACCCAAATCCCATTGTCAATAACAGAGTGTTCTGAAATGGTTATCAATAAAACTATGCTAGAACAATCTACAGTAGATTAACAACTCATACAGTTCAATTTAGATGCTCATAAACAAAATATTAGTCTACAATGGCATTACTTTCTCATATACTGTGCATTACAGATTTTTAATAACTCCCGCTCACTCACTCTCTCTCTCACACACACACACACACACGCACGCACACACACACACACACACACACACAGGCACACACGCACACGTTCAGACAGCCAGTCTTGTACAGCTAACCTTGTGGGGACACACAATTCAGTCCCATTCAAAATCCTATTTTCCCTAACCCTTAACCCTAAACCTAACCCGTACTCTTACCCTACCCCTAACCTTATCCAAAAAATCCTAACCTTAACCCATTCCCTAAAACTAACCCGTAAACGTAATTCTAATTATAACCCTAACAGTAATTCTAACATTAACCCTAATCCCCCTAGAAATAACATTTCACCTTGTGGGGACCAACAAAATGCCCCCAGTTGGTCAATTGTTTGTTTCTTTACTATTCTTGTGGGGACTACTGGTTAAACATGTCCACACACACACACACACACACACACACACACACACACACACACACACACACACACACACACACACACACACACACACACACACACACACACACACACACACACACACACACACACACACACACACACACACATATAAGACTGGAGAGAGAGTTGCATTCATGTGGTGCATGCTCCCTACTCCTGTTGGAACATGACAACACGGACACTGACTGCAAGGCTGGGATTCTGAGTGTGCGTGTGTGTGTGTGTGCGTGTGTGCCGCATGTGTGTGTGCGGGTGTGTGTATCCATGTTGCTGAAGTAATGCTGTGAATTGGCTTTAAAAGGGAAGGTTGAGGGTGTGTAAGGTTAGAGCTGTGTTTCCCAGAAGATGTCAGTGAGAGCCAGTGCTGTTGTGTCTACACTCCAGAAGGTACAAGAGGGGGGACCTATAGGGGGGAGGGAACAAACACACACGCAGACACACACACAAACACACACACACACGCACACACAATTTAGACACATAGAACCCTATGAGGACACAACTATGAAGACAGAACTCACAACTACCTTTGAGTCTCTTCATCTGTGTACAAGAGACATAAGTGAATGTGTTTTATGTTAAACCTCTCTAGGGTACGTGGGGTACGCTAGCGTCCCGCCTGGCCAACCTCCAGTGAAATTGCAGAGCACCAAATTCAAAAACAGAAATACTCATTATAAAATTTCATAAAACATGCAAGCGTTATACATCGGTTTAAAGGTTAACTTCTTGTTAATCCAACCTCGGTGTCAGATTTTAAAAAGTAGAGGAGTTCCACAAGTCAGAAATACTGATATTGCATTCACAAGTCTCCCATTTACTCAATAAATGTTTGTTTTATTCGATAAAGTCCCTGTTATTATCCAAAAACCTCAGTTTTGTTCAGTAATCCACAATATCAAATGCAGTCACAACAGGCAGACGAAAAATCCAAATAGTATTCGGAAAGTTCGTAGAAACATGTCAAATGACGTTTATAATGAATCCTCAAGTTGTTCTTCGCCTAAATAATAGATTATATTTCAACATATTTCAACATTATATTTCAACAACAAAAACATTGTCAATATAAAAGGTAAGCAAGAAAGGCGCGCTCTCGGTCATGCGCATGAAAAACCTCTGGGACACTGCAGGATCCACTCATTCAGAGTGGTCTTACTCTCTCATTTTTCAGAATACAAGCCTGAAACAATTTCTAAAGACTGTTGACATCTAGTGGAAGCCATAGGAAGTGTAATTGGAGTCCTAGGTCAATAGATACTGTAATGACATTCAATAGAAAACTACAAACATGAAAAATCTCACTTCCTGGATGGATTTTTCTCATGTTTTCGCCTGCCAAATCAGTTATTTTATACTCACAGACATTATTTTAACTGTTTTGGAAACGTTAGCGTGTTGTCTATCCAAATCTATCAATATATATGGATATCCTAGCTTCTAGGCCTGAGTAGCAGGCAATTTACTTTGGGCACGCTTTTCATCGGGAAATGAAAATAGTGCCCCCTAACCTAGTGAAGTTAAACATTTTAGCCTGCTGAATTTGCTTTCATTTTGATTTCGGCACAAATTAAAACTTGACACTGACTTGCCCATGGATTGATGTTTTAGCATTGTCTCAATTAAGATTTTGGCATTCAGCTAGCCATGTGTATCAGGTTTAAGGTAAGACCCAGATGCACACCATGTTGAATAAACAATAGTTTAATGATCCAACCGGGGCAGGCAATAGACAGGTCAAGGCAGGCAAGGGTCAGTAACCGGAGGTGAGGCAATGGTACCGGACGGCAGGCAGGCTCAGGGTTAGGGTAAGCTGAGGTCAAAAATCCAGCAGGGGGCAAAGGTACAGGTAGCTAGGCAGGCTCAAGGTCAGGGGCAGGCAGAGTGGTCAGGCAGGTGGGCTCGGAGTCAGGACAGGCAAGGGTCAACACCAGGAGGGTGAGAAAAGAGAGACTGGGAAAAAGCAGGAGCTGAGAAACTAAATGCTGGTTGACTTGACAAACGAGACAAATTAGCAACAGACAAACAGGGAACACAGGAATATATACACAGAGGATAATGGGGAAGATGGGTGACACCTGGAGGGGGGTGGAGACAATCACAAGGACAGGCGACATGCTCGCACAGTAACAAGACCGCTAGATTTAGCTGAAGGCCGATGAGCAATATGCACCGTCATCGTACGGATGATGCCTGAGCTGTATATTATGGTATATGTACATATTCTCATTCACCCCTTTAGATTTGTGTGTATTAGGTAGTTGTTGGGAACTAGCTAGATTACTTGTTAGATATTACTGCACTGTCGGAACTAGAAGCAAAAGCATTTCGCTACATTCGCATCAGCATCTGCTAACCATGTGTATGTGACCAATAACATTTTATTTAATTTGATGTTTTTCAAGCATCCATTTCAATGTGGTTCCAAACCTCAAATTTGATCGTGTTTAAGATTAAGTTCAGGCATTAACTCCAAATTTTAAGGGTAGGGTTACGTTTAGGCATTAAGTCTGAAATATTACGGTTAGGCATTATCTCTGAATGGTTGAGGTAAGGGTTAAGGTTTGAGATGGATTTGAACAATAAACCTTGGCACAAGAGGCTCATGCGAGAACTACCTATCCCGGATCTGGGAGAATTGTCATCAAAAAATATTACGAGAAAATCTTCATATTCATGAAATCACAAGTGAAATATAGCGAAACACATCTTAGCCTTTTGTTAATCACCCTGTCATCTCAGATTTTGAAATTATGCTTTACAGCCAAAGCAAGACAAGCGTTTGTGTAAGTTAATCGATAGCCTAGCATAGCATTATGTAAAGCTAGCAGCAGGAAGCTTGGTCACGAAAATCAGAAAAGCAATCAAATTAAATCGTTTACCTTTGATGAGCTTCGGATGTTTTCACTCACGAGACTCGCAGTTAGACAGCAAATGTTCCTTCTGTTCCATAAAGATGATTTTTATAGCTGAAATACCTACTTTTCTTGTCCACATTTTGTTGAGAAATCAACCGGAAATTGCGGTCACGACAACGCTGAAAAAAAGTCCAAATGATGTCCATAATATCGACAGAAACATGGCAAACGTTTATTATAATCAATCCTCAAGGTGTTTTTCAAATATCTATTAGATAATATATCAACCGGGACAATTAGCTTTTCAGTAGGAGCGAGAGGAACAATGGCCACCTCTGTCTATTACGCACTCTGAGAGCCACCACCTGACCACTGATACAATGTTGTCGTTCACGCTCATTTTTCAAAATAAAAGCCAGAAACTATGTCTAGTGGCTGTAGACACATTAGGGAAGCAATATAAAATATCCCTTTCAATGGGCAATAGGGATGCACAGGAACACAGGGGTTTCAAAATAAGAGTCACTTCCGGATTGGATTTTCTCAGGCTTTCGCCTGCAATATCAGTTTTGTTATAGTCGCAGACAATATTTTTACAGTTTTGGAAACATTCGAGTGTTTTCTATCCTAAGATGTCAATTATATGCATATTCTAGCATCTGGTCCTGAGAAATAGCCCGTTTACTTTGGGAATGTTATTTTTCCAAAAATGAAAATAGTGCCCCCTAGTTTCAAGAGGTTATGCCCATCTTCAATCCACATCTATCATCTCCATCCCCGTCTACAATCACCATCCCCGTCTACCATCTCCATCCCCGTACACCATCTCCATCCCCGTCCACCATCTCTAACCCTGTCCACCATCTCATTCCCCGTACAACATCTCCATCCCCGTCCACCATCCCCGTCTACCATCTACATCCCCGTCTACAATCTCCATCCGCGTCTACCATCTACATCCCCGTCTACAATCTCCATCCCCGTCTACCATCTCCATCCCCATCTACCATCTCCATCCCCGTCTACCATCTCCATCCACGTCTCCCATCCCCGTCTACAATCTCCATCACCGTCTACCATCTCCATCCCTGTCTACCATCTCCATCCCCGTCTACAATCTCTATCCCCATCTACCATCTCCATCCCCGTCTCCCATCCCCGTCTACCATCTCCATCCCCGTCCACCATCTCCATCCCCGTCTCCCATCCCCGTCTACCATCTCCATCCCGTCTACCATCTCCATCCCTGTCCACCATCTCTATCCCCGTCTACCATCTCCATCCCCGTCTACCATCTCCATCCCCGTCTACCATTTCCAGCCCCATCTACCATCACCATCCCCGTCTACCATCTCCATCCCCATCTACCATCTCCATCCCCATCTACCATCTCCAAACCCGTCTCCCATCCCCGTCTACCATCTCCAACTCCATCTACCATCTCCATCCCCGTCTACCATCTCCATCCCCGTCTCCCATCCCCGTCTACCATCTCCATCCCCGTCTACCATCTCCATCCCCATCTACCATCTCCATCCCCGTCTACCATCTCCATCCCCATCTAACATCTCAATCCTCGTCTACCATCTCCATCCCCGTCTCCCATCCCCGTCTACCATCTCCATCCCCGTACACCATCTCCATCCCCGTCTACCATCTCCATCCCTGTCTACCCTCTCCATCCCCATCTACCATCTCCATCCCCGTCCACCATCTCCATCCCCGTCCACCATCACCATCCCCGTCTACCATCTCCATCCCCGTCCACCATCTCCATCCCCGTCCACCATCTCCATCCCCGTCTACCATCTCCATCCCGTCTACCATCTCCATCCCCGTCTACCATCTCCATCCCCATCTACCATCTCCATCCCCGTCCACCATCTCTATCCCTGTCCACAACACAAAACCAAAACCAACTTGAAGGTAACAGCGCTCACGGTTGTCCCTAGTGGCTGGTTTCCACGTAATCTCCCAATGTCCTAAGACATGGATGGATATCGATTACTGACTTGTATCAATGGTGACCTGGCATGTTTATTTGCTGTAACGTGTGCTGTTGCCCAGCTACAGTGCCTTGCGAAAGTTTTCGCCAGCCTTGAACTTTGCGACCTTTTGCCACATTTCAGGCTTCAAACATAAAGATATAAAACTGTATTTTTTGTGAAGAATCAACAACAAGTGGGACACAATCATGAAGTGGAACGACATTTATTGGATATTTCAAACTTTTTTAACAAATCAAAAACTGAAAAATTGGGCGTGCAAAATTATTCAGCATCCTTAAGTTAACACTTTGTAGCGCCACCTTTTGCTGCGATTACAGCTGTAAGTCGCTTGGGGTATGTCTCTATCAGTTTTGCACATGGAGAGACTGAAATTTTTTCCCATTCCTCCTTGCAAAACAGCTCGAGCCCAGTGAGGTTGGATGGAGAGCATTTGTGAACAGCAGTTTTCAGTTCTTTCCACAGATTCTCGATTGGATTCAGGTCTGGACTTTGACTTGGCCATTCTAACACCTGCATATGTTTACTTTTGAACCATTGTAGATTTTGAACCATTGTAGATTTAGCTTTATGTTTTGGATCATTGTCTTGTTGGAAGACAAATCTCAAGGCACTGTATTACAAAGAACAATCCAATATTTGAGACTCACATTAAAATAGGGTTTTACTGTCATTTTAACCATTTTAACCACCTTCTTATGTACATTATGTATTTTATGTAGACCCTTAAAGTAGGTGTGTGCAGTGTCTGCATTCCTTGTATTGTTCAAGCATATTTGACAGTTCTTATGACTAGTGCATTGGGAAGGTGAAACAAGTACCGAGTGCAGGAGAGGAGAGCACTGTCACATGGGACTCTGTATTGATTGAGCTCTGACACTGATTGAGGCTCCCTTCACAATGCCATCCTGCTTAATATGTGTGCATTAAGTGTGTGTGTGTACACCTGTGTGTGTGCATAGATCACATAGATCCCAGTCCCATTGCAGCTGGCCTAACATTACTACCACTGTATGTCCAGCCATTGTGGGATGTAAAAAGGGTCTCCCTTTTCACGCCACTCTTTCTTTGTTTACTCTCATCCCTTTGTTTCTATTCATCATTAATCCCTCCGCCTCAGTCAGGGATGTCAGTGTTTTTCTTTCTCTCCCACCCTCTCTTCCTCCGCCTCCCTCTCTCCTGCTCTTGCTCCTTGTTCTCTTTCAGTGCTTGTCATTGGTGGCCCATTCACTCTCCACCATTCAGCCCCTGACATCCCTATGCTCGGATAATTACCCCCCTCCCTGTGTGTGTGTGTGTGTGTGTGTGTGTGTGTGTGTGTGTGTGTGTGTGTGTGTGTGTGTGTGTGTGTGTGTGTGTGTGTGTGTGTGTGTGTGTGTGTGTGTGTGTGTGTGTGTGTGTGTGTGTGTGTGTGTGTGTGTGTGTGTGTGTGTGTAGATCTAGGCTGTAGGCTGGAGGGATGGATGAGGGGCCAAGTTCAAGGGCACATGCTGGAACCCAGACACATAAACAAGGAGAATGGTGTGAGAGTCCATAAAGACAGAAAGGTTAGCGGGAGGGCAGACTGTACACTAAACAGCCCCCATTACCTGCTTCTTTGTTTATATAAGAACCTACTGAAAACACTCTACATGGCCGGTATAGCTGAACCCTCCCAGCAGTATGTCACAGTGTGTGGGTTGTGCGTTCGCATTCTTGCCATGCTCTCGTCTTTGGATTTGAAGGAGACCTTCTTTAATTAAAAAAGGACAGTTTAGAGGGAAGTAAATAAACAAAGCCGTTTTTTTCCTTTGCGAGTATTGGATGCTGGCCAATCGGGAGGCAGAAAGTGATCGGAAAGGGGACCCCCTCCTGCTCTTCCCTCTCTCCTCTTCCGTAGTATCATTCTCTCTATCAGATTCCCAGCGAGTTTTGGGTATTGATTGGATGGGTCTGCATCTCGGCACTGGAAAATGACGGTTTGGTGAAAGCTTAGAGGAGGGTTGGAGATAGAGAGAAATTCTCTAGTATACATGAAGATGTGAAGACTGAAGGCACCCCATAGACAGACACACACACACACACACTCCCCTTTAACCCTTTCAAATCCAATCAGGCCTAATAGATTGGCTGGCAGTAGCAGCATATCAAAATATCTAACTTACAACCTTCTATTTCAGCCAGCCCCACACTCCGCCCCTCTCTGCCCTCTAACCCATATGCGAGGAGGATGTACCCTACCTCCCCCAGTTACCATGCCAGCAGTGTGTGTGTGTGTGTGTGTGTGTGTGTGTGTGTGTGTGTGTGTGTGTGTGTGTGTGTGTGTGTGTGTGTGTGTGTGTGTGTGTGTGTGTGTGTGTGTGTGTGTGTGTGTGTGTGTGTGTGTGTGTGTGTGCATGCACATCCTGTCAGATTTGCATGTGTGTGTTATCTATTTGAATAAATTGTGCTGGTTTATAACCCTGGTGATGTGGTACGGCCGGTGGTGCTAATTTACAGTCAGTCTAGTGTGTCCCCGGCTTGATGACACCATCTGAAGCATGTTGTCTAGACGACATTGAACCCTCCGTCCGCCCGGGGTAATTGTTTTATGCAAATGATAAGAATCCAAGGGTGACGTGTCGGAGCCGAGCCTCAGCCCAGCCTCTCTCTCTCTGTGTTAGTTGATTGAGGTGTGCTGTGACTTCTGCAAGCCAGTCAGCAGGCTACATAAGATAAACTGGCCTATTAACAATCTGTGGTGTTATTATTATTGTTATTATGGAGATGATTATGTGGCGTTGCCCTCAAGGCCTATAGGGGATGGGATTGGGAGAGAGAGAGAGGAATTATACACACAATACCAGTGGTAACTGATGATATAAACACACACACACACACAAACACATGTCGTGATAGACACATATCGTCCATGCACAAAACCGAGGAACAACACTCTCACACACCCTCAGGTCATTGAAAAAAGGCCAAACACTCCCACGTGCTCCCACACTATAACAGCTATCGCTACCTAAGTATGGTTCTCAATCAGAGACAACGATAGACAGCTGTCCCTGATTGAGAACCATACCCCGCCAAAACAAAGAAATACAAACACATAGAAAAAGAACATAGAATGCCCACCCAAATCACACCCTGACCAACCCAAAAACAGAGACATAAAAAGCTCTCTACGGTCAGGGCTTGACAGTACACCCCCCCAAAGGTGCGGACTCCGGCCGCAAAACCTGAACCTATAGGGGAGGATCTGGGTGGGCATTACTCTGCGTTGGCGGCTCTGGTGAGGGACGTGGACCCCGCTCCCCCTCTAGCTCGGCCCACTTAGGTAACACCTCTAGAGCCGGGACCCTCACCACTGACCCTGGACTGAAGGCCCTCGTAGAGAGTGCCACTGGAACGAAGGGCGCCTCTAGACTGAAGGGCGCCTCTGGACTGAAGGGCGCCTCTGAAGGCTGAAGGACGCAGGATACCCTGGGCCGAAACGGCTCACCAGAGACCAAACGTGCTGAGCTGGCACAATCCACCCTGGCTGGATGCCCACTCTTGCATGGCACTTGCGGGGGGCTAGCATGTAGCACTCCGGGCTATGAGCGCGCACTGGAGACACCGTGGGCTTCACTGCATAACACGGTGCCTGACCGGTGTCATGCTGCTTCCGGAAAAGCACGGGAAGTTGGCTCAGGTCTATTGCCTGACTCCGCAAATCTCTCATGTTTCCCTCCAACTTTTCTGGGGGGCTGGCTCTCGTGCCTGCTGTGCCGCCTTGCCTCATATCGCCGCCGCTCAGCTTTAGCTGCCTCCAGTTCTTCTTTGGGGTGGCAATATTTTCCCAGCCTGTCTCCAGGAATCCCTGTCCGTCCAATATGTCCTCCCAAGTCCAGGAGTCCTGAACCCTCTGCTCCCTGTTACCATGCTGCTTGGTCTGTTTGTGGTGGGTAGTTCTGTAACGGCCTTTGTCGTCGGATGAGGAAGAGTAGTCGGACCGAAGCGTAGAGTGGTAAGTGTTCATATTATTTATTGAACTGTACACTAAATACAAAAATAACGAGATAATTAATGAAACCGGAAATCCCGTAAGGTGCAAACACTGATACGGAAAACAACTACCCACAAAAACCCTGTGGGGAAAAACTACCTAAGTATGGTTCTCAATCAGAGACAACGATAGACAGCTTTCCCTGATTGAGAACCATACCCGGCCTAAACAAAGAAATACAAACACATAGAAAAATAACATAGAATGCCCACCCAAATCACACCCTGACCAAACCAAAAATAGAGACATAAAAAGCTCTCTATGGTCAGGGCGTGACACACACACACACTCTCACCCTTCATTCCTTTGCTATCGGGCTCCCTATCAGAGGGCAGAGGGTGTAATGTGGTCCAAGTCATAAGTGTAATTTCATGCTGGATTTGCAGTGCTCATCTGAATTGCATGTGAGCACAGGCTGATGGGCCTACGTCTCAGTCCCGGAGATTCAGACACAGATGCTGCAGTCACAGACACACACACACACACACACACACACACACACACACACACACACACACACACACACACACACACACACACACACACACACACACACACACACACACACACACACACACACACACACACACACACACACACAAGATCAACAAGATGGAGCCGACAGACACGGTAGCCCTGTTTCTACTTCCTAGCTAACTTTGCATTATAATGAATATATTTTTGTTATTTCTTTTATTTCTTTTTCTCAGAAAGATTTTTGCATTATTACTACAGCCTCGACAGTCACTCACCAGAAATTAGAGCAGAAATTCGACTTCCCTGACCTGGATCCTTTGTTTGAACTTCTCGAGGCAGCACTATTTATCCCGGGGGCTGCACTAAAACGCTGATGCCAGAGAAAAGGAAGAAGTGTGGCCCTTGTCAGACTCAGGCGGCATGCCTACCATCCACCACTTACGAGTAACTTCAAAACTGTAACTAGGCCACTCAGGAACATTCAATGACATCTTGGTAAGCAACTCCAGTGTTTATTTGGCCTTGCATTTTAGGTTATTGTCCTGCTTAAGGTGAATTTTTCTCCTAGTGTCTGTTGGAAAGCAGAATGAACAAGATTTTCCTTTAGGATTTTCCCTTTATTTCTATCCTGAAAAACTCTGTAGTCCTTGCTGATGACAAGCATACCCATAACATGATGCAGCCTCCACCATGCTTGAAAATATGAAGAGTGGTATTTATTTTGATTTATTTTGTTGGATTTTCCCCAAACATAAAGCTTTGTATTGAGGACATTAAGTTGATTAATTTGACACATTATAGGTAGTTTTACTTTAGTGCCTTAATGCAAATGGAATGCATGTTTTGGATTATTTATATTATGTACAGTCTTCCTTCTGTACACTGTAATTTAGGTTAGTATTGTGGAGTTAGTGCAATGTTGTTGAACCATCCTCAGTTGTCTCATATCACAGCCATTAAACTCTGTAACTGCTTTAAAGACACCACTGGCCTCATGGTGAAATACCTGAGTGGTTTCCTTCCTCTCCGTCAATGAGTCCTGTGTCTTGGTAGCAGTGGATGGCGGAAAAACAGAGAACACTGCAAAAACACAGCAAGAAATGTGGCAAATTAATTCACTTTTTGGCCTGATTACAAAGTGCTATGTTTGGAGCAAATCCAACACAACACATCAAGCATAGTGGTGGCTGTATCATGTTATCGGTATGATTGTAATCGTTAAGGACTGGGGAGTGTTTCAGGATAGAAAAAAGAAACAGACTGGAGCTAAGCACAACGAAAATCCTAGTGGAAAGCCTGGTTCAGTTTGCTTTCCACCAGACACTGGGAGATTAATTCACCTTTCAGCAGGACAATAACCTGAAACACAAGGCCAAATCTACACTGGAGATGCTTACCAAGAAGACAGTGAATATTCCTTAGTGGCCGTGTTACAGTTTTGACTAAAATCTGCTTTAAAATCTATGGCAAGACCTGAACATGATTGTCTAGCAATAATTACTAATTTGACAGATCTTGAAGAATTTTGTGTACAATCCAGGTGTCCAATTAGTTAATTTTGCCAGACAGACCAATGACTCAAATAGCTGCCATCCGGTCCCACATCACATTAGAGGCTTCATTCCACGTTCTACTGACTGTTGACATCTAGTGGAAGGCGTAGGAAGTGCGAACAGATCCATATTTTATTTGGATGTTAATAGGCGATGAGTTGAAAATCAACCAGCCCCAGAATTTCCACTTGCTGTTTGGAAGTTTGCCTGCCCTAGTTCTGTTATACTCACAGACATAATTCAAACAGTTTTAGAAACTTTAGAGTGTTTTCTATCCAATAGTAATAATAATATACATATACTAGCATATGGGACAGAGTAGGAGGCAGTTCACTATGGGAACGCAATTCATAAAAAGTGAAAATGCTGCCCCCTATCCCCTAACAGGAGTTACTACATATGCTGAGCACTTGTTGGCTGCTTTTCTCTTGGAACCACCAAGAGTCTTCCTTTGAGCTGACCTCCCGGCAAAACTGGGCAATCTGTGGAGTAGGGCCTTGTTCAGAGAGGTGACCAAGAACCCGATGTCTCTCTGACAAACAGACAGAAGCCAGTCGTCAGTAAAACGCACATGATAGCCCGCTTGGAGTTTTCCAAAAGGCACCTAAATGACTCTCAGACCATGAGAAACCAGATTCTCTGGTGTGACGAAACCAAGATTGAACTATTTGGCCTGAATAATAAGTGTCACGTAGTGGAGGAAACCTGGCACCATCCCTACGGGGAATCATGGTGGTGGCAGCATCATGCTGTCGGGATGTTTTTCAGCAGCAGAGACTGGAAGACAGGTCAGGATCAAGGGAAAGATGAACAGAGCAAAGTACAGAGAGATCCTTGATGAAAACCTGATACAGAGCGCTCAGGGCCTCAGATCGGGGTGAAGGTTCACCTTCCACCAGGACAACTACCCTAACCACACAGCCAATAAAAATCAGGAGTGGTTTCAGGCCAAGTCCATACATGATGCTATCCTTTCAGGATATATCAATCTCTAAATTGTCTTCTGCAATCTTTCTTGATTGTGTTTTGTATCTGTATCTCTACGTTAAGGCCAGTGGCATTCAGTGGCATTCGGTATTCGGTGTCCTGTGTGAATCTAAGTGTGCGTTCTCTAATTCTCTCCTTCTTTCTTTCTCTCTCTCGGAGGACCTGAGCCCTAGGAGAATGCCTCAGGACTACGTGACATGATGACTCCTTGCTGTCCCCAGTCCACCTGGCCGTGCTGCTGCTCCAGTTTCAACTGTTCTGCCTTATTATTATTCGACCATGCTGGTCATTTATGAACATTTGAACATCTTGGCCATGTTCTGTTATAATCTCCACCCGGTACAGCCAGAAGAGGACTGGCCACCCCACATAGCCTGGTTCCTCTCTAGATTTCTTCCTAGGTTTTGGCCTTTCTAGGGAGTTTTTCCTAGCCACCGTGCTTCTACACCTGTATTGCTTGCTGTTTGGGGTTTTAGGCTGGGTTTCTGTAAAGCACTTTGAAATATCAGCTGATGTACGAAGGGCTATATAAATACATTTGATTTGATTTGAGTGGCAGTATCCATCCACCTGTTCTTATTACATTTCCTAATCAACTCTTGAAAACCTGTCACAACTCTCCATTAAAACCCAGCATCTCCGCCGTCTCCTCCATTTCACTCATCGCACGACTCTTTCGTCTGGTCACTAATTTATTGTATCTTCAAGCTTTTGTCTTTTTCTTTTTTTTATCAATCTGTTCAGTCTGTGAAGTGTAGTAAGAGAAATACGCCCAATTACCAGGTTACAAGGCTCAGAGCAATTAAGGAAATGTACAGTTCAGACGAGGTTCAAGGGCTTCAACAAGGCCCGTCAGACACACACCGAGAGCCTCATAAAACTATGACTCATATTTTGCACCCAGTAAAGTCACAGTGAAGGGCCATGTCTGAGAAAAGGCATCGTTGAGTGATGGGCGTTGCCCAGTGAAATAATTTACTCTGCTCTAGCGATAAACACTGTTTGTTTCATTAAGTTGATTGTTTAACCCTTCGTTTGAAGAAAGGGATGTGTTGTTGAGGACAGGTATGAGGAATATACTAAAGGTGACACATTTTGTTTGTGAACTGATGTGAAGTACCAGACTAACATTTTAGATTCAAGCAAGTATATAACAAGTTAATATTTGTTACGGTGCACAAGTTCTTCTAATGGGTAATCGTACAAAATATTTGTTTTGGCAACCACAGCTCCCTAGGACAGCTGATATCCCAAGTCCTCCCTATCTGGGAGGGGAAAGGAACAGTTTGTCGTCTTCATTTCAGCCTGTTGCTCCCAATCTTTGACTCAGCAGTTGCTCAAGGGGCATGGACAGAGGCGAGAGGGAAGAGAGAGAAAGATAGCTATAGCAGCTGAGCTTTCAGCCCTCTTTAGGAGGATGTCTGTTAGAATCATTGACCTACACTGGACAAGGGGATAGAGAGAGAGAGAGAGAGAGAGAGAGAGAGAGAGAGAGAGAGAGAGAAAGAGAGAGAGAGAGAGAGAGAGGAGAGAGGAGAGAGAGAGAGAGAGAGAGAGGGAGAGAGCGAGAGCGAGAGAGAGAGAGAGAGAGAGAGAGAGAGAGAGAGAGAGAGAGAGAGAGAGAGAGAGATGTGGTGGTCCCAGTGACATATACTAAACTGACCCTCAACAAGAAAAGCAGCAGAAATAACGTGTGGAAAGACGAGGACTGTTTTTCTACAAAGAGAGAGAGGCAGAGAGTAGAGTGAGCGAGAAAGAGAACGGGAGAGAGATACAGTGAGCTCCAAAAGTATTGGGATAGTGACAGATTTGGGGTTGTTTTGGTTCTGTGCTACAACACTGGGTTTGAAATGATACAATGACTTAGAGGTTAAAGTGTAACTGTCAGGTTTTGGTGTTTTACTTATTTTATTACTGTCCCAATACTTTTGGAACACACTGTATATATAGTGGACCCAGTGGGGTCTAAACTAACCCTCAAAAAGAAAAGCAACACAAATAACTCACTCAACACAGACGGAATTTCAATGTCTAGTTTCCTTTAGTTTTGGTTGTTGTCAACTAACATGAGTCCAATGTGAAATCAACAAATACATTCCGCGTCATTGGATTGAGGTTTAAAGTTGGGTTAAGAAATTCCCTTAGGTTGATGCATTGGGAGTCCATCAAAACTAAGGCAGTTTATACAATTTTAAGAACATTACAAAACATTCACAACAAATTCAATCCCTTTTCACATTAATTCAGCATCATCACATAGAATTTTGTTGCCTTACATTTACAGTCACTCTTATCCAGAGCAACTTACAGAAGTGAATGCATACATTTTAATACCTTTTTTTTGTACCAGTCCCCAATGGGACTCAAACCCGCAACCCTGGCACTGTGTTCTATAAAATGAGCTACATGGGTCTACCTTACCATTCATCCTAAAACCCTCAAGGAGGAAAGTAGTGAAGAAGGAAAGCGACAACAGACACATAAAACACACACACATTCTCTCCCCCTGCAGCTCACCTCCGCCTCACCATTCGGCCGATCTTTGAAAGGCGACGTCCCAGAATTCCTCAGGGCCCCTCATTAGGCCTTAGCTCCATCTCTCAGCGGGCTGATGGGTAAACTTTGGAGAGGTCACCTCCTTTCCTTTCCTCTCCTCCCTCCCTTCCTCCATCCTTCCTTCCTCTCCTCCTCTGGTCCTGTCAGCGTGGAGTGTAAACAAGTAGAAAGGTTAGTGCTGTTTTCACCTGACGCTGTCTTCTCCCATTAGGGACAAAGGACAGTGAGCTAGCAGTCCTGGCTACACTCAAGCTCTGCCATAGAGGAACACAGATGAACACTGCCCTTGTACACCCAGTTACAGTAAGAGAGGTGTGCTGAACTGTTTTGTGTGCTGTGAAGCTGTGCTGGCGTGCTAATGCTTCTCTGGTTAGCATCACTGCATAGTATTAATAACCAAAGTTAGCATATCAGTTTGAGTTGGCTTTAGCCAGTAACGTGTACATTAAATTCCTGAAAATACACACCATGACTGGCTAGACATATCTCAGCCAGATCCTTCAAGATTCACATTGAAATTGAATGCCTGTCCATGTCGTGAAGACATTGGGAAATGCCTTCTAGGGACAATAGTTTACCCAAGACTCTGGATCCGAAGGCTGCGTCTTCAATCACAGTGGTAGATATTCATTTTGTATCTTTTTTGTTTTAACCCTAATCCAAACTTTAACCCTTTAGCTGAACTTCATTTTTAAAACCTATCCAAAACCTTAACCATTAACATCTAAATGTTACGTTTGGAGCAACTTTGAAATGTGACTTTTTGAGAAACCAAACAATGTGTAGCAGGAGGAGTAACTCAGGGTTTCAAAAACAGTTCAACATTTTACGAATGGGAAAACATGGATAAACGACAGAATCTGAAGCCAAATTTGTTGCATATCTCCCTTTCTCAACCCTTTCTCCTCAGTACACCCTCCTCCGTTTGCAGTCTCCGGTCATCTCTCTTCATTCTCTCTCTCTCTCTTTCACTCTCTCGCTCTCTCGCTCTCTTTCTCTTCCTCTACCCTGTTTCTCTCCACACTCTCCACTCCTCTCCCCTCCAGTAGTGGTGGATGTGTCTCAGAGTGTTCCTCAATCCTCCCCAGCCCAGCCCAGCCCAGCCCAGCCCAGGCCAGGCCAGGCCAGGCCAGGCCAGGCCAGGCCAGGCCAGTAAACATTCATTAGCCGGTGGCTCTCTCTCCCAGAGCTGCCTGCTGCCCGCCTGTCTGCCTCTTTGCTGACTGCTTGTGGAAAAAGCCATTTAGCCTGTAGAATGTCAAGGTTAGTGTGCGCTGTCCTTGTCATCAGTCTCTGCGGCAGAAGGTCAGGGATAAGCTTTCCTCAAATGGGCAGCGTCAAACAAAAGAGAGGCTGACTTAACTCACCCAGAGAAAGAGGACCTTCTCTCTCTCCCAGTCGATAAACAATCCTCTGGGCTGCACCTTTCTTTCTTTCTTTCTTTCTTTCTTTCTTTCTTTCTTTCTTTTTGTCCTCAGTCTCTGCAATGTTAACCCCCCTCACTGACAGTGTTAAGCCCCTCACTGACACTCCACCCCCACCTCACTCCACAATACACACACTCGCACTTCAATCATGGTCTACTGTATGGCCATACGGCAGTGTCCTGTAGGCTACGTTGGTCCCCAACCCTCAGCCTGAGTGGGTGGTGTTATGTAAAGGAATGACAGCTGAATGGTAGGACAACTGGGTCACTTCTAACATCATCACCCCATGTGGTACATTGGTCTTATCGCATCATGGTGCCAGCAGTGTTTCCCCCAATTTTATTCAGCAGCAGTGGCAGCGTTCGCGGAAGTGGGGTTGGGGTCAGGGGTCGGGGGTCGGGGGTGTGGGCGTGGCTTGAATCAATCTGGAATTTGTATTTGTATTTATTATGGATCCCCATTTTGGTAGTTGTCAACTAACACGAATCCAATGTGAAATCAACAAAAACATTCACCATGTCACATGATTGAGGTTAAAAGTTGGGTGAAGAAATTCCCTTAGGTTGATGCATTGGGGGTCCATAAAATTAAGGCAGTTTGTACAATTTTAAGAACATTACAATACATTCACAGATTTCACAATACACTGTGTGCCCTCAGGCCCCTACTCCACAACTACCACATATCTACAGTACAAAGTCCATGTGTACTTGTGTGTATAGTGCGTATGTCATTGTGTGTGTATATGCATGTGTCTGTGCCTATGTTTGTGTTGCTTCACATTTCCTGTTCCATAAGGTGTTTTTAAATTCAAATTGTACTGCTTGCATGAGTTAGTTGATGGGGAATATAGTTTCATGTAGACATGGCTCTATGTAGCACTGTGAGCCTCCCAGAGTCTGTTCTGGACTTGGGGACTGTGAAGAGACCTCTTGTGACATGTCTTGTGGGGTATGCATGGGTGTCTGAGCTGTGCGCCAGTAGTTCATACAGACAGCTCTCTAAATATTTTTTCACCTCTTACACACTAAATGTATGGAATTCAAAGTTACAATGCTTGTCTTTCATATATTTGGTCAGATATATTTGGATGTGTAGTGTCAGCATTTGTTGCTGCTATGTCATGACTCAATTTGCTAGTCTTGCCAATGAAAAAAAGTAGTTGGCAATATCAGTTGGTTTTGTGATGAATGAGCCATCTGATTCAATTAATGAGTTTGCCTTTTTTTCCACAATTTCAGTCAAGTTGCTCCAAAGCAATTTACTATCATTCTTTATTTCATTTATATTTGATCTTCGTGTAGTTTCTTCTTCATTTTATTCAGTTTAGTCACATGCTTTCTCAATCTGCAATAAGTTTGCCAATCGGTTGTGCAGCCAGACTTATTTGCCATTCCTTTGCCTCATCCCACTCAACCATACCATCATCCACATGGATTTAATAGATTTTATAGTCATTTTCTTAATGGATGCATGCTTATTAGCAACTAGAATAAGCAATTTCTTAAATGTGTCAAGTGCAGTGTCTGTTTGCTCCTCATTACACACCAGTGGCCAACAGATTGTCTGCACATCAATAATATAGGAATCACTACAAATGACAGCAAATATAAATATTTGTTGTTTTCAGCAAATTTCGTACAATTCTATACATTTTTGAATTGCTCTGAAAGAAAATGTTGCAGTATAAAAGCTAATTTCCTGCAATTAAATGCATTTGCTATAACATTATTTCAAAACCAATTGGGACCCCAATCAGGGCCCCTAGGCATGTACCCTGCGTGCCCTGTCAGTAATCCAGCCATGCCAAAAATACTCTTAATTAATTGTTTTGGGAATGTTCTATTCTACCTGCCTCTCTAGATTTTATTTGGTGATTTTTAATTTTCAAATATTATATTATTTAAACATACAACGAGTGTATAAAACACTAGAAACACCTTCCTAATATTGAAATGCTCCCCCTTTTGCCCATCAGAAAAGCGTCAATTCGTCGGGGCAAAGCATCTACAAGGTGTCGAATGCATTCAACAGGGATGCTGGCCCATGTTGACTCCAATGCAGTTGTGTCAAGTTGGCTGGATGTCCTTTGGGTGGTGGACCATTCTTGATACACACAGGAAACCCAGTGCGCAGGTGCATCCTGTTTACATTGATCATCCTTGAGATGTTTCTAAAACTTGTTTGGAGTCCATCTGTGGTCAATTCAATTGATTGGGAATAATTTGGAAAGGCACACACCGGTCTATATAAGATTCCACAGTTGACAGTGCATGTCAAAGGAAAAACCAACCCATGTGGTCAAAGGAATTGTTCGTAAAGCTCCGAGACAGGATTATGTTGAGGCACAGATCTAGAGAAGGGTACCAGAACATTTCTGCAGCATTGAAGGTCGCCAAGGACACTGTGACCTCCATCATTCTTAAATAGAAGAAGTTTGGAAGCACTGAGACTCTTCCTAGAGTTAGTCGCCCCGCCAAACTGAACAATCGGGGGGGGGTCAGGGAGGAGACAAAGACCTTGCTGGTCACTCTGACAGAGCTCCAGAGTTCCTCTGTAGAGATGGGAAATTCTTCCAGAAGGTAGCCACTCCTTAGCCACAGAAGCCACTCCTTAGTAAAAGGTTCATGACAGCCCACTTTGAGTTTGCCAAAAGGCATCTAAAGGACTCGCAGACCATGAGAAACAATATTCTCTGGTCAGCACCCCCACACCTCCTCCTCCATGCTTCATGGTGGGAACCACACGTGTGGAGATCATCCGTACACCTACTCTGACACGGTGGTTGGATCCAAAAATCTCAAATGTGGACTCATCAGACCAAAGGACAAATTTCCACTGGTCTAATGTCCATTGCGCGTGTTTCTTGTCCCAAGCAAGTCTCTTCTTATTATTGGTGTCATTTGGTAGTGGTTTCTTTGCAACAATTTGACCATGAAGGCCTGATTTATGCAGTCTCCTCTGAACAGTTGATATTGAGACATGTCTATTACTTGAACTCTGTTATGCATTTATTTGGGCTGGTAACTCTAATGAACTTATCCTCTGCAGCAGATTTAACTCTGGGTCTTCCTTTCCTGTGGCGGTCCTGAAGAGAGCCAGTTTCATCATAGAGTTTGATCATTTTTGCGACTTCACTGAAACTTTCAAAGATCTTGACATTTTCCTGATTGACTGACCTTCCTGTCTTAACCTTGATGTCACATTGTTCTTTTTAGCAGTATAAATTATCTATTTTGGAGGTTTTCAGTGTATTTTGAACACTCTCAGACAATGTGATTATTTGTGCACATAAATGACGAAAAGTTAACTTGAGTTAACTGATTAACTCTGACAGCCCTACACGTCACACTTTTTCCATCTTTCTTTTCTGATGAATTGATTTTGCCAATCTTTACCAATTACACAACCCTAACCTCCACCATTTCACATGAGCCTGGTTGTGTCAAAGCCACTGTTTTAATCATATTATCAGCAGGTCTTCAGGCCAGAGGAAGCATAAGACGAGGTAACCCAAGTTCACGTGTGTGTGTGTGTGTGTGTGTGTGTGTGTGTGTGTGTGTGTGTGTGTGTGTGTGTGTGTGTGTGTGTGTGTGTGTGTGTGTGTGTGTGTGTGTGTGTGTGTGTGTGTGTGTGTGTGTGTGTGTGTGTGTGTGTGTGTGTGTGTGTGTGTGTGTGTGTGTGTGTGTGTGTGTGTGTGTGTGTGTGTGTGTGCATGCATTTGCGTGTGTGTGTGTGTGTTTCTTCTTGTCCGCTCTGTAAGTCCTGAACAAATACCACTAACCCTTTGATTAGCCTGTCCACTACAGTTCCCCTTTCACTCTTTCATTCACTCTGGCCTCCATTCATTCCCTCTCTCCTACCCTCTCGCAGCTTCACTCCTCCGTACCTCTCCAGGTCAATGTTTGAACAGATGTATGTGGTTAAAGTCTGTTTTGAATGACACTGGATGTTTGTGTGTTTAGTTATTGAAAAGAGAGACAGGATTATTATGTTTGAAGATTGGGCCTAATACAGAGCAGTGAGTGAGCGTGGTGTGCAGGATGTCTGTGTGTGTGTGTGTGTGTGTGTGTGTGTGTGTGTGTGTGTGTGTGTGTGTGTGTGTGTGTGTGTGTGT
The DNA here is from genome assembly GCF_021184085.1 of Oncorhynchus gorbuscha. Taxonomy (NCBI): domain Eukaryota; kingdom Metazoa; phylum Chordata; class Actinopteri; order Salmoniformes; family Salmonidae; genus Oncorhynchus; species Oncorhynchus gorbuscha. The sequence goes on from NC_060178.1 coordinate 66,138,195, forward strand.
GTGTGTGTGTGTGTGTGTGTGTGTGTGTGTGTGTGTGTGTGTGTGTGTGTGTGTGTGTGTGTGTGTGTGTGTGTGTGTGCGTGGTTTTCCTCTCGCTAATGAACGATGATGAAATTAGTAAGTGAACCCTTTGTTTATCGCTGTGACAGGCAATCTCCAACCGTATTCTGTTTTCAATTTGACTTGTTTTGAGAATCTTCCATTGAATAAAGAGTAAGTCAAAACAGTTATCTCAACCAATTTTGATGATAGCTCGACCATCTACAACATCCGCATCTAACTTTTGCCCCTTGTGATTTCTATAGGTTTGAATGATGGGTTGATAGGCATGGATTATCTGTGATAAAAATGATAACACAGTACATTTACATTATGGGATTGTAACCCCCTATCAGTCTGATCACACGTGAACCTTTTTTTAACATAGTGGTAGCTTACAACGTGTTTGACCTTATCAAAGTCCTCCACATTCTTCCTGGCATAGCCCCATAACTCAGAAATGTGCAAATAAATAGCATGGCTATTAAGGGTGACAAGGGAGGGCTCAAGACACATCATGTGAGCTCTGTGAGGGGGGAGTCACAAGGCTTTCCACCAATGCATTTGTTTGAAGATGAGGGCTGTAAAAATAGAATAATAAAATCATCTTTGGGATGTTCTGTTCAGTAGTCTTGGGATCTGGTTATGCTCGTGAACTCTGGTCACCTCGTGAACTTTGACCATTGTCCTCTTCTCATACAGAGGCTATTTTATGCTTCCTATGGCCTGAGGACCGGATGATAATGTCATTAAAACAGTGGCTTTGACGCAACCAGGCTCATGTCACATGGTGTAGGTTAGGATTGTGTAATTGGTAGAGTGGATTAAAATAAATTAATCAGACAGAAAAGAAAAATGACAAAAGTCTGACCTGTTTTGTGTTGGGCTGTCAGTTAATCAGATCATTCTAGTAAACTTTTTGTCATTTTAATGCGCAATTATTTTTGTTGTTTCTATTAATCACGTTGTCTGAAAGCGTTCAAAATAACCTGAAAACATCCCAAATGCATCATCTATACAGCTGGAAACTACAATGCGATGTCAAAACAAGTGGGCATTGGGGTTAAGAAGGTGTGCTTCATCAATTTACCTGATTTTGTTAACCGTTACTTTGGACAAAATCAAGAAGTCAGTACTCTTGAATTACAGCTCAATTTGAGAAAATCCTGAATTTGCGATTAATCGTGATTGATCACAGCAAATCCTGCGATGGATTTTTTTTTGACATTCCTAGTCGTATGTCTTCAACTGATATTCTAAAGCCTTACTTAACAGTATAATATGGTGCAAAAAAAGATGTAGTTTACTTGAGTTAGTGTAGGCTGTAGGGTTGTCACCCATACTCCCTTTAGTGTCACTTTTCCATCACTACAGACACATAGAGAGATCCAGTAAACCACCCAGGGAGAAGTGGAGACAGGAGGCTGGCATGAGAAGAATGGACACAGGGGAGGGAGTGGGAGAAAAAAAGGGGAGATGGTGAGAAAAAGAACGGAGCAGGAATATAATCTATGGCAGATCAAAGGCTACAGCAGGCCCTTCTGCCTTACCACACACACACACACACGCACATGTTCTCTCTCCATCACACGGCCCTGTACCTGCTTTACCTCTGCCTCCCCTTGCACTCTCATCTGCATATCCCTTGCACTGCACTATAAATTCCACCAGAAACGGGCACTTATTCCTTCATAAATCTCTTCGTTGTCACTTTCAAATTAAAGAGATTTATTCACAGATGAACAAACCAGAGCAAAGCCGAGAAAGGGAACAGGGGATAAAGGGGGGGAAAACCTCTTCATCTTTAATGACCAACATGGCGGGCGGTGTGGGGTATGTATCTGCATATGCCTTTTGTGTGTGTCACGCTGGTGGCAGCCCCCAAGAAGGGAGGGTGTGCGCGTGCCAACAAAGCCCTGACAGCTCCCTGTGCCACAATCTCATCTGTTCCAGCCAGTGCGCTCCTCGGAAACTATTTAACTTTCATTACACACTGTTTGATATGGACTGAGAAAGGAAGGCATGCAGCGCCCGTACACTCATACGCTCTCATTCATTCTATCTACTGCTGTTTCTCCATTTTCACTCCCCCTCTCTCCCAGACTCATTCTCTTTCTCCATTGGTGACCCTCTATCCTCTTGTTTTCCCTCTCTCTCTATCTCCCTCTGTGTTCTCTCCTCTCTCTCTCTTCATCCTCTCTCTCTCTCTCTCTCTCTCTCCCTCTCTGGCTGCCTGTCAGAGGAGTATGTAGGCTGGTTAAATGGGGGACCTTTGAAGCTTTAGTTAGAGCTCACATTCCTCTCTTCCTTTGTCTGCGTCTCCTACTGTTGAAACAGTGATTCATGTACTGCTCGTCCAACCTCCATTAATTTCATGTAATGTAGCTTTTATCTCCGTCGCTGGGACCACTATCTCCTCCACCGTCTCTCTCTCTTTCTCTTTCACTCTCACACACACACACACACACACACACACACACACACACACACACACACACACACACACACACACACACACACACACACACACACACACACACACACACACACACACACACACACACACACACACACACACACACACACACACACACCACCTAATGTCTACTCTTCGCTGTCTGGCATCTCGCTTGCAGATTATTTTATTTTTTCCCCTTCTTTCTCTCTCCTTCTTTTTCCTCAAGGCAACTGGTTCTATTTGCCTCCTCCGCTGCTGTTAAAGGGTATTGGTGTAGCGTGTAATTTACTGGCAACAAAGACTGTCCACACTCCTTTACATCCTACACTTCTTCATCATCATTATCATCATCAGTCCCACCACCGTAAACATCAAACAAATCCATGAAATCCCAGACAGAAGATAGAGTATGTAAATGTTCCCTGTCAGATAAGCTGAGTTTCTGTGTGCGTTGTGTTTAGCACTCTGTCACTCCCCGAGAGCATGCCACTGCACCGAGCCGTGGAAATGTCAGGGGTCAAGTTTACATTGGAAAAGTTGGAACGCTAAACCACTGGCCACCCTGGGCCACAGAAAAGGTCAACGCCATGGCAACAGCTGGTGGATACTGTCACTTTGGACCCCCCAGTCACAGTTAAAACCCACCATCTGACATCACCCCTTTATTCATATTTATTTTGCTTCCATCTGTATCTGCAGGGGCCACATTTTGTGGCATTAGAATGAAATGTAATCATTTTAATTTTCTACGTAGTGCTTAACAAGGAGAACAAAGGGTATTGCATAGTATGGGAAACCATAATGTCGTATAGTGAATGTTCACTGTTCAACATCAGGAAGAAAATAGCCGTTAGACACAGATCTGTGATCAGCTTACGCTGCCCAAATTACTAACCATAATTGTTTTGGGGTTTAATGCAAAACTGACCTTAGATCAGTGTCGAGGGATGACTTCGTCCTTTTCCCATCAGGACCTGGGCACCATTAATCATTAGTCTAAGTGTCACAGCAGTTAAGAAGGGCTAGGGAGGGAGATAGCAGCATGTTGCCTGGGTTGGTGCCAAAAACACCATTCCCCAATCTCCTCTCCTCCCTATCCACTCTCCTGTTTCTCTTTTTACACTTCCATTCTGAAAGCTGTGCAGGTTGATCTTTAATCTCACCCTCTCTCCTCTCTTATCTCCTTCCCCCTCTCCTCCTCTCTCCTCCCTTATCTCCTTCCCCCTCTCCTCCTCTCTCCTCTCTTATCTCCTTCCCCCTCTCCTCCTCTCTCCCTGCAGCAGACCCAGTTGACTTGCTCTTCTCTATAGGGGGTATGATGTAGAGGTCTGGTCTTACACAGCTAACATATGTAAGAACACCTGAGCACCAGCCAGGCCAACCCCACTCCCCCCACACTACCCTCTCCCCTCCTCTGCCACTCAAGGGTTAATGTGCCCCCCAGCCGCGTGGCAGGGCAAGCTGGCCCGCTTCCCTCTCGCCCGGCCAGCCCCCATGCTGGGCAACCACGGCCCACCGACAGAATCCATTGCCCCGTCATGATCACATATGGAAGCCTTCCACCACCACCGACGCACCGGCAGGTAGGGGCCAGCGGGAAGGACGGATGGGTGGAAAGAGGGAGGGAGAGTTTGTTTTAACACAGCATATAGAGAATCAAGATTTTATGCAGCATTAAAAACACAGCAAAAGAAGAAAACCTGTCTCCTTCTATATCAGCTTACTATGTGCTGTCCAAATAGACCCGTGGAAAAAAATACATATGTAAATTGTAACAATTTTAAACACATTTAATGCATGTAAGGTCAATTTTATTTGTATATTTATTATCATTTAAGTATATTAAATACACTTAAAATGATCTAAATTTAGGCACTTTTTTACACTTACGTATATTCTTAGTATGTTAGATATAGAGCAAAACAAACATACTTAATAATACACCATAACTAAATGTTATGTATATTCTCAGAAATCATATCATATTATAAATCAAAATGTTGTGTGCAGAAAAGGATGCTTTGCAATATGCACATTTTAGTGCACATGTGCTTTTGAAAGTCCACTTTAAATATATTATGTGGACTTAAGCAGACTTTTAAGTACTTTTTCTTGAGATATGAATAAGTATACTATGAGGAAGCATGTTCCTCAGCTATGCATGTTTCCTTATGTAGAATAAACCAGCATTCTCATTGTCAACCTTGTCTGCGTTCTTCTGAACAGGAATTCAGAAACTACTTCAAAAGTCATTATGGACACTGGAACTACAGTGCAAAAGTATTCATACCCCTTAGATGCCTTCACATTTTAATTGTTACAAAGTGGGATTAAAATTAATTGAATTGTATTTTCATGTCAACAGTCTACACAAAATACTTTAATGTCAAAGTGGAAGATTTCTAGAATAAATAAAAAAGATGGATATAAATTAAATAACTAAAATACAGTCTTAACATAAGTATTCAACCCCCTGAGTCAATACATGTAAGAAACAATTTGGCAGCAATTACAGCTGTAAGTCTTCTTGGGTAAAGTCTCTTAGAGCTTTACACGGGATTGTGCAATATTAGCCCTTTAAACTTATCATAATACTTTGATCTCTGTCAATATGTTGGTGCTCATGGCTACACAGTCATCATCAAATATTGTCATAGATTTAAAGCAGATTTAAGTCAAAATTGTAACTCGGCCACTCAGGAAAATCCACTGTCTTCTTGATAAGCAACTCCAGTGTAGATTTTGCCTTGTGTTGTAGGTTATTGTCCTGCTGAAAGGTGAATTTCTCTACCAGTGTCTGTTGCAAAGCAGACTGAAGCCATTTTTTTCTCTAAGATTTTACCTCGATCCCGTTTCTTTTTATCCCAAAAAACTCCCCTGTATTTGATCCCCATTAGCTGCTGTCAAGGTAGCAGTTACTCTTCCAGGGGTCCGGCAGAATTAAGGCAGTTATACCATTTTAAAAACATTACAAACATTACATTCCTCAATCCATGTGTACGTGTGTGTATAGTACGCATGTTGTCATGTGTGTGTATGCATGTGTCGGTGCCTGCGTTTGTGTTGCTTCACATTCCCTGCTGTTCCATAAGCTGTATTTTTATCAGTCATTTTTGAAATATGATTCTACTGCTTGCATCAGTTACCTAATGTGGAATAGAGCTCCATGTATTCATGGTTCTATGTAGTACTGTGCACCTCCCATAGCCTGTTCTGGATTTGGGGACTGTGAAGAGACCTCTGGTGGCATGTCTTGTGGGGTACGCAGGTGTTGTTGATCCATCCCCAGTTTTCTGTTACTGTTTCACAATTGCCAGTGGCCTCGTGGTAGCATCCCTGAGTAGTTGTATTCCTGTCCTGCAGCTCAGTTCAGGAGTACGACTGTATCTTTGATGTGTTTGGGTGGTTTAATGCATAATCCACAGCATAATTATTAACTTGACCATGCTTAAAGAGATATCTGATTTGATATTGTTGCCCATCGACCAATCACTGCTCCTACGAGGCTTTCAAAATGGTCCTTGGTCTTTGTAGTTCAATCTGCGCTTGAAAGAGCCGCATGCAGGTGGCTAGATGCTCTCCCTGCAGTCTGATCCTCAAGTCTGTTTTGACCTGCAAAAACATAAAATATAATTAGAGAAGGGGGGGGACAAAGAGGAACTTCTTTCACATGTAAATGTTCTTAATCGTTTCATTGCAGAGAAGTCCCTCTCACAATGAAAGGAAGACATAGGTATAGTCAGTGCGATTGCTGCTAGGGAGGGAGATACGCTGCCATCAGCGTAGATTGCCCCCACTCATCAAACTGTGAGTCCAGCGGAAGGCAACAGAGTGGTAGTTCAACAGGAAAAAAGTTACGGCAACATTGGCCTAAATGTTCTCTTCAAAAGATTGTCACACTCACGCCAAACCTTGAATACTCTAACTAGCACATGTTGCTTTTATGAGAGCCACTGTTGCATCACAGCAGCCTCTGGTGCTTGCAATAACGGCCTGGAGAGGAGGGTCAGGTTAAAGATGTTTATCGTCTCACTAGAGAACACAGCGTGAGGTCCCAAAACACTGAAGGCCCCCAGAATCTCCAGGTTTTGGAACCTCCGTTCTAGGCTGTCCTGGAGGCCCCCAGAATCCCCAGGTGTTGGAACCTCCGGTCTAGGCTGTCCTGGAGGCCAACGAGATATGGATCCATGACCCAATTACAGCACAAAACAGAAAATAAATGATTAACGGCTGTTTGTTTTAGTTTATCCAAAACATATGATGTAACATTGGTTTCATCACTGCATTTGAAAACAAATGTTTTTATCTCCTCTCTGAACTGAGCCCAGAACTGATCCCTGGTCTTGGTCTTCTGCAGCTGGACTCTCCCTCTCCTCTCCCTCTCCTCAATTTTGAATGCGCCCGGACACATTGGGTCATCGAGGTCCTGGTGGAGTTGGCTCAGAAATTAACACATAATGCTGTAGACTAGTACAGACTAAATATGCACAAACATTTTTAGCCTTTAGCCTAATTAAAGGAAATTTTACTAACCATGTTGCATATTATATCCACGGCTTCAGTCTGTCAATTTTAGGCCACTATCCGGATTGCCGGTGGTACGCACTTGGCCTTACTCCTCTCCTTTTATCTACTTCTCTTTCTTCTCCTTCTCTGCTCTCCTCTCTCCTTTTCTCCTTCCATCTCCCCTCCTAGCTCTCTTCTCTGCTCTATTCTGTCCTACATGCATCCCTACCTCACTCCTGGGTTTGTGCCTCTTCTCTGTCAAGTAAAGTAAGCCATATACTTGTTATGAAAACAATAGCTTAAGCTTTTAAAGAGTTAAAACCTCTTGTGCCTATATGTTCCCCAGCGGGACTACCCCCCCCCCCCCCGTTCGGTGGTGCATGGAATGGAAAAAAATATTCTTAGAAATATTTAACCTCCACACATTAACAAGTCCAATATCTCAAATGAAAGATAAACACCTTGTTCATCTACCCAGCGTGTCAGATTTTTAAAATGTTTTACGGCGAAAACACAGCATATATATGTTAGACCACCACCAAAACAAAGACTAAATGTAGCCATTTTGTCCAGCAAAAGATAAAATCACAAAAGCAGGATTAAAAGAAAAATCATTCACTAACCTTTTGAAAATCTTCATCAGATGACAGTAATATGACATGTTACACAGTACATTTATGTTTTGTTTGATAATATGCATTTTATATTCATAAATCTCGGTTTACATTTACGCCATGTTCAGAAAATGCTCAAAAATGTCTGGAGAAATTATGTAAAGCTCCGCCAGATAACGCCAGATAACAGAAATACTCATCATAAACTTTGACTAAAGATACATGTTCTTCATATAGTTAGAAAGATACACTTGTTCTTAATGCAATCGCTGTGTCGCATTTTTTTTACGTTACGGAATTAGTTTACAATTCAACAATCTGAGACGGCACTCAGACGTAACAATATTCCTCCGCTATGTTGGAGTCAACAGAAATACAAAATTACAACATAAATATTCCCTTACCTTTGATGGTCTTCGATCAGAATGTAGTGGAAGGAGTCATACTTACCCAATACATCGTTTTGTTTCAATTTTAGTGTCCATGTAGTAGCATATGCTACCACTTTCAGCTCAAATGCGCCAAAAATGACTTCTGGTCCAGAATAAAACTTCCAAATTACATATTATAGGTCGACTAAACTGGTCAAAGTGCAGAATCAAGCTTTAGGATGTTATAAACGTACAAATTAATGGCATTCCAACCGGACAATCCTAGTTCATCTAGGGCTGGCTGGAACAAAGGAAGCTCCTGTGCCCAAAGCGCGCCCTAACGCACATGGAAATCCTCGCGACACTCAAAGTTTTTCGCCTCATTGGGTCAAAGTTTGCACAATTAAACGCTCTACTGAATGAGGACATCTAGTGGAAGACATAGAAAGTGTTTCCAGATCCATAACTGGTTGGGAAGGGAGGGGGCGATGACACCAAAGTTGCCCCAACTTTCACGATTCAAAAACTAGTTTGGAAGATTGCCTGCCCTGTGAGTTCTGTTATACTCACAGACATAATTCAAACGGTTTTAGAAGCTTCAGAGTGTTTGTTTTCTATCCAATAATAATTATAATATGCATATATTAGCAATTTAGGACAGATTTCTATGCAGTTTACTATGGGCACGCAATTCATCCAAAGGGGGCAGTATTTTCCCTATCCCTAACAGGTTCTAAGTCAGAACCGTCCAGAGTAGTGATGCTAGACGGGTGGGTGGGTGCGGGCAGCGATCGGTTGAAGAGCATGCATTTAGTTTTACTTGTTAACTGAAGAAAGTTAATTTAATTCAGCCTGATTTAAATTTCGCAAGCTAAATTAACGTTACCTGACACTCTTGTCCCTGCTCCCCCTTTCTCTTTCGCTGTTGTGCCTGGAAATATTTCAATAAACTCATCTGAGAAAAAAAAATGAAGACAGATAAATGTAGCTGTCTTGCTTGCACTTGATACAGTTCCAGATGAACAGACTAGCTAGCTCGACTGATAACATTAGTTAGTAACCTTTTAAGGTATAGGGGGCAGCATTTCCACTTTTGGATAAATAGCGTGCACAATTTCAACTTCCTGCTACTCATGCCAGTAATATATTATATGCATATGATTAGTAGTTGTGGATAGAAAACACTCTGAAGTTTCTAAAACTGGTTCAATCATGTCTATGACTATAACAGAACTTATGTAGCAGGCAAAACCCAGAGGAAAAACTGTCCAGAATTATTTATTTTTCCTCTGACCGTTCCATCAGCTGTCTTTGCCAAGGAAAATTTGATAGCGCCCATTTTACAGTTCCTACGACTTCCACAGGATGTGACCAGTCTTTGGAATTGGGATGAAGTTAATCATTGGTGAAACGAAGAGGCACATCCTGGAACAACGTTACACTGTTGAGAGTTACGCAAGAGGGATAAAGGGGCATGTTGTTTACTTTCTCTATCGAATACAGTTTGCCCCATCTACAATTTGATCGATTATTAACGTTTAAAAATACCTAAAGTTGGATTACAAAAGTAGTTTGAAATATTTTGGCAAAGTTTATAGGCAACTTTTGAAATGTTTTGTAGTGACGTTGTGTTTTGGAAAGCTGTTTTTTTCCAGATCAAACCTGCTTTATAAATGGACATTTTGGGTATACACATGGACGGAATTAATCGAAAAAAAGGACCAATTGTGATGTTTATGGGACATATTGGAGTGCCAACAAAGAAGCTCATCAAAGGTAATGCATATTTTATTTCAGCGTTTTGTGTAGTGCTTTGCTACGCTAGTTATTTTGTCTACAACTGTTTTCAGTTGGTTCAGGGGGGTGCATGCTATCAGATAATAGCTTCTCATGCTTTCGCCGAAAAGCATTTTAAAAATCTGACATGTTGGCTGGATTCACAACGAGTATAACTTTAAATGATTACCCTGCATGTGTGATTTAATGAAAGTTGAGTTTTATCGCGTTTTATTTGAATTTGGCGCTATGCATTTCCCGAGGCTATTGGCCACTTGAGACTCTCTAGCGTCTCACTATCCCCAAGAGGTTATTAACGATGTTTCTATCAACATACTTGTGGATATTGGACCGCTAATCCTTACCGTTACAATTATGGCATCAATATTTTAGATCAAAATGATGTTAGTTGAGTTTAGGTTATAGCTAGCTTATGTAGTTAAATGAACGCAGAGGAAACACTTCAACCCCTATTATTTCACACAGAGTCCATGTAACATATTATGTGATTTGTTAAGCCAAATTTTACTTCTGAACTCATTTTGGATTGCCTAAACAAAGGGGATGAACACTTACACAATGACTATATTTGTAACGGGGTTCTTCCTGGGAAGGAGAGGGGGACCAAAATGCAGCGTGGTTATAATTCATGGTTCTTTAATAAAGAAACTATACATGAATAAACTACAGAAACAGGAAACGTGAAAACCCGAAACAGTCCCGTGTGGTACAAACACTGACACAGGAGACAACCACCCACAAAACCCAACACCAAACAGACTACCTAAATATGGTTCCCAATCAGAGACAATGACTAACACCTGCCTCCGATTGAGAACCATATCAGGCCAAACACAGAAACAGACAAACTAGACACATAACATAGAATGCCCACTCAGATCACACCCTGACCAAACAAAACGTAGAAACATACAAAGCAAACTATGGTCAGGGTGTGACAATATTTTAGTCATCAAATTGTTACTATAATTATTTCTTTACTTTGACATTACAGAGTATTTTGAGTTCATTATTAACAACAAATGACAATTAAATCAATTTTAATCTGAGTTTTTAACACATTACAATTTGAAGAAATAGAAGGGGTAAGAAACTTTTTCAAGTCACTGTACTGTAGACTTGTATTGTACTTGATCACTCACAAGCAGAGTTTCATAAAAAATATACTAAATTACAATTAAAGTGTTTGAAATGAAAGTACAGATTTAACGAGTGTGTTTAAGTTTAATGATAGTGGACATATAGTATAGTCAAATAATGAAAAACAATTCATTTAAACTACACTTTTAATAACTGTATTGAAGACTAATGATAGCATATGTATAGTATACCTAAAGATTGAAAAAACAATTCATTTAAAGTACATTTTAAATAAGTGCATTGAAGTGTGATGATATTATATTTACAGTAACCTTCAGTTATACTAGAAAAATACATCTCGGATTTGAAGTATACTATTTGAATTTTTTTGTATATTTAAGTATACTTTAGTATACATATTGAAATATGTTGTTATTTTCACTTGTTATTTTCAATTGGAAAGACTATTTTGACCCAACGGGACAGAAAAGGAGGTAGATACACCTAGAATGAGCAGAGAGACAGAGAGAGATAGAAAGAAGGTGAGAGGGGTTGAGAGAGGGGAGGAAGAAGGAAGAAGAGTGCGGAGACAGCACTTTATCACTTGCTTTCAAAGTCTCAATCTTCCTCTCGTCTTTAGCATTTCAAGCGCTAAGGTCCCCAACGCCAGCAAAGGTCAGGGCTATGATTTATTGGTCTCTTATGGAGGTGCTGTCTGTAGGGCTAAGCGTTGTGCCATACACCTGGACAGAAGCCAAAATTACTGGCTCCAACCCGAGCCTTGACTAGCGAGGCACGAACAGGGTTTGAAATCAGGCTTGAGATCAATTCCATTTTCAGGTCAAAATAATGACTTGTCATGAAGCGGGAAAATTTCCTTAACCCTTTAGTGTCTACGCTGCGGACTCTAGTAATGCCACATTTAGAATATGGCATTACTGCTATTAACCAATAGAAACACATTGAATAAGAGATTCACTGCATGGAACAACAGAAAGTCCACCAAAAGAATCAAATGGAAGCTTTTTCCTGAACTGCCTGTCCTATATCTGAGTGATATAAGAAAGATCAGGAAATGTTTTATTTTATTTTTTACATCTATTTATCCCCTTATTTTAGGCACTAAACTATCTTCATATACAGTGTATACTTCCGTTCATTTTTGAAACTGGTACCGGGGGCCTTCAGGTGAGTCTTCTGAGGCTTGTCGGTGTCTTAGGGCAAAAGGGAGAAAAGCAATGTGTTAGTGAGAGTCTCAGCTATCCATATTAGTTTGTAGCCCAAATATTCCGGACGCTACAGATGTTTTTTGTGAGAAGATCGATTTTCGGGATGTCTCATGGTCTGACAAACACCAATTTAGGTCTGCCATCTTTCACTGTAGATGCGGAAGGGCGATTATTGGCGGATGCAGGGGACTGAGACGAAGATCACTTTTCTCTAGCTTAAACAGACAGATTTTGATGATTTTTTGATTTTGTTAATGAGATTTCTGTGTGGCAACGACCATTGTAGGCCAAGGGCTAGCATATTTTATTTGTAAATCATTTATTGTCATAGCTTCCTACAGTTTGTATGCACTCGTGGCCACAATCTGCAATTCTACATCCTCAAAGTGAGTAAATTATTGTGTATTTTCTTTCCATCATGTGCATACTGTAATACATGTCTAATATTGTCATGTTTTGTCATTGATTATCATGTCTTGTCCCTGTGCTTCCCCTTCTATTCGTTTCCCTCTGCTGGTCTTATTAGGTTCTTTCCCTCTTTCTATCCCTCTCTCTCCCCCTCCCTCTCTCACTCTCTCGCTCTCTCTTCTCTCTATCGTTCCGTTCCTGCTCCCAGCTGTTCCTATTCCCCTAATCAATCATTTAGTCTTCCCACACCTGTTCCCGATCCTTTTCCCTGATTAGAGTCCCTATTTCTCTCCTTGTTTTCCGTTCCTGCCCTGTCGGATCCTTGTCTATAATTCACCGTGCTGTGTCTATGTATTGCCCTGTCGTGTTGTGTTTCCCTCATATGCTGCGTGGTGAGCAGGTGTCTGAGTCTGCTAGGTTCAAGTGCCTTCCCGAGGCAACCTGCAGTTCTTGATCAAGTCTCCAGTCTGTTCTCGTCTTTACGAGTAGTATTATGCCTTTTGTTTTGTAAAGTATCTTTACTGGATTAAAAACTCTGTTTTCGCCAAGTCGCTTTTGGGTCCTCATTCACCTGCATAACAAATATGATATATCTTAGAGTGGGAATATGAAGCAATATTTTAATTAAAAACTTTTTCAGATTATGTCCTTGTGATGCCAAAATTTTATGAAATAAGGAGAATACCCTTGTTAAGTATTGTTGCTTGTTCAATTTTATGTAAATACATTTAAGTTAATATGCTTCAGTATAATTTTCTTCCTACTTGTCAATTCAGTGTTATTGATCACTTGATAATTCAAGTAAAAGTGTATTGATTATTTTCTCAAATGACATGGCAAGGTCTCAGCTCATCATTGTAAACAATTTAAAGACTAAATCATGGTAAACATTTTAAAGATTGTATTACATTTCAAAGGGCAGGGGGCTATTGTAACAGTTTTCGTCCTCCTCTTCTGAGGTGGAGTAGGAAGGATCGGACCAATGTGCAGTGTGGTAAGTGTCCACAATATAATTTTAATCAAATATAACTGAACACAGAAAACAAAGAATAAGAGAATAAATTGAAACCGACACAGTCCTGTATGGAGCAAACACTGACACGGAAAATAATCACCCACAACCAACATGGGGAAAACAGGCTACCTAAGTATGATTCTCAATATGAGACAACGATCGACAGCTGCCTCTGATTGAGAACCATACCAGGCCAAACACAGAAATACAACATAGAGAAAAGAACATACACTACCCACCCCAACTCACGCCCTGACCAATCTAACACAAAGACATAATAAAGGAACTAAGGTCAGAACGTGACAGCTATTGCCTAAGATGTGTGTTTGTAAACCAAAGAAAAAGTAGAGACATAATTCTGCTTTCTGGTTTCTCATTTAATTGAATTGAAGAATAACATATGCAAGACTTCCTTTGAATATTGCATTCTTCCAGGTTCTTGTCTGTCTCTTTATTTCGGCACTTCAAAACACCATGACATTCTTCAGTTTTTAATTGTAAAAAAAAAAATATCTACAAAACTGTACCATCCCATGATCTCTTTAGTTTACTATGGAAAGGGTTAGCACTGCTTCTGGCAGGGTAAGTCTCTACTGTACCCATGTGATGACTATGGCTAATGTCATGTGTTGATAGCATCCACACTTGGGGCCGTGGTGAGAAAATTATTATATGATCAAATTTTCTACTGGAAGAAACCAGTGCTGTGCACTATGGCACTGGAGTGTTTTTTGTTGTTGTTCTTGTGTGTTAAACCTTAAACTGTAATTGCTTGAATAAGAGTGAAGGTGAGAAACAAAATAGTGTAAAATCATGGCCAGGGGGTGATGTGTAAGAGGGACCTGCTGTGGCACTGAAACTCTACACAGCACATACAGCACAAACATCTCTAGAAATATACTACATAGAACAGATAACAGACCTTGCCATTAGATTAGATAGTTTATTAGTCACATGCACAGGGTCGCCGATGTGATTGCAGGGTACAGTGAAATTCTTAAGGTCCGAGTTCCAACAGCACAGTCAAAGAGGAAGCCCAGGGGGAGGGAGGGGTAACGGAGGGAGGGGTACAGGGGCAGGTAGCTGACTAGTTGTGGCTATTCAGTGGCCTCATGGCCATGGAATCAGTAATGGTAAAATTCATTACCATGCATTATAGGCCTACACTGGATCATGCTTTAGGTCAGCGGCATAAGCCTTACATCCATTATGTGGTAGGATTTGTTGCTGTAGTACAGTACAGTATGTACAGCACATATGTTTTTTTCCGTTGTAATGCAGCAGTGTTATGTTTCAGTGGTGGTTGAGTTCTAAGGTGTCATTGTACAGCTCCTCTTTATTGTGACACCATCCCTCCTCTCCTTTCCTCTCATGCTTCCAGGACAGCCTTAGCAAGATGTTTAGCCGCAGTCAACAACATGAAAGACGGCCTCTCTCTGCCGACATACAACTTGAAAACGCCACCTCCAGTTTGTTTTCATGAGGGGTGGAAATTGAACACAACAGCTATTTGAAGTGTGGATTGAGAGACTTTTTTTCTTAAGTGAATGAACTGACGACAGAGAGCTTTCCCCACGGACTAATAACCACTGGGTTCTTTAAAGCTTCCTACGCCCCAATGGCAGAAAATACAAAATGTACAGTATACGGATATACGGTTCTATGTGGGAGGAGAGGGTGCTCGTCCTCTGCATTACGAACAAAGGACCAAAACCTTCACCAGTGAAGAGTAAGGTTCCCTGATATTACGCCACAAACTGGTGCCGGAGACTTTCACCTTCCTTCAGCAAACCTTTATATTGATTTGTTTCCCTCTAACACGACTCTTAGTGTTGAACAGTCTTGAACTACAGTTCTCCTCGCCTTGCTTTCTACACCCCTGGTCAGACAGATGGCTCAGGGTTTCATATAGAGAAGCCCAAACACAGGCTGACTGACAAAACTAGATGTCCACGTCCTATTAAACTGGTCCCACTGCAGGAGGGAAATGTGTCAGAAGGCTTTACTGATCCATGTCTTACTGGACAAGACAGTTCTCGTGCAACTGTGAATGTTCTCAACAGTTAAAATGGCCATGCATTGTCAGCGTGTGAGTGTCATTTTCAATGCAATTGGTTGATATGAAAAATAAAAAGCAATCAATGAAAAACTCCCCAAAACAAAATGACAATTGAGCCCCGTTGTGTCGATGGGCCTACATTGTTTTGCTATTTTAGTCATTATGTCAGCAAATGTGCATTCTAACTACCTTTATAAACAGAATATCTCTGTTTGTTTGTTTGTGTACTTCAGGTCTGTGCATGCTTAAATGCTTGGAGTGAGGCTAGAGAAATCACTGGTAAAGCTCCCCAAAGAAGACAGAAAGCTTCAACCCTCAAATTAGAGGATCACCTCTGACTATAAAGCAGCCCGTAGAATAAAGATGGCATGGCTCTCACTCTAAATATTAATCAAATAAAGGGCTTTCAGAACTGGTATTTCCCTCCTGGAGAAGGCGTACTACTCTCCTGTCACATGAATTCATGTAAAAGGCATTTAGTGACAAATAGGTGGCCTTTTCACCATGCCATATAACTCCATGCTGACTTAAAATGGCTGTATTACGATTAGCCCAAATTTAAGTATTTTGATATTGCAAATTATATTTTTTTGTAGAGAAAGGTAGAAAGTAAGGAAGTAAGAAATAAATACACTGAGTGTTCAAAACATTATAACACATGTTCAATTGATTTCAATCATTGTTGATGAAGGGGAGGAAACAGGTTAAAAATGGTTAAAGATGTATTTGGGATAGGGGCAGCATTTTCACTTTTGGATGAATAGCGTGCCCAGAGTGAACTGCCTCCTACTCAGTCCCAGATGCTAATATATGCATTTTCTTTCTCAAGCAAAAACCTGAGAAAAAATCCAAACAGGAAGTGGGAAATCTGAGGTTTGTGGTTTTTGAACTCATACCTATCGAATACACAGTGGGATATGGGTCAATATGCACTTCCTGAGGCTTCCACTAGAAGTCAAACCGTCTTCAGAAACTTGAATGAGGCTTCTACTGTGAAGTGGGACCAGATGAGAGCTCTTTGAGTCAGTGGTCTGGCAGAGTGTCACAGCCTCATGACGGGCGGTCACGAGAGAGTTAGCTCTCGTTCCATGGCTTTTCTACAGACAATGGAATTCTCCGGTTGGAACATTATTTAACTTTTATGATAAAAACATCCTAAAGATTGATTCTATACTTAGTTTGACAAGTTTCTTCGACCTCTACTATAACTATTTGAAAGTTTCGTCCGACTGGACCAGATCATGCTTTTTGATATGTTTACCAAACACCCTAACAAAAGAAGCTATTGGACATAAATGGACATAAATGATGGACATTATTGAACAAAAGAAGAATTTATTGCGGAACTGCGATTCCTGTGAGTGCATTCTGATGAAGATCATCAGAGGTAACTGAATATTTATAATGCTAGAGTTTGAGCTCTGAGCCCCGCTTTTTCTGTAAAGTTTAAAAAAAATCTGACACAGTGGTTCCATTAAGGAGAAGTTGATCTAAAGTTCCATGCATAACACTAGAATTTTCATCAACATTTATAATGAGTATTTCTGTGAATTGATGTGGCTCTCGGTACAATCACCTGCAAGTTTTAGAACTAATGAACGTAACGAGCCAATGTATAATGAGATTTTTTTATATAAATATGAACTTTATCGAACAAAACATACATCTATTGTGTAACATGAAGTCCTATGAGTGTCATAGTTAGTGATTCATTTTATCTCTATTTTTGCTTTTTGTGACTCCTCTCTTTGGCAGGAAAAATGGCTGGGTTATTGTGTGAGTTGGTGGTGAATTAACATAATTGTTTGTGGAGCTTTCGCTGTAAAGCTATTTTTAAATCAGACACTGTGGCTGGATTAATGAGAATTGTATCTTTAAAATGGTGCCTAATACTTGTATGTTTGAGAAATTTGATTTATGAGATTTCTGTTGATTTGTATTTGGCGCCCTGCAATTTCATTGGTTGCTGTCGAGGGCATCCGCTAGCGGAACGGGGTTAGACAGGTAAAAGAAGGATTTTTAAGCCTTGAGGCAATTTAGACAAGGATTGTGTATTTGTGCCATTCAGAAGATGAATGGGCAAGACAAAACAATTAAGTTTGTTTGAACAGGGTATGGTAGTTGGTGCCAGGCGCACTGGTTTGAGTGTGTCAAGAACTGCAAGCTGCTGAGTTTTTCACACTCAACAGTTTCCCGTGTGTATCAAGAAAGTTCCTCTACCCAACAGACATCCAGCCAACTTGACACAACTGTGGGAAGCAATGGAGCCAGCATCCCTGTGGAACGCTTTCCACACCTTGTAGAGTCCATGCCCCGACAAATTGAGGCTATTCCGGGGGCAAAAGGGCGTGAAACTCAATATTAGGAAGGTGTTCCTACTGTTTTGTACACTCAGTATAAGTTATGTAGTAAAAAGAGAAACGAAGAAAAACACAGACAGACAAAAAAGGAGTGAAAAAATACATTTATAAAAATGACTTCTAATTTGTATTTACTGTGTGATGTACTACAGGTCCATATTCTGACATGTGTTGAGGATGTTGTTTACTCTTTCATGAAATGCTACCATCACCGTATATTCCTTTAACAGATGTTAGATCAGTTGTTTACATCTCTCGTTCTTTCCTCCAACAGATCATCTGTTCCTTGGGACACCAGAGACCCCATGTTAAATCTGAACAGCTCTGAACGTCACTGAATGGCACACTCCAAAGGTTGGATATGCTGCAGCCCTTTTTGTGGTATGTTGGCATTTAACTTCACACGTGTCAGCAAAACTCACCTCTCAAGTTATAGCCATTGTGATGTGTGTGTGTGTGTGTGTGTGTGTGTGTGTGTGTGTGTGTGTGTGTGTGTGTGTGTGTGTGTGTGTGTGTGTGTGTGTGTGTGTGTGTGTGTGTGTGTGTGTGTGTGTGTGTGTGTGTGTGTGTGTGTGTGTGTGTGTGTGTGTGTGTGTGTGTGTGTGTGTGTGTGTGTGTGTGTGTGTGTGTGTGTGTGTGTGTGTGTGTGTGTGTGTGTGTGTGTGTGTGTGTGTGTGTGTGTGTGTGTGTGTGTGTGTGTGTGTGTGTGTGTGTGTGTGTGTGTGTGTGTGTGTGTGTGTGTGTGTGTGTGTGTGTGTGTGTGTGTGTGTTTGTTAATATATGCCATTTAGCAGACCTTTTATCCAAAGCGACTTACAGTCATGTGTGCATACATTGTAATGGGTGGTCCCGGGGATGAAAAACACTGCTCTACCAATGAGCTGTGTTTTTGTCACACCGGCAGCCACACAAAAGGGAATGTGAAAAACACTGTATATCTGTGTTTTTGTGTTTCCGTGCGCATGCGTGAACATAATCATGCAAAATGTATGCACATAAATGCAATTTCTATTTCAAGTCTATATCATGTTATTTGAAGTGTCCTCTTCAAATAATTATATTACATAGATAGCTCTCCAGTGTCATACTAGGCATAAATATAATTTCACCCTGAAATGGACCTGCAACGACTGATGCCCCACAGTACGGAAATTTAAAAGATACCCGCTAATGATCCACAATACAGATTGTTTTTTTCTTCTTCAAAATCTGTTGCAATTTCTGTGCTATTACATTGCATTATATTACAAGTCTTGTTCATATATGTAGGCGAAGCATGTTTGCCTACTGAAAATACAGGACATCTTGACCTTTTTATCTACTCACTACTGATAAAGTAGGCTATTGCACTATAATGAGAAACAACATGTTTTCAAAAGTTCTCTGTGATCTCTTCATTTATATGACACATGATCAGGACCTTAAAGTCTATATCAGTCACTTAAAGCACAGGCTTCCACTATTGTATTGTGAGGAAACTAGAACACCCAACTAAAGGACAGGGTTGATAGTCTTCTTTCATCCTGCCTCAATCCCTGTAGAACAGTGGAGGCTGGTGACTTGAAAAAAAGTATGTGGATGGGAGACCCATGGTATAGGAGTGGACCGAACTGAGACGTCAAAGTGTGTTTGAGGTGTTCAAAGGCTTCAGTGCATGATAGGCTCATCATGGATGGATGGTGTTTAAGAAGAGCTCAATGCTTTTTTTAACTATAAACTATAAATGTTTGTTTTGTTCGATAAAGTCCATCATTTATGCCCAAATACCTCCTTTTTGTTCATGCGTTTAGTACACAATCCAAACTCACGAGGTGTGGGCAACTCTAGGCAAAAGTTCAGATGAAAAGTCATATTACAGTTCGCAGAAACATGTCAAACGAAGTACAGAATCAATCTTTAGGATATTTTTTACCATAAAACTTCAATAATGTTTTAACTGGAGAATTCCTTTGTCTGTAGAAATGCAATGGAATGCAGCTAACTCTCACGTGAGCACACGCGATCAGCTCATGGCACTCTGCAAGACACCTGACTCAATCAGCTCTCATTCCCCCCTCCTCACGGTAGAAGCCTCAAACAACATTCTAAAGACTGTTAACATCTAGTGGAATGCCTTGGAAAGTGCAATATGATCCCATAGACACCTCAGATTTCCCACTTCCTGGTTAGATTTTTTCTCTGGTTTTTGCCTGCCATATGAGTTCTGTTATACTCACAGACATCATTCAAACAGTTTTAGAATCTTCAGAGTTGTTATACTAGTAATATGCCTATATTAACAACTGAGCCTGAGTAGCAGGCAGTTTAGTCTGGGCACCTTATTCATCCAAGCTACTCAATACTCCCCCCCAGTCCCAACGAAGTAGGTCTGTAGCAGTTTGGGTCTAGAATTCTTATTTACAATGATGGCCTTCCCCAGCCAAACCCTGACCTGGACAACTCTGGGCCAATTGTGCGCCTGCCCTATATAGTGGCAAGCAGCAATGAACGGGGTTCACAGGATGACAGAAAGAACACTAAATCTTTTGGAAAACCAAGCAAGCGCTCTATGATGTAGGAACTATCTTTCTTTGTTTAACTCTCAATACCACAAGGATGACACAAGTTGAGTTTAGTCAAGTGCTGTGGGTATTTAAATACAGAAGTAAATAATTATTGAATGTTAATATGCAAGTTATGGGTGACCCTATGCTTCCCCAATTCTTGTGTAGGGTTTTCACTTTGAACAAAAACAAGGGTGTTGAGGCCTGAGTCGCCTTGGGCTGGCCTTCTGGGCAAGGTGTGTCTTTGTGTTAAATCCTGCCTACTCAATTTGCCCTACTGCCATGGCCCCGGAGCTGTAGAGGGAGTGAAGGTCACTTGTACGCTTACTATACAGCTGCCAGAAAACAACACAGAGAAGACGAAGCCATCAATCTAGCTAACTTGTTTGCAAATAAACTGTCCTTGTAGCAGGTACAAATGAAACAAGCATAATTCTCAGTTCTTGGATCTGAATCAACTCTACCCCAAAAGAGAAAAGAGGTGACATAAAGACTGATCATGACCAATCCAGAAACTGGATAAACATTGGAAGTACTTTTGAAAGGTGGAGAGTGATGACAGAATGGTCACCATTCTCATGAACTGTTTGGTAAGTGTTGGGTTATGTTTTTAGCCTGCTAGCTACGTTAGCTGATAACCTTAATGCAAGGCTCTCCAAACCTGTTCCTGCAGAGCTACCCTCCTGTAGGTTTTATATTCAACCCCAGTTGTAACTAACCTAATTGAGCTTATCAACCAGCTAATTATTAGAATCAAGTGTGCTAGATTAGGGTTGGACGGAAAACCTACAGGACAGTAGCTCTCCAGGAACAGGGCTGAAGAGCCCAGTCTTAGTGTGTTCAATGTTCAAGCTAGCTAACACAGCTACTTAGCAAGCTTGCTAACATCTGCTGTATTCAGACTGTTTTGTACTCAAAGGACTCGAACATTAGCATCATGTAGCTACACTGCATAAAACCCATAAGTTGCCCAATTACGTTATTTTAACTAGCTAATATTAGCTAGCTAAAGTTACCTAGGCAGATTGTTGACATGATAGTGTGTTTGATTTGTAGATGACATTGCTAGTTAGCTAGGTGGTCAACGGCATTTTAGGTGCAGGATCGCCACAAAAATTACTTACAGCAACATCACACAAACATGAATTTCTCAGGGAGATACTGGTGAAGCGTCTGATTTCAAGGGAACCTGAGGTTGTAGAAGTTGCGGTTGTGGAAAAAATATATACAAACGTGTTTAAATAAGAAATGTGTTTAAATAATTATTAGGTTGGTAATCGACCAAAAAACACAGAAATGTATTTAACTAATTATTAGGTTGGTAATCGACCAAAATAGTCAGCGACATGAAGCTATGTTTGCCTGTTCAGCACATTGCCTATATACCATGCCATTGTCTCCTACTGTGAACTGCCCAACTTGAACCCCTGAATTAATATCCAAAGAGGTCAGTCAAGTAAACAATGGCTCATCTGCATTACATATTGTAGACTATGGGCCATCAAGTAATAGTATGGCTATATTAGCATGACACATGTTACACTGATTACAGCACAACACCACATCCTATGTATGTAAAGGACACTGATGTGACCCTGACTTATTTCGTAGTAATGTCTTTCCACTCCCCATTTAGCAGTAGTCAACAGAGCATTGAAGGTGATTCACAACCCTGGAGAGATTTGAAGAAGATTAGAAGGTTGAATTAATAAACAAAGTCAGCCATATATGATGACAAACATATTAACCCTTCAGCGACACTACATGCCCACAACAGCATTGTGGCAATGTGATGTTTACCTGCTACACCAGAAAACAAATCAAATCACCTTTACTTCTCATTATTTCAATTCACAAGACAGAATGAATGCACATGTCAGCCATAAAACCTCTATAGGCTAGGGGGCGGAATTTTCACATCCGGATGAAAAGCGTGCCCAAATTAAATCGCCTGCTACTCAGGCCCGGAAGCTAGGATATGCATATTATTAGTATATCTGGATAGTAAACACTCTGAAGTTTCTAAAATGGTTTGAGTGATGTCTGTGAGTTTAACAGAACTTATTTGGCAGGCGAAACCCCGTGGACAAATAATCCAGGATTTATTTTTCTGAGGTCACTCTCTTTTCAATGGGTTTCTATTGGGATCTAGATTTCTAAGGCACTTGCTAGCAGTTCCTATCACTTCCATTGTATGTCAACAGTCTTTAGAAATTGGTTGATGATTTTCCTTTGTGTAATAAAGAAGTAGGGCTGTTCAGAACGAGGCTCAAGTCTAATGTGCTGATTGTTAGAGGCGCGTGACCTGAAAGCACGCTCCACTTTGTTTTCGTCCGGTATTGAATGCAGTTTATCCCCTCTTAAATTTGATAAATTATTTACGTTAAAAAATACCTAAAGTTGTATTAGGAAAGTTGTTTGAAATTTTTGGACAAAGATTACTGGTATGAGATATTTTGTAGTCATGTTGCGCGAGTTGGACCGGTGTTTTTCTGGATCAAACGCGCCAAATAAATGGACATTTTGGATATATAACGACGGAATTAATCGAACAAAATGAACATTTGTGATGTTTATGGGACATATTGGAGTGCCAACAGAAGAAGCTCTTCAACGGTAAGGTATGAATTGTATCGTTATATCTGAGTTTTGTGTCGCGCCTGGCGGGATGAAATATGATTGTCTGTGTTTGTTTGATGGGGTGCTGTTCTCAGATAATCACATGGTTTGCTTTCGCCATAAAGCCTTTTTGAAATCTGACACCATGCCTAGATTAACAAGAAGTCAAGCTTTAATTTGACATATTAAATGTGTATTTTCAAGAATGTTAAATATTTACAATTCTGTAGTTTGAATTTGGTGCCCTGCACTTTCACTGGATGTTGGTCAGGTTGACTTTTTACCACATGATTAAACATTTTTTGACTATTAAGCTAACCATCCTAAAATCTCATGTGGAATTAGGTTGTGATTTTGGTGTAACAGTAACATTATACTAATCTATTATACTTGGTTCTGTTATGTAGAATACTAATTTATCGTTATGTGATCTTCCAAGACATTGAATCAGGTTTGATCTAACTTTAGTGGTTGATTGTGGTAAGGAGCCACACATGCAAAGATATTTATTTGTTGTGTCCCTCCCCCAATTTGCACCTGGCTGGCAAAGAGTGTGGGAAAATACTACATTTTTTACAATGTGTCAAAATAAAATACTGCAATAACATTGTGCAAGTTCCTGCAAGACATTGTGTAGTTTCACACACTACGAAGGGTAAAGAGAATGAGAAAAGCGGGAGACATGCAGGGACACAGCAGGCCCAGGGAGGAGTTAGACAGCCAACCTTTGAGTTTAATTTGTACTTGTTTTCACATACACACACACTTCTCCACACTTTTACTACCCTCGGCTCCAGTGGAACCAAACACCATGTAAGTAATATAAATGTGTAAGGGGGTGCACAGTGTGCACTCAATGAAAATGTGATATTTTACATGTTTTTCACAGATGACAATGAGCCAAGGCCAACAAGTCTCAGGTACTAAATAAACTAAAGTACCGAGTCAATGTGCGGGGCTTCAGGTTAGTCAAGGTAATTTGTACATGTAGGTAGGGGTGAAGAGGCTTTGCAAACAGTGAGTAGCAGTAGTGTAAAACAAAGGCGAGGGGGTGTCAATGCAAATAGTTCGGGTGGCCATTTGATTAATTTTTCAGCAGTTTTATGGCTTTGGGTTGGAAGCTGAAGTAGCCTTTTGGACCTAGACTGGGCGCTCCGGCACCGCTTGCCGTGCAGTAGCAGAGAGAACAGCATATGATTGATTTGACTGGAGTCTTTGACAATTTAGTGTAAGCCGCCTACAAAGTCGTTTTAGAGAATTTGGCAGTATTTCCAACCGGCCTTACAACCACAGACCAGGTGTAACCACGCAGGCCCAGGACCTCCACATCCAGCTTCTTCCCCTGAGGGATCATCTGAGTCCAGCCACCTGGGATAGCTGATGAAACTGAGGAGTATTTCTGTCTGTAATAAAGCCCTTTTGTGAGGAAAAACTCATTCTGATTTGCTACGCTTAGCTCCATAATGAGGGGCCTATGCCCTCCCAGACTAAATATAAATAAATATATGCCATTTAGCAGACGCTTTTATCCAAAGCGACTTAAAGTCATTTGTGCATACATTCTACGTATGGGTGGTCCCGGGGATCGAACCCACTACCCTGGCGTTACAAGCGCCATGCTCTACCAACTGAGCTACAGACCAACTCATGGCTACAGACCCACTCATGGCTGCACCGCCCTGACTAGTCATGTGAAATCCATAGATTATGGCCTAATGAATTTATTTAAACGGACTGATTTCCTTATGAAGTGTAACTCGGTAATATCTTTAAAATTGATGCATGTTGCTTTTATATTTTTGTTCAGTATACTAAAGTAAGTCAGTAGCGGGGCGGCAGCGTAGCCTAGTGTTTAGAGCGTTGGACTAGTAACCAGAAGGTTGCGAGTTCAAACCCCCGAGCTGACAAGGTACAAATCTGTCGTTCTGCCCCTGAACAGGCAGTTAACCCACTGTTCCCAGGCCGTCGTTGAAAATAAGAATGTGTTCTTAACTGACTTGCCTGGTTAAATAAAGGTAAAATAAATAAAAAAAATAAAAAATTATTAGACTGAAAGATAAAACATGTTGAGTCTGTCCATGCTGTTGCTCATTTAATTTGCTGCTACTTCACTCAATCCCTCTTTCAAAAAGTTTCCCATCCTAACTGTTTTACATTCCGTGAGACTATCCAGAAATGTTTACTTGACCTAATATTCCCAGATATTCATAAAACAGCCACTCATGGTCGCTCGTTTCCGCATCCCTAAATGTTGCGGGAGGCAAATTAGTATGCTAGGTGTGCTATAACTAGCTCTTTCGGTACAGCAGGCAGGGGTGTAGTGCTGCTGAAGCGCACCGGAGCATTGTTGCACCACTTGTCACAATGGTGCTCCTTTAGTATGGCAAAAATAATCTCTGCTCAGAGGGCCTTATAAATTATTTTTGCATAGAGAGAAGTTAGTGTGGAAGGAGCAAAGCATTTTCCAAATATGAGGATCATGTCTCTGTCAATTCGGAGTCTGACAGTGAGTTGGAAGAAGAGGATGAGATAGACCCTCATCCAGCCCCAGGACCAGCCCATCAGCAGCCAGCCCCAGGACCAGTCCATCAGCAAACAGCTCATCAGCAGCCTGCAGGAGGAGAAATATCGATGTCAAAAAAATTGTGAAATGAAATAATCTTCTTGCCCAAGAATGAGTCACCACCATCAATGTGATAAGGATGCAACCAGGACCAACGGGGATGGGGGTTACTCATGTGCAGGACATAATGTCCATTATTTTTTTATTTCACCTTTATTTAACCAGGTAGGCTAGTTGAGAACAAGTTCTCATTTGCAACTGCGACCTGGCCAAGATAAAGCATTGACTGCACTAATTTGGAGGGAAGGCGTGTTTTTGGAGAGAGATGGAAGGAGATAGACCAAACTCATTTACATGCATACTTTGGGGTTCTTATCATTGCTGGTGTTTTCAGATCCAATAGGGAATCCACAGAATCCCTGTAGGATGCAGAAACTGGCAGAACACTTTTCCGTGCAACAATGTCTCATGAAAGCTTCCAAATTATTACCAGGTTTATTCGCTTCGATAACCGAGACACCAGACCAGCATGGCGGCAGAAAGACAAGCTAGCTGCAATCAGGTCAGTGTGGGACAAAAGGTGGACTGCCTTCCACTGTTTTACAGCCCTGGGCCCAACGCTATTGTTGATGAGCAGCTTATGCCATTTAGTGGCTGCTGCCCCTTCAGGCAGTACATAACGTCTAAACCCACAAAATATGGAATCAAGATCTATGCTGCCTGTGGTGCTGCTTCATCATACCTGTAGAAACCAGATGGAGGAGCCCCTGAGAAGAACCAAGGGATGCGGGTTGTCTTCGATGTGATATCAATGTGGCCACGATATCACATGCAATAACTTTTTTGCTTCATACAAGATGGGAAAGGAGCTAAAGATATTCTTCAATATCTTGGACATCTCGGCGTACAACACTTGTCATCTTGATGGTGTTGAACCCAAATTGGAAGACAGTTAAGCCCCAGAGTGTATCGGCGTTCTTCGTTTGTAGAATGAGAGTCGGACCGAAATGCAGCGTAGTGGTTACTCATGACTTTAATAGAAAAAATGACACATGAAATAACGAAACAAAATACAAAACAACAAACGGAACATGAAACCTAATTACAGCCTATCTGGTGAAACTACACAGAAACAGGAACAATCACCCACGAAATACAAAGCGAAACTCAGGCTACCTAAATACGGTTCCCAATCAGAGACAACGAGAATCAGCTGACTCTGATTGAGAACCGCCTCAGGCAGCCAAGCCTATGCAACACCCCTACTCAGCCGTAATCCCAATAATTACAAAAACCACAATACGAACCACAACATATAAACCCATGTCACACCCTGGCCTGACCAAACATATAACGAAAACACAAAATACAATGACCAAGGCGTGACAGAACCCCCCCCCCCCCTAAGGTGCGGACTCCCGGACGCACCTCAAAACCATAGGGAGGGTCCGGGTGGGCGTCTGTCCATGGTGGCGGTTCCGGCTCGGGACGTGGACCCCACTCCATTAATGTCCTAGTTCCTCCCCTTCGCGTCCTGGGATAATCCACCCTCGCCGCCGACCATGGCCTAATAGTCCTCACCCAGAACCCCACTGAACTGAGGAGCAGCTCGTGACTGAGGGGCAGCTCGGGACTGAGGCAGCTCGGGACTGAGGGGCAGCTCGGGACTGAGGGGCAGCTCGGGACTGAGGGGCAGCTCGGGACTGAGGGGCAGCTCGGGACTGAGGGGCATCTCGAGACTGAGGGGCAGCTCAAGACTGAGGGGCAGCCCGGAACTGAGGGGAAAGCCCAGTACTGAGAGGAAGCCCAGTACTGAGAGGAAGCGCCGTACTGAGATGAAGCTCAGGCAGGTAGTAGGCTCCGGTAGATCCTGGCTGGCTGGCGGATCTGGAAGATTCTGGTTGACTAGCAGATCTGGAAGAGACTGGTTGACTGGCACATCTGGAAGAGACTGGTTGACTGGCAGATCTGGAAGAGACTGGTTGACTGGCAGATCTGGAAGAGACTGGTTGACTGGCAGATCTGGAAGAATCTGGTTGACTGGCAGATCTAGAAGATCATGGCTGACTGGCGGATCTAGCTGCTCTATGCAGACTGACAGCTCCTTGCAGACTGACAGCTCTGGCTGCTCCATGCTGGCTGACAGCTCCTTGCAGACTGACAGCTCCTTGCAGACTGGCAGCTCTTTGTAGACTGACAGCTCTTTGCAGACTGACAGCTCTGGCTGCTTCATGCAGGCTGACAGCACCCTGCAGACTGGCAGCTCCTTGCAGACTGACAGCTCCTTGCAGACTGGCAGCTCTTTGCAGACTGACAGCTCTGGCTGCGTCATGCAGACTGACAGCTCTGACTGCTCCATGCAGGCTGACAGCACCCTGCAGACTGGCAGCTCTTTGCAGACTGACAGCTCTGGCTGCTTCATGCAGACTGACAGTACCTTGCAGACTGACAGCTCCCTGCAGACTGGCAGCTCAGGCTGCTCCGAACAGGCAGGAGGCTCTGGCAGCGCTGTAGAGGAGGAAGGCTCTGATAGCGCTGAACAGGCGGGAGACTCTGACAGCGCAGGAGGGAAGGAAGGCTCTGATAGCGCTGAACAGGTGGGAGACTCCGACAGCGCAGGAGGGAAGGAAGGCTCTGGCTGTGCTGAACAGGCTAGACGCACAGAAGGCCTGGTGCGTGGTGCTGGCACTGGTGATACTGGAGCGAGGACACGCACAGGAAGCCTGGTGCGGGGAGCTGCTACCGGAGGACTGGTGTGTGGAGGTGGCTCTGGATAGACCGGACCGTGCAGACGCACTGGAGCTCTTGAGCACCGAGCCTGCCCAAGCTTACCTGGCTTGATGCCCACTCTAGCCCGGCCAATATGAAGGACTGATATGAACCGCACCGGGCTATGCACCCGCACTGGAAACACCATGCGCTCCATAGAATAACACAGTGTCTGCCCGGTCTCTCTAGCCCACCGGTAAGCACAGGGAGTTTGCGCAGGTCTCCTACCTGGCATAGCCATACTCCCATTAAGCCCCCCCCAATAATATTTTGGGGCTGCTTTTCGGGCTTCCATCCACGTCGCCGTGCTGCCTCCTCATACCAGCGCCTCTCCGCTTTATCCGCCTCTAGTTCTTCCTTGGGACGGCGATATTCTCCCGGCTGCGCCCAGGGTCCTTTTCCATCTAATATCATCTCCCAAGACCAGAAGTCCTTATATTGCTGCTCCTCACGATTAACAGGGAGAGTAGGCTCAGGTCTGACTCCTGACTCTGCTACTCTCTCCCTGATCCCTCCTCCAATAAATATTTGGGGGTGACTTTCGGTTTTCGCTCTGCGCCGCCGTGTCTTTCTTTTCGACTCCATTCGCCTATAGCCCTCTTCGCACTGCTCCAGCGAATCCCAGGCGGGCTCCGGCATTCTCTCTCGTTCGGCCGCCCTCCTGTCTATTTCTTCCCACGTCATATACTCCATGCCTCTGCTGTCCATAACGTCCTCCTTTTTCTGCTCCTTCTGTCGCTGCCTGTAACCACGCCACTCGGTCCGTGTGTGGTGGGTGATTCTGTATCCGCGTTCTTCGTTTGTAGAATGAGAGTCGGACCGAAATGCAGCGTAGTGGTTACTCATGACTTTAATAGAAAAAGTGACACATGAAATAACGAAACAAAATACAAAACAACAAACGGAATGTGAAACCTAATTACAGCCTATCTGGTGAAACTACACAGAGACAGGAACAATCACCCACGAAATACAAAGCGAAACTCAGGCTACCTAAATACGGTTCCCAATCAAAGACAACGAGAATCACCTGACTCTGATTGAGAACCGCCACAGGCAGCCAAGCCTATGCAACACCCCTACTCAGCCGTAATCACAATAATTACAAAAAGCCCAATACGAACCACAACATATAAACCCATGTCACACCCTGGCCTGACCAAACATAACGAAAACACAAAATACAATGACCAAGGCGTGACACAGAGTAGATGGCTCTTTCTCAAGAAGCTGGGCACGGCATTGGTAAGACCTCAAATCCAAAGGCAACATATCCCAAGGACCCCAGCTTCTGCAGCCATCGTGAGGAGGATTCAAGAGGAGGTTGCTGGTAACCCATCCGCCACAGAACCAACAACTCAAATACCGGAAGTAAGTGTGAATGATGTTGTTGCATGTGTGTGTCTGACTCCTACCTTGGCCTGTCGTAACTATATATATATGTGAGTGAGTCAGTGAGTGAGTGAGTGAGTGAGTGAGTGAGTGAGTGAGTGAGTGAGTGAGTGAGTGAGTGAGTGTTTTTATCATTCTAGATTGCAGCTGCTAGCAACTAGAAGAAACATTGCGATGTGTGTGGACCCAAGAAGGATAGGAAGAAACAGTACACATGAATGAAGTGCAAGATATACATTTGCAACACACACACAGTACAACACTGTCCCTTGTGATTTGTAGACGGGCCTTCATTTGCATTCAATGGGGCTCATTTATCATTTCCATAAAATACGGTACATAAAGATTGTCCTTCCAATTTCTTACGTTCAAAGCTACACTTAGTTTGGAGTCATTAAAACAAAATTTTCAACCACTCCACCATTGTATTGTTAACATACTATAGTTTTAGCAAGTCGGTTAGGACATCTACTGTGTGCATGACACAAGTCATTTGTCCAACAATTGCTTACAAACAGATTATTTCACTTATAATTCCCTGTACCACAATTCCAGTGAGTCAGAAGTTTACATACACTAAGTTGACTGTCCATTTAAACAGCTTGGACAATTCCAGAAAATGATGTCATGGCTTTAGAAGCTTCTGATAGGCTAATTGACATAATTTGAGTCAATTGGAGGTGTACCTGTGGAGTATTTCAAGGCCTACCTTCAGACATTTACATTTACATTTACATTTAAGTCATTTAGCAGACGCTCTTATCCAGAGCGACTTACAAATTGGTGCATTCACCTTATGACATCCAGTGGAACAGTCACTTTACCATAGTGCATCTAAATCTTAAAGGGGGGGGGGAATACTTATCCTATCCTAGGTATTCCTTAAAGAGGTGGGGTTTCAGGTGTCTCCGGAAGGTGGTGATTGACTCCGCTGTCCTGGCGTCGTGAGGGAGTTTGTTCCACCATTGGGGGGCCAGAGCAGCGAACAGTTTTGACTGGGCTGAGCGGGAGCTGTACTTCCTCAGTGGTAGGGAGGAGAGCAGGCCAGAGGTGGATGAACGCAGTGCCCTTGTTTGGGTGTAGGGCCTGATCAGAGCCTGGAGGTACTGAGGTGCCGTTCCCCTCACAGCTCCGTAGGCAAGCACCATGGTCTTGTAGCAGATGCGAGCTTCAACTGGAAGCCAGTGGAGAGAACGGAGGAGCGGGGTGACGTGAGAGAACTTGGGAAGGTTGAACACCAGACGGGCTGCGGCGTTCTGGATGAGTTGAAGGGGTTTAATGGCACAGGCAGGGAGCCCAGCCAACAGCGAGTTGCAGTAATCCAGACGGGAGATGACAAGTGCCTGGATTAGGACCTGCGCCGCTTCCTGTGTGAGGCAGGGTCGTACTCTGCGGATGTTGTAGAGCATGAACCTACAGGAACGGGCCAAACCCAGTGCCCTTTTGTTTGACATTTGCTTGAATGATGTCTGTGAGTATAACATAACTCATATGGCAGGCAACAACCTGAGAAAAATCCAGGAAGTAGGAAATCTGAGGTTTGTAGTTTTTGAACTCACACCTATCTAATACACAGTGGGATATGGGTTATTTTGCACTTCCTAAGGCTTCCACTAGATGTCAGCCGTCTTTAGAACGTTGTTTGAGGCTGCTCCTGTGAAGAGGGCCGGATGAGAGCTGTTTGACTAAGGGGTCTGCCGGCAGCCTCGTTCTCAGTCACACATTTTCACATGAGAGGTATCTCTCGTTCCATTCCTTTTCTACAGACAATGGAATTCTCCGGTTGGAGCAATATTGAACTTTTATGATAAAAGCATCCTAAAGATTGATTCTATACTTAGTTTGACAAGTTTATTCGACCTGTAATATAACTTTTGGAATTTTCGTCTGACCAGAACGCGCTTTTGGATTTGTTTACCAAACGCCCTAACAAAAGAAGCTATTTGGACATAAATGATGGACACTATCAAACAAAACAAGCATTTATTGTGGAACTATTCATGGGAGTGCATTCTGATGAAGATCATCAAAGGTAAGTTAATATTATAATGCTATTTATGAATAATGTTGACTACCCAACATGGCGGATATTTCTCTGACTGGTTTGGGCTCTGAGCGCCGTTCTCAGATTATGCTTTTTCCGTAATTAAAAAAAGAAATCTGACACAGCGGTTGCATTACGGAGAAGTGTATCTAAAGTTCCATGCATAACACTTGAATTTTCATCAACATTTACAATAAGTGTTTCTGGGAATTCATGTGGCTCTCTGTACAATCACAGCATGTTTTAGAACTACTGAACGTAACGCGCCAATGTAAAATGAGATTTTTTGATATAAATATGCACTTTATCGAACAAAACATACATGTATTGTGTAACATGAAGTCTTATGAGTGTCATCTGATGAAGATCATCAAATGTTAGTGATTCATTTTATCTATATTTCTGCTTTTTGTGACTCCTCTCTTTGGCTGGAAAAATGGCTGAGTTTTTCTGTGAGTTGGTGGTGAATTAACATAATCATTTGTGGAGCTTTCGCTGTAAAACATTTTTTTAAATCAGACACTGTGGCTGGATTAACGAGAGTTTTATCTTTAAAATGCTGCCTAATACTTGCATGTTTGAGAAATTTGATTTATGAGATCTCTGTTGATTTTTATTTGGCACCCTGCAATTTCATTGGCTGTTGGCGAGGGGTGGAACCCTAGTCCTAGACAGGTTAAGTAGCCCTATTTTGAGATGTGAGGTATCACAATCTCTTTCAATTATGGCAGGAATGGAGGAGGTCTTTATCCTAGTGAGATTTCTAAGGCGAACACCGCCATGTTTAGTTTTGCCCGACCTAGGTCGAGGCACAGACAATGTCTCAATGGGGATAGCTGTGCTGACTACACTGACTGTGCTAGTGGCAGACTCCATTAAGCTGATAGGCTGGCTAAAAGCCTGCTGCCTGGCCTGCACCCTATTTCATTGTGAAGATAGAAGAGTTAGAGCCCTGTCTATGTTGGTAGATAAGATGAGAGCACACCTCCAGCTAGGATGGAGTCCGTCACTCCTCAGCAGGCCAGGCTTGGTCCTGTTTGTGGGTGAGTCCCAGAAAGTGGGCCAATTGTCTACAAATTCTATCTTTTGGGAGGGGCAGAAAACAGTTTTCAACCAGCGATTGAGTTGTGAGACTCTGCTGTAGAGCTCATCACTCTCCCTAACTGGGAGGGGGCCAGAGATAATTACTCGATGCCGACACATCTTTCTAGCTGATTTACACTCTGAAGCTATGTTGCGCTTGGTGACCTCTGACTGTTTGGTTGGTGCAGACATGGATAACAATATCTCTATACTCTGCACTCGGCAGTTTTAGCTTTAGCCAGCACCATCTTCAGATTAGCCTTAACATTGGTAGCCCTGCCCCCTGGTAAACAGTGTATGATCGCTGGATGATTTGTTTTAAGTCTAATACTGCGGGTAATGGAGTCACCAATGACTAAGGTTTTCAATTTGTCAGAGCTAATGGTGGGAAGCTTCGGCGTCTCAGACCCTGTACTGGGAGGAGTAGAGACAAGAGAAGGCTCGGCCTCAGACTCTGACTCGCGCTTAATGGGGATAACCGGTTGAAAGTTTATGTCGGCTGAATGAGCAACACCGGTTGAGCATTCCTACAGCATTTCCCTCCAGAAGCCATGAGAAAGTTGTCCGGCTGCAGGGACCGTGCGAGGGGATTTATACTAACGTTACTGTCTGTACTTACTGGTGGCACAGACACTGTTTCATCCTTTCCTACAATGAAATTACCCTTGCCTAACGCTTGCGTCTGAAGCTGGGCTTGAAGCACAGCTATCCTCGCCCTAAGGCAATTGTTCTCCTGTATATTATGAGAACAGCAACTGCAATTAGAAGGCATCATGTTAATGTTGCTACTTAGCTTCGGCTTTGGAGGTCCTGACGAACCACGTTCAGATAAAGCGTCCGGGGTGAAAAAGTTGAATGAAAATAAAGTTGAGTAAGGGAAAACTTAAAATATAAATGGTAATTAAAATGTAAAAACCGTAAATTTGTCAGGTAGCAGCATAAGGTTGGCAACAAAACGCACAGTAACACGTAAACAAGTCTGCAAGTTGTGACCGGAAATGACGGTCAGACAGATTTGATACCAAATCTATCAAGTATTGAACATTTGAATTATATTTGTATACCTCATGTTAGTTAGAAATCATTCAATTTTTCTTTCTTTACTAATAAACAGGGAAACGGTTATAACACACACTCACACTCTCACTCTCTCTCACACACACACACACAAACACACACACACACATTAACCCCCTAACTGCAAGTTCCATCTCCATAAAACAGGGAGAACAAGGTGGAGGGTCTGAAAGGCTGAAAACTCTTTCCATCCTGGGGGAGGAAAAAGGAGACAGGGGACAATGACAGACTCTCATGATGCCTCCCTAAAGGGGACTACCAGACAAAGGTCTGCAACTGTCTGAACTTAGACAGTTAGTGCCATTTAGGGGCACATGGGGTGAGTATAGTGGAGGAGCAATAAGGGGGTGCCCACCTGAATGAGGCACCCCTGCTTTTCTGCAGGGAAAGTGGTTTTTGTTCTGCCTAAAGAAGACACTGCACTTTGAAGATGAGGGGTGAGGGGAGAGGGGGTCATGGCTTAATATGGCAGAAATGTGAGAGGGGAAGCAGAGAGAAAGAAGGATGGAGAGAGTAGGTAAATAATTGACGGAGGGGGAGGGGGTGAGAGAGATATCTCCATTATGAACATTTTGTTCTCTTTCCTTTGATGAAAGATTGCAACCACAAACTCACAGTAAATTGATCATTTGTCTTTATCCTTGTTATTATCGTATTACAGTGTGCCAGCGAGGAGCATGGGGATAGAGGATTGGCACATCAGCCCATTGAAATGAAATACATCCAGCATATAGAGGCCGAGAGAGACACTCTCCCTTTGTATTTATTTATTTGCCTTCGATACTGTGAACCATCAGATCCTCCTCTCCACCCTCTCCGAGTTGGGCATCTCCGGCGCGGCCCACGCTTGGATTGCGTCCTACCTGACAGGTCGCTCCTACCAGGTGGCGTGGCGAGAATCTGTCTCCTCACCACGCGCTCTCACCACTGGTGTCCCCCAGGGCTCTGTTCTAGGCCCTCTCCTATTCTCGCTATACACCAAGTCACTTGGCTCTGTCATAACCTCACATGGTCTCTCCTATCATTGCTATGCAGACGACACACAATTAATCTTCTCCTTTCCCCCTTCTGATGACCAGGTGGTGAATCGCATCTCTGCATGTCTGGCAGACATATCAGTGTGGATGACGGATCACCACCTCAAGCTGAACTTCGGCAAGACGGAGCTGCTCTTCCTCCCGGGGAAGGACTGCCCGTTCCATGATCTCGCCATCACGGTTGACAACTCCATTGTGTCCTCCTCCCAGAGCGCTAAGAACCTTGGCGTGATCCTGGACAACAAACTGTCGTTCTCAACTAACATCAAGGCGGTGGCCCGTTCCTGTAGGTTCATGCTCTACAACATCCGCAGAGTACGACCCTGCCTCACACAGGAAGCGGCGCAGGTCCTAATCCAGGCACTTGTCATCTCCCGTCTGGATTACTGCAACTCGCTGTTGGCTGGGCTCCCTGCCTGTGCCATTAAACCCCTACAACTCATCCAGAACGCCGCAGCCCGTCTAGTGTTCAACCTTCCCAAGTTCTCTCACGTCACCCCGCTCCTCCGCTCTCTCCACTGGCTTCCATCCGCTACAAGACCATGGTGCTTGCCTACGGAGCTGTGAGGGGAACGGCACCTCAGTACCTCCAGGCTCTGATCAGGCCCTACACCCAAATAAGGGCACTGCGTTCATCCACCTCTGGCCTGCTCGCCTCCCTACCACTGAGGAAGTACAGTTCCCGCTCAGCTCAGTCAAAACTGTTCGCTGCTCTGGCTCCCCAATGGTGGAACAAACTCCCTCACGACGCCAGGACAGCGGAGTCAATCACCACCTTCCGGAGACACCTGAAACCCCACCTCTTTAAGGAATACCTAGGATAGGATAAAGTAATCCTTCTCACCCCCCTTAAAATATTTAGATGCACTATTGTAAAGTGGTTGTTCCACTGGATGTCATAAGGTGAATGCACATTTGTAAGTCGCTCTGGATAAGAGCGTCTGCTAAATGACTTAAATGTAAATGTATTTATTTCACTCTAAATACACACACACACACACACACACACACACACACACACACACACACACACACACACACACACACACACACACACACACACACACACACACACACACACACACACATACATACATACATACATACATACATACATACATACATACATACATACATACATACATACATACATACATACATACATACATACATACATACATACATACATACATACATACATACATACATACATACATACATACATACATACATACATACATACATACATACATACATACATACATACATACATACATACATACATAAGAGAGAGAGTTAGAGAGTTAGAGAGAGAGAGAGAGAGAGCAGACAATATGAACCTGCATCTCTACAGTATATCATTGTATTAATACACAAAGCAACACAGCACACAATTTATGAGTCAGCTTACTATGTGTGAAAGGGCAAGATGGAGACCATGTCTCACTATTATCATTCAAAGCATTATTGGATAGTAATATATTAATTTATAGTCCAATTCATTGGCTATTCAAGTCAGTAATTTTGATCATCATCATTATTATCATCAATATCATGCTACATGTTTGTTGTTGGCATTAAAACCTTCCCGGGTTTAAATCTGTTAACGTGTTCATTTCGTGTTCATATTGTTCTTTTCCATTTATTCTCCTTCTCCATCCCATCTTCCCTCCCCCTTTCACCCTCCTCCTTGCTGTGCAGATCTGTGTATTCACAAATGAGAGCTATTCATCTGGGGGCCTGGCTATTCTTTAGCTGTCTCCAGTACTGCCTGAGTGTCAGAGCAGCGCTTCCCTGTCCGTTGTGCTCCGTCTCACATCCCTTTGACCCTGCTTTACACACCCACACAAACACACGCACACACACCCAAACATACACACACACCGAGGTTCACAACCTCCTCATACACACTGTTCATCATCCCCATGACCCAGCCTCAACATCGATCGATTGAGAGAGAGAGTATGTAATGGCTAGTGTGCCTGGAAGAGAGGGGGCTAATTTGTACTTGCCTGATAAAAAAGGAGGACAGGCTAATTACGGGCTTAACAAGGGCAGAGGCGGTGGCTGCTCATGTCAAAAGGACAGGCCTAGTTACTAAGCATCAAAGTGCATTCATATCGCAGCACAAAAGAGAGGGGGGGGAGGAGGGAGGGAGGGCAGGAGGGCAGGGACAAATGGAAGGAACGGGCTAATAGACAGTGCTGAGAGCTGCATTATGGGGCCCTCTGCTCTTCTCTTCGGATGAAGGCCACATTAAGACACTGACACTCACAGCAGCATAGCATCCTGAAGAGACAAGTGGCTATAGCGGAAGAGAGGATGTAGGGGTGGAGGGAGTGAAGGAGGGAGGTGGTAGAGAGAGAATGCCAATTAAAGGACTCCATTTGCTTAGGCTTGGTGACGGTGGGGGACATGGGGGGCAAGGGCAGAGGGGCTGTGAATGAATGGGAGATGGTGTTAGGGTGAAAGGGGTTGAGGCCTAGGGTCAAACTGGGTCAGACGGTGAAGGGGGGAGACTGTGAGAAGTCTCGTGTGTGTGTGTGTGTGTGTGTGTGTGTGTGTGTGTGTGTGTGTGTGTGTGTGTGTGTGTGTGTGTGTGTGTGTGTGTGTGTGTGTGTGTGTGTGTGTGTGTGTGTGTGTGTGTGTGTGTGTGTGAATTTATGTGTGTGTGTGGGGGGGCAATAGTCAGTCAGCATCTCTTAAGGAAAGAGTCAAAATAGTCAGAGATGTTTGACAGAGGAGAGAGTTGGGGTGTGTAAATGCCCTACCATTCTCGCTCTCAATTCCACAGCCATCACTGAAGATATACGATCATGTTCCGGAGTTAAAGACAAAGTGTATTTCTGTTTGGGATTGTGACTATGTCTGTGCAGGGAACAGGGTGGGCACCAACATCCGGCAGTGGATTGCAGTAGGAACTGTAAACCGCTGGTCTGGTTCCAGAAGGCCTGGGTTCCAGTGAGAGGGCCCATAAATCCAAGAGTGCAGCCCCAGTCCCCTCACACTGTGGCTGGGCTGGCAGGGGATGAAGGGAAGGGCATGCTCTGGTCTAACCAATCACAGCGAGGCCTGATCCGGTTCCCCAGCCGGGCCCTTTGCCAAAGACCAGTTTATTAGCGAGCACCATGTGCTGCTGTGGACAGAGAGGAATGTGCCGGTCGAGATTACAGTACTTGGACTGTATCTGCAACGAAAGGGCACTTATACGTGTGTGTGTGTGTGTGTGTGTGTGTGTGTGTGTGTGTGTGTGTGTGTGTGTGTGTGTGTGTGTGTGTGTGTGT
Source organism: Oncorhynchus gorbuscha (assembly GCF_021184085.1). Taxonomy (NCBI): domain Eukaryota; kingdom Metazoa; phylum Chordata; class Actinopteri; order Salmoniformes; family Salmonidae; genus Oncorhynchus; species Oncorhynchus gorbuscha. The sequence goes on from NC_060178.1 coordinate 66,176,542, forward strand.
GTGTGTGTGTGTGTGTGTGTGTGTGTGTGTGTGTGTGTGTGTGTGTGTGTGTGTGTGTGTGTGTGTGTTTGTGTGTGTTTGCGTGTGTGTGTTTGCGTGTGTGTGTTTGTGCGTGGACATTGATGATCTAGGCTATGTTCTACCTATGTTTAACTCTATGGTGTGGTGTGTAAGCCTTTAATAGAAGGCTTGTAGAATAGCAGTAGTAAAAATGGCAATCAGTTTAGCATGGACCACAGCCAGAGCGGCAGTTGGTTTCCCTGCTTTTATCCTAAAGAACAATCACCCACAACAGTTTTAAACCTGTAGATGTGTTAGAGTATATTATTTAACAAAACAATAATAATACACACTCAATTAAATCTTTGAAATTGTACATGTGCAGGCAGGCAGGCCGGCAGGCATTCCACTAATACTGTCATTTTACAGTACATTTGATAATATACATGTATTTCCCTCTCCTCTGTGGTTTTAATGTTGAAGCGAAGGCGAAAGGCTGGCCAGCAGAGGTGAGGCCAAATAAATTAGATTATAACTGGGATGGTAATTATGTGCATTTTATCCCCCCCTCTTCTAATATCTATAAACATAATGGTGCTTGTCAGACAGAGCGCTTTGTTGACTAGAACCAGGGCCCTCTGTCCTCACCTATTAACCTCCCATACCATCCATTAGAACACATTATGGAAATGATTGTTGTTGTTTTTTAATATTAGCCTTCATTTGACAGGTTGTTTTGCATTTAGTTGCTCAATATTTTATTCATTTGCAGGTATATATCAGGGACGGCAGAGCTTGTGGCGCTTTATCCACTTAAGAATAGAGAGAGGAGAGAGAGGACAGAGGGAAAAAGAGTGATAACCAGTAGCCTTGAGTTGTATGAGAGGCACTTGTTACCAGTGCTTGACTTGGGCAGGAGCTCACCGGAGCTGAGTACCGGCACCTAAAATGTGTACTGCTTGAGCTCCTGTTTCTCTTATAGATTTTTGTTGCTGAAAAATATTGTGTAGCTTCTGCATCTAAATTTAAACCGCATTGGTAACCCAAATTGAGAACCAGCACCTGCTTATTACAGACGGCATCGATCTTTCAGTGAAAAAACGTGCTACCTTTTAAGGATGATATGTTAATTCTACACTCAAAAGGCTCTTCAGAGGGGAATGTACTGTATACTGTAACTACTCAGCTAAGCCAGTAGAGTGTCTGCTAAAGTTCTTATGCTAGTCTCCCAATGAGACGTCAGGGAAGAAAACAAATCCTCAGACAAAGACTATCAGCTCTGTCTGATAACCCTCAGACACAGAGACCTTGCGCTTACAGACAGAAGGGGGTCTGAGAAGAAGGATCAGGTCCACAGGGCCACTCAAAATAGGCCCCCTTCAATCACCGACCCCCCCCCCCCCAGAGAGAATTGAGGTCCGTGACACCCCCCTTTACTCCTCTCCTCTTTCTACCGCAGACATGTTTGCCAGCGGAGAGAAGGGTCTTTCATTTTTCTGACACCTTTGTCCTTCAGCCTATTGATCGGCGGCTGAGGCAGCGTAGCCCTGTCGGCCACTAATAGAAAGTGAAGTTCATCAGCCTCCGACCCCCCTCCCCCTTCACCCACCGACCCCCCCTCCTCAGACAGGCCGATCTATAAAAGCCACCCAACTAACCTTTACTGTGCTTTTCTTACTTCCTGTTCTCCCTCTTTTCTTGCCACTTTCCCCTCCTTCGTTCCCCCACTTGGTTTATGTGTGATTGTTATTAGCTGGCGTTAAGCTTACAATTATGGCAAAGAATAATATTGTGAACTTTAGTATATTATGAAATGGTGTTTATTTGTCAATATCCTTTTCTCCTCTGACAACTTTTTGCCCTTGTGTGTCCTAATAAGCAATGTAAACCTACCTGATTGTGGCTTATAGCAACATTTCCATGGGTATGTCAAACAAGTCTGATCTTGGATGATAAAAATGTTTAGGCCTACGAAAAATGCAAACAGAACATTTGCATGAATATATTGAAATGTGAACATGAAAACTGTCATTATTTATCCTCGAATTGTTCACCGCATCTGAAGTGAGTATGCTGTTCTTGTTTGTATGGATTCTATTTGTGAAGGATACACTGTTAACATTGTTGTATAGAATTGGCTTTACATACTGTATCAGAAGAAAAGAAGTTGAGCCATGCTTATTCTCATTAGGTTGAATCATTGCATGTTTTTAAATGTGCAAAAGGCGTGCAGCAATCTACCCTTGTTAGGGCAGAATAATGAGTCTTTCCATTGACAGAAAGTACAGTGCAAGTGCCACAGGTGTAGGTCCACCACTTTGCAGCTTCCATACAGCGTCAAGAGATGAACGATGACTAAAAACCGAAGACAGAGGATGTGACCGTTCAAAACAGCTAAACTTGTCCACTCAATTAAAAATGTGGAGGCTTTAGTAAATCAAAGACAATTACAGTGTTTAGAACTGTATGATTGTCGTTAGAGTTACACAGCAGATCTCTCTGGCTCGGCTTCAGTTGGAGCTCTTCTCTGTCTGGGACAAACCAGCAGGCCTGTTTTAGCCAGTGGAGGGCCATTCTAGTGGTACAGTGCTGTACAATTCTCCCTTCAACTAACTTTATGTAGGAGAACAGTGGAGATATGGTGTGAAGAGTGCATAAACGTTGCGACACGGGTCATACACCTGTATGCGTAGGAGAAAGGTCTGAGGACTGCATTCCCATCAATTTGTATACAACATTTATACTGACTTTCTCAGCTTGTCTGCATGGCTCATCACGTATTGGACTATCGAACAAATTTACGTTCAGTCTTTAACCTATGTTCTGTATCTCACAGAAGGGAAATCCTTCATAAAACAAGCCTCATTTCCATCTTCCCTCTCCTGTTTTATTCGGAGGAGCATGAAGTGTGGCCGGCGTTAACCTCGGATGGGCACTTGAGATGCAAAGCGAGGAAAACTTCCACCCAGCCACCTCTCCAACACACATGCACAAGCACACCACACCCAAGCCCCTGCCCTCGGTTCTCCACCTCTGCTGGGTTCTAACTCGAGACCAATGGCTCCTATTTGGAGCTGAGGCAGGGCCGCTGACAAGCCAGTCAATACCAATGAGAGGGCTACTTCATTAATGATCTCTAGTGGGAGGTTGAGCGATAGAGAGGCCACAGAAACAAGCCTCTGATGGCCAGACATCAGCCTGACACAGACTTCACTTCCTCTGGCCTGAACCAATCGCTCAAACCTGTGTCACCACCGAAATAAAGCACATTTGCGTTGAGTTTACAAGTTCAAGGGATAATTCACCAGTTAGACTTCCTAGTTTCTATTTTTAGGAATCAGAGCATGCTATAATATATATTTTTCATGGTCATTTTAGTGTGGTGTATTGGGGTTGTGCTGCAGAGCATCATGGGACTTGTTGATGTTGGGGATGATCATGTTCGAGATAAATGGCTGAACTGAAATCTTGTTTCCTGTTTTATCATTGTTCAATTGTTATAAAGATCAAGTCAAAACAAAATATTTTTTACAAGTTAGTCTGAACCAACAGGAACTATTCTGTGGTACAATCTACTGCAGAGTCAGCCTGCAGAGTTATGTCATGTCATCCAGGTCTGTGCCCAAACAGTTCAAGCTTCTACTTTTAAAAATCCAGCTTTCCAGAAATAAGTCTCTCACTGTTGTAGCTTGTTTACAGCCCCCCCTCAGCCCAAATCTGTGCCCTGGACACCATATGTGAATTAATTGACCCCCATTAATCTTCAGAGTTTGTACTGTTAGGTGACCTAAACTGGGACATGCTTAACACCCCGGCCATCCTAACAATCTAAACTAGATTCCCTCAATCTCACCCAAATGATCAAGGAACCTACCAGGTACAACCTCAAATCTGCAAACACGGGTACCCTCATAGATATCACCCTGACCAACCTGCCCTCTAAATACACCTCTGCTGTCTTCTACCAGGATCTCAGCGATCACTGCCTCATTGCCTGTGTCCGTAATGGGTCCGTGGTCAAATGACCACCCCTCATCACTGTGAAACGCTCCCTAAAAAAACTTCAGTGAGCAGGCCTTTCTAATCAACCTGGCCCGGGTATCCTGGAAGGATATTGACCTCATTCCGTCAGTAGAGGATGCCTGGTTATTCTTTAAAAGTGCTATCCTCACAATCTTAAAAAAGGATGCCCCATTCAAAACATTTAGAACCAGGAATAGATATAGCTCTTGGTTCTCTCCAGGCGTGACTGCCCTTGACCAGCACAAAAACATCCTGTTGTCACGTTCTGACCTTTATTTCCTTTGTTTTGTATTTATTTAGTATGGTCAGGGCATGAGTTGGGTGGGCAGTCTATGTTTGTTTTTCTAGGTTTTGGGTATTTATATGTTTCGGCCTAGTATGGTTCTCAATCAGAGGCAGGTGTCATTAGTTGTCTCTGATTGAGAATCATAATTAGGTAGCTTGTGTTTCATTGTGTGTTTGTGGGTGATTGTTCCTGTCTCTGTGTTTTGCACCAGACAGTGCTGTTTTTGGTTTTCCACGTTTATTGTTTTGTAGTGTTCGTGTTTATCTTTTTTTATTAAACATGAATCAATATAATCACGCTGCGTTTTGGTCCGCCTCTCCTTCACCTGAAGAAAACCCTTACAACTGTGGCATACTGCATTAGCATCGACAAGCCCCCGCGATATGAACTTTTCAGGGAAGGTTGGAACCAATGTACACAGTCAGCTAGGAAAGCAAATGCTATCTTTTTAAAACTGAAATTTGCATCCCGTAGCACAAACTCCAAAAAGTTCTGGGACGCTGTAAAGTCCATGAAGAATAAGAGCATCTCCTCCCAGCTGCCCACTGCACTGAGGCTAGGAAATACTGGCACCACCAATAAATCCACGATAATTGAGAATTTGAAGAAGCATTTTTCTACGGCTGGCCATGCTTTCCACCTTGCTACCCCTACCCCGGTCAACAGCTCTGCACTCCCAACAGCAACTTGCCCAAGCTTCCCCATTTCTCCATCACCCAAATGCAACCCCTATTACTAGCCTGTTCAACCTCTCTTTCGAATCGTCTGAGATCCCCAAAGATTGGAAAGCTGCCGCAGTCATCCCCCTCTTTAAAAGGGGTAGACACTCTAGACCCAAACTGTTACAGACCTATATCTATCCTACACTGCCTTTCTAAGGTCTTCGAAAGTCAAGTTAACAAGCAGATCACCGACCATTTCGAATCGCACCGCACATTCTCCGCTATGCAATCTGGTTTCCGAGCTGGTCATGGGTGCACCTCAGCCACGCTCAAGGTCCTAAATGATATCATAACCGCCATCGATAAAAGACAGTACTATGCAGCCGTATTCATCGACCTGGCCAAGGCTTTCGACTCTGTCAATCACTGCATTCTTATTGGCAGACTCAACAGCCTTGGTTTCTCAAATGACTGCCTCAACTACTTTTCAGACAGAGTTCAGTATGTCAAATCGGAGGGTCTCTTGTTCGGACCTCTGGCAGTCTCTATGGGATGCCACAGGGTTCAATTCTTGGGCTGACTCTTTTCTCTGTATACATCAATGATGTCGCTCTTGCTGCTGGTGATTCTCTGATCCACCTCTATGCATACAACACCATTCATTATACTTCTGGCCCTTCTTTGGACACTGTGTTAGCTAACCTCCAGACAAGCTTCAATGCCATACAACACTCCTTCCGTAGCCTCCAACTGCTCTTAAATGCAAGTTAAACTAAATGCATGCTCTTCAACTGATCACTGCCCGCACCTGCCCTCCCATCTAGCATCACTACTCTGGACGGTTCTGAATTAGAATTTCTGGACAACTACAAATACCTAGGTGTCTGTCTGATTAGACTGCAAATTCGCCTTCCAGACTCACATTAAGCATCTCCAATCCAAAATTAAATCTAGAATTGGCTTCCTATTTCGCAACAAAGCATCCTTCACTCATGCTGCCAAACATACCCTCGTAAAACTGACTATCTTACCGATCCTTGACTTTGGTGATGTCGTTTACAAAATAGCCTCCAACACTCTACTCAGCAAATTGGATGCAGTCTATCACAGTGCCAACCGTTTTGTCACCAAAGCCCCATATACTACCCACCACTGCGACCTGTATACTCTCATTTGCTGGCCCTCGCTTTATATTCATCACCAAACCCACTGGCTCCAGGTCATCTATAAGTCTTTGCTAGGTAAAGCTCCCACCTTATCTCAGCTCACTGGACACCATAGCAGCACCCACCCATAGCACATGCTCCAGCAGGTATATTTCACTTGTCTTCCCCAAATCCAATTCCTCCTTTGGCCGCTCTTCCTTCCAGTTCTCTGCTGCCAAAGACTGGAACAAATGGCAAAAATCACTGAAGCTGGAGATGCATATCTCCCTCACTAACTTTAAGCATCAACTGTCAGAGAAGTTTATAGATTTTTGCACCCATCTGTAAATAGCCCACCCAACTATCTCATCCCCATATTTTTTTTTTTTTTGCTCCTTTGCACCCCAGTATCTCTACTTCAACATTCATCTCCTGCACATCTGTCACTCCAGTGTTTAATTGCTAAATTGTAATTAATTCACCATTATGGCCTATTTTGTGCCTTTATCTCCCTAATCTTACCTCATTTGCACACACTGCATATAGACTTTTCTATTGTGTTATTGACTGTACATTTGTTTATTCCATGCATAACTCTGTGTTGTTGTTTGTGTAACACTGTTCTGCTTTATCTTGGCCAGGTCGCAGTTGTGAATGAGAACTTGTTCTCAACTGTCCTACCTGGTTAAATAAATAAAACAGTCTATGCAAATGTAAGCATAGTATATTGCTTGCAGAGGCAAGTGCATAGTCGAGCTAAGAGCGAGAGATAGCATCGTCATGGACGGCAGAAAAGGAATGTAAATGGACGTCGGAGTGGGAAAACAACGTGATTAAAAAGGGAGGATATACAGTGAGTAAAGGACAGGACATTTTTTCAACTGTGAAGACAAACTTTGGAATTAAAAACTGCTAAATAAGCAAACTTGAGAATGAAACGTCAGTGAGTGACGTGAATGAAGATCATGTGAATGGGGAAAATATTGCTGTGGCAGAAGAGGACGTTGCTGTGATTGAGGACAATATTGAAGTGAGTGACATGGGCCAATTGAGAAACTGAACAGCTGGATTTGTTGGAAACATTGGCCAGTTTGATGAAAGTGTTGAGAAGTGGAGCTCATATACAGAATAGTTAGAATTTTTTGTTTTTACAAATTATATTGATCAGGACAATATTTTATGGGGCAAAATGTATTTAATTTACTACACAGCCAGCTACAGCCAGACAGGCCGGTTAATAAGGGGATATTGTGGAAATACTGAAAGGACACTTATCACCAAAACTAGTTACCAAAACCAAAGTTATTGCTGAAAAGTTCCACAGAAGAAATCAGGAATGGGGAGAATCAGTGACAGTGTTTGCTGCACCAAATCCACTATCAGTGCATTGGTGAGTTTAATGATGTTCGAAGAGACATCATTAGAGACAGACATGCTACGGAGTGAAACTACACAAAAAGACTATTGACTGAAAGTAATCTGACCTTGGCAAGGGCCATTGATTTCAGTGTCTCCATGGAACTAGCTGCTAAAGAGGCTCAGAAGTTGAGTTCGTCAGGAAAAGTGCAGAGAGTTGCAACTGAAAATCAGAGAGACAGGGAAATCAAGGCACGTGCTTCCACTGTGGCAAAGTAGGATATAAGGCATCTACATGCTGGTGTAAGGACATGGGTTGCCGAGCCTGTGGTAAAAAGGGCCAGATCGAACTGGTTTGAATACAAAAGAGCTCAGAGAGAACGTCAAGGACTGAAAACAAGCAAGAGACATCCTATTGCTCACGCTGTTGAGCAAGAGAACACAGAGGTGAATGACACACCAGACGAGGAAGACACTGAAGATACTGACTGTTACTGGGAGGCTGCACGGCTACTGTGTCTCTCCCTTACCAGAGGGACAGTCGGTGCATATGGAGTTCGACACAGGGGCAGCTGTATCGCTTGTGTCACAGTCTACAAAAAGACACTGAAACACTGCCCACTTCAGCCAACGCACATTGTGTTTACCCATATTCTAAACCAGGGGAGAAGGGGGTGTGGGGGTTATTACTGAGCTATATGGAATTGTTTTCAGAAGGTCACGCAAAGACCATTTTCCGTTTTTAATTTAGAATTTTAACCCTACGGTCGATGTCCGTGCCCCCGCGGGAACCTAATTAGCATAATACCAAATTCATCCATAAAAATCCGAACTGTTTGACCTACAACTATTATGACCCCTCTATGGAAACATCAGACACTCGCGAACACAATGTTCTTCTCCATTTTGCTCTACAACCCCCGCAAGAGTCTAAATCGGGATTTGTCTAAAGTCGGTACAGCCGATCTGCCAACTTCTGTCTGTAGGGTTCGAACAGCTCCACGCTAATATGAATCATCTTTGTAAAGGTGAGATTCTCACGAACACGTACATGGCGGGCATTTAGCTGTAGGACTTCCTTAAGACCTCACAAGATGCATCTGAATGTCCCCCGGTACCAGTTGAAAATATTGATGGAAGTATGTGTGGAGACAGTTCAGTATCAAACATAAGGGGTTCCTGAGTGGTGTGGTGATCTAAGACACTGCATCTCAGTGCAAGAGGCATCACTGCAGTACCTGGTTCGAATCCAGGCTGCATTACATCCGGCTGTGATTGGGAGACTCATAGGGTGGTGCACAGTTGGCCCAGTGTCATCTGGGTTTTGCTGGGGTAAGACATCAATGTAAATAAGAACTTTGTCTTAACTGACTTGCCTGGTTAATAAATAAATAAATAACTTTTTTTTACAAATGTTTCCTGATCTTTCTTATATCTGTCCGATATAGGATGGATACTTTAGAACAAACTTCCTTTAGATTTTATTTTTTGGGGGGAGGCCTATCATCTGTCTTTTGGCAGGATCGTACCCTTTTATTTCAATTTTCACCTAACATTCCCAAATGTAAATGCCTGTAGTTCAGGACCTGAAGCAAGGATATGCATATTCTTGATACCATTTGAAAGGAAACACTTTGAAGTTTGTGGAAACGTGAAATGAATGTAGAAGAATATAACACATTAGATCTGGTAAAAGATAAATACAAAGGGAAAAAAAACATGATTTTTTGTTGCTGTTGTTTCTTTATCTTTGAAATGCAAGAGAAAGGCCATCATGTATTATTCCAGGTTAGAAGCAATTTAGAATTTGGCCACTAGATGGAAGCAGTGTATGTGCAACGTTTCAGACTGATTCAATGAACTATTGTGTTTCTGTTCAAGACTGCCCAAACGTGTCTAATTGGTTTTGTAATATATTTTCAAGTTCATAACTGTGCTCAAAAATAGCATTGTATTATTTCACTGTAATAGCTACTATAAATTGGACAGTGCAACTTGATTAACAACAATTTAAGCTTTCTGCCCATATCAGATATGTCTATGTCACGGGAAAGTTAATTACAACCTCATGCTAATCACATTAGCCTACGTTAGCTCAACCGACCCGTGGGGCGGACACCGATCCCACTGAGGTTAATCCAATATGTCATAAAAATCTGTTAAATGAATGTATTTGTATGGGCTAATAGCAGTAGTGCAACATACATTTTTATATATTTTTTTAATACTTCAAGGGGTCTTAAAATTCAAAATCAAATAGTAAAATAAGGTAAGAAATAAGGTCAACAATATTTTTTGTATACTTCTATACTTCTTGTGTAGTGTTTTCACTTTAATCGGAAACAAAGTGGTTGAGCCCACAGTCGACTTGGGCTGGTTTTCTGGGCAAGGAAGTGAAAGTCACTTGCAAGCTAACTTTATAGCCACCAAAAATAAACACAGAAAACACGTGGAAACCTTTGGGCAGTCTGACAGTTTTTGCCATGATGCTCCTATACTGCCCGAGTCTGAGTCATAGAGGCAGAGATGTGTACGCAGAGGAACTTTACATCTTTGACCGTCTTCACGGCGGCCAGTTGATTTGGATGGCGGCATGCCCTGCATGGCTCCTCCTGAAGTCCACAATCAGCTCCTTTGTTTTGATTATGTTGAGGGTGAGGTTGTTTACCTGGCACCACACTGTCAAAGTGCCTACTTCCTTTCTGTAGGCCATCTTGTTGTTGTTGGTAATCAGGCCTACTACTATCGTGCCTTCAGCTAACTACAGAGGGTTCCCTACAGATTCAATGGTTGTAAAGATGGGGAGAGGTCGAGCGATTATCTGCTTTTTTGACGCCACACTCAAAAAAGCAAGTTCCGCAGGCTCTAGTTTTGTCTAATCTTTATTATTGTCCAGTCGTGTGGTCGACTGCTGCAAGGAAATACCTAGATAAGCTGCAGCTGGCCCAGAACAGAGCAGCACATTTAGCTCTTAATTGTAATCAGAGGGCTGATATAAATACTATGCTGCCAGACTGTCTTGACTAAGAGTTGAGGAGAGACTGACTGCATCACTTTTTTATTTTTACAAGAAACATTGTGTTGAAAATCCCAAATTGTTTGCATAGTCAACTTACACACAGCTCTGACACACACAGTTATCCCACCAGACATGCCACCAGGGGTGTTTTTACAGTCCCCAAATCCAGAACAAATTCAAGGAAATGTACAGTATTATATAGAGCCCTTAATGTGTGGAACTTCCTTCCATCTCATATTGCTCAAATAAACAGCAAACCTGGTTTAATAAAATCAGATAAAGCAACACCTCACGGCACAACGCCTCTCTCCTATTTGACCAAGATAGTTTGTGTGTATGCAGTGATATGTAGGCTACGTGTGCCTTTCATTTTAATTTATATAGTTCTGTCCTTGAGCTGTTCTTGTCTATTGATGTTCTGTGTTATGTAATTCTGTATTATGTTTCATGTTTGTGTGGTCCCCAAGAAGAGTAGCTGCTGCTTTTGCAACAGCTAATAGTGGTCCTAATAAAATACCAATACCAATAACGCTCTGTGTTTCGGACATTAAGTTAATTTCTTTGCCACATTTTTGGCAGTTTTACTTGAGTGACTTATTAGAAACAGGATGAATGCTTTGGAATTATTTGATTCTGTACAGGCATCATTCTTTTCACTCTTTCATTTAGGTTAGTATGGTGGGGTAACTACAATGTTGATCCCTCCTAATTTTTCTCCTATCACAGCCATTGAACTCTGTAACTGTTTTAAAGTCATTGTTGTCCTCAATCCCTGAGTGGTTTCCTTCCTCTCCGGATTTGAAGGTTTAAAATACAATGAATTTGTTTTACCCATCTACCAATAGTTGCCCTTCTTTGTTAGGCATTGGAAATACTCCCTGGTCTTTGTGGTTGTATCTGGGTTTGAAATTCTGATAATTGTGTGCACAGAGATGAGGTAGTTAGACAAAAATCATGTTAAACACTATTATTGCACACAGAGCGAATCCATACTTATTATGTGACTTATTAATTCATTTTTTTACTCCTGAACCTATTTATGTCATAACAAAAGGGTTGAATACTTAATGACTCAAGAAATTTCAGCTTGTGAATGAATTTGTATTAAAAAAAAAAACATAATTCCTCTTTAACATTCTGGGGTATTGTGTGTAAGCCAGGGACCCAACATCAGAATTGAATAGTTGTTTAATTCAGGCTGTTATACATCAAAATGTGTAAAAATTCAAGCGGTGTGAATACTTCTCGAAGGAACCTGCTCTCTTTTAGGTGAGACCATGGCCAGTACAGTTGAAGTCGGAAGATTACATATACTTAGGTCGGAGTCATTAAAACTCATTTTTCATCCATTCCACCAATTTCTTGTGAACAAACTATATAGTTTTGGCAAGTCGGTTTGGACATCTACTGTGATTATGACAAAAGTAATTTTTCCACAATTTTTTACAGGCAGATTATTTCACTTATAATTCACTGTATCACAATTCCAGTGGGTCAGAATTTTACATACACTAAGTTGACTGTGCCTTTACACAGCTTTGAACATTCCAGAAAATGACATCATGGCTTTAGAAGCTTCTGATAGGCTAATTGACATCATTTGAGTCAATTGGAGGTGTACCTGTGGATGTATTTCAAGACCTACCGCTTTGCTTGACATCATGGGAAAATCAAAAGAAATCAGCCAAGACCTGAGAAAAATAAATTGTAGAGTTTTATGTTTTCATTTTAAATTAGTTTGATGTTTTCCCACAGTGCCACCAACCCCCACAGACTAGGCATTGTCCCTCCTGTCCCACTACTAACCCATCAAGAGTTTCTCCTGAAACATCGGTGCAAAGGGCATGCTAGGAAACTTTTGTTCATACAGAATGGCAGAAATTATGCTCATTACAATTATTTTCCCTTTTCCTGAGGAAACTTGATGAATTAATATACAATTACGTTGAGTTAGAATCAATACTATGAAAACTAGATTTGGAAATGCCATTGACAGGATATCTTTAATATCAATAGCAGTCAATTATTAATTGTCACCTTATTCAAGTTGAATCAGCAATACACAAATTGGCTTAATTATTTATTTACTAAATACCGAAGTAATCACACAGAATTACATTTCCATACACAGGATATATAATGGGCTATCCCGATATGATGGCTGGTTACACAAAGGAAGGGGGGTGGGTTTGAATGAAAGAGCGGGAAGACTGAGGGAGCTTGAGAAGCTATGCTACCGTAAATACAGAATCTTATGCATTCTAAAAAACTGCCCATTTGGAAAAGGAAAATGCAAGATATATACTTACTCTGAGCTGCACTTCAAAAGATGGGTCGAAGATGGAAGACTGGTTTACCCAACAGAGATCACCGTTGTCCTTTGAAGAGTCTTTCTGGTCGTAGTGTTGTAGAGCAGATACGTTAAGGTACCCTTTCTTTCTTCTGAGAGTCCTTTCCTAGGCCACAAATGTTTACAGCTGCAGCTGATAACTCGCCGCCTCCGATGTATCACTTCTTTAGTGAATATTAGTTCAAAGTTCCCACCAAATTGCCATGATCAGCTGTATTATGTCTGGTCTAGTTGAAATTCACTATTCCAGCGTGGTGATCGTTACCTCCACCTTGAAATTCACCCCTTTAAACGTTAGGACAGTAGTGCTGACATTTCTAGATCTAAATGTTAATTTTGTCATGTTGCAGTTGAAATGAGCCATTTTAAAAGTACTGACACCAGTCCTCACGTCATCGGGAACTGAGGTTGACTTCCGTCAATGGGCTTTTGTACTGGGGGAGAGAAGTGCGTGTTTTATAGTTCCCAACCATTGTCTGTTCACTTCGGTGTGGCCACTGAGTGGGCCTACGTTTAATATGAAACAATTCTCTTATTTAGGAGACTAAAATTACATTTAATCTTTTCACAAATAGTTTCATATTTAAATATTTATATTGCACAACAATTCCATGTGATTCTGAAAAGAAAAGTGGGAAAGATATTTATGGGGGGGGTCATAAACCTCACCCAACATAGCAACGTCATGACACCACATAAATCTACATGTTTTTAGTTTAAATCACAATTCAAAACTTTACATGGGAAAAGTGACTGTTTAAAAAGAAAAGATTGACAATTACAACTGAACCTTTGTAGAAATGAAATAAAACACACACAAGGCAAAACTAGGGTGACCAAATGTCCCGGCTTGTGTGGGACAGTTCCGCATTTTGGCACTTAGTCCCACGTCCCGCAACCAAACAATCATGTCACGCTTTTTATCAACAAATTCAAACTAATTTAGAGAAAAAGTTGATTTGTCTTTCCAACCTGTGTCTTGCAGTCACATTGTGCTTCTGGAAATATGTATCATAAGAATGTGGTACTGGTGATTGTGGTACACTTCTCCAATCGTTGTTGAGGTCTGATATACTGTGCAGTGCAATACAAGAAATAAGCCTATCATCAACCAATATCATGTTTCTCAAATCCTTTTTGACTAAATTTCAGCTAAACTTGGAGAGGATCATTGAGCCTAACTATACTGAACAAAAATATGAACGCAACTAGGTCCCATGTTTCATAAAACGTCCCAGAAATGTTCCATACGCACAAAAAAATATGTATTCTCTCACATTTTGTGCAGAAATGTGTTTTCATCCCTGTTAGTGAGAATTTCTCCTTTGCCAAGATAATCCATCCACCTGACAGGTGTGGCATATCAAGAAGCTGATTAAACAGCGTGATCATTACACAGGTGCAACTTGTGCTGGGGGCAATAAAAGACCACACTAAAATGTGCAGTTTTGTCACACAAATACAATGTCACAGATTTCTTGAGTTTTGAGGGAGTGTGCAGAGCTGTTGCCAGAGAATTCATTTCAAATCAAATTGTATTAGTCACATGCGCTGAATACAACGGGTGTGGACCTTACGAGCCCTTAACCAACAATGCAGTTTTAAGAAAATAAAGTTAATTTGAAACGTATCCTTGTTTGGTGATTGGCAATGTTTTTTGCACCTCGCTTGCTCTTAACTGTCTGTTTGAAAATAATTTGTGTGAAACATTGTTGCATTTGAACTTTAGATTACTGGTTACTTGTGTTCTAAACATGATAAAAATATGTTTGCAATAGGAAGTAATAGTTGTACATTTGGATTTGGAAATGCTTTGTTGTGTTTATGTTATGATTGGGGGCCTTACTGGCCTATTATGAATGGGTTGCTTTTACCAGCATGTGGTTTGTGACTGCTCTCTTTCTATTCGCCTTGTCTACGTGTTTTACAAAAAGTGCTCTCTCCTACACGGAGTGTGCAGATTACGGTCACTGTCTTTTCATCACCATGAGCCTGTCACCTTTGATGTGTCGCTGTTGTCATTGGCGATAGTGATGGTGTTAGGTTACCACAGGTTGTTTAAGCGGTTGTTGTTGTTGCTTATCACATTATTCCAAGCCGGACATGTGAGTGACAGCCCGATGCGTGGCTCAGGCCTGTTTGATTAATTAATGATGTCATCAAAAGGCATAGCTACTTCTGCATTAGAGCTAGAGATGATGTGGTCATTTTTTTGTCAAATTTTTTTCAATTTTTTGAAGATTTTGAAGATTTTTTTCACGCTTGAAGGCCTCGGTCCAATAGTCATGGTTCGCCACTGAGTACATGGGATAGTTGTCATCACTAATTATGTTACTGAAAAATAATAGGACTAATTGCAGGGGTCGGCTTACCAAACGCAGCGGAACGGTTTCAGACGCATAATTCACTGCAATTTGGGCTGGATCGATGGAGGTGTGAAACAATGAAATAATGCAATAAACAAAGATTGTATCTAAAAGCACAAAGTAATCACACACAATCATGACAGTTGCTTTATTTAGCTCGATGCGATGCGGCAGCAGCTTTTTGGTATAATGATCAGTGTCATTACATGCATTCAGAAGCATTAGCCCTATTCCCCCAGTGATTGAGGATGCACACACACAAACGCACAGACACACACACACACATCTCATTGGTTGGTGCACCCGGGCACTAGCACCGAGCGGAGTGTGCGTTGTTGGTCGTTGAGGAGAGGCGAGAGGGCAAAGGGATGTGCTGCTGTAATGCATTTACTAATAACTGTTTATTATTGTTCGATCCCTAGGGTAGCACTTTATGGAAATGACTGTTTTTGTAGAGGAAGGGTCATACAGTGTGATTTGAAAATGAGCTTTGGGGATTTTTAGCCACTGTGTCCACCTTGCTGTTTTACATAGTGTACTCTTGCTTGAAGTGTACGTAAATGAACAAAAAAGGTTTCACATTCATACGGTGGACAACATACATGCCTTTTACTCACCCCAAAAAATTGTATTTGCATGTGGCTTTTTTCCATGGAAATATTATGTGTCTCAAAAAATGGATTATTACGTGGTTGTAACACAAAACAGGGAAAAATGAACCAACAAGTTAAGCATTTACAAATTACGCTACTGACAGATATTCAAACAAGTCGATAGATATATGAGGAGGTCCCTGGCTTGCTTCAACACTTTTTCTTGTTTCTGACAGTCTTGATGACTATAGTTTGTTTGATTTAGGGGAGAGAGAAGACATGCTGCAATGGTGCTTGGAAACATCAGCATAACTTGGTCAACCTCTGCATATCTTTGTGCACTTGAATAACAAGCGTTGTTAAATTCACTGACCTCAAAGTGAGAAAATCTCTGAAGCTAATCCTTCCATTCCAGATCCAAACTCCAGTGGTTTTGGCTCAAGATATGTTTTTTTTTTGTGTGTCTGGGGTGTCTACAGGAGAATCCATACCATGGCCCAGAGAGGAGAGTCTCACAAACTTCGGGACTAA
This sequence comes from Oncorhynchus gorbuscha, assembly GCF_021184085.1. NCBI lineage: Eukaryota > Metazoa > Chordata > Actinopteri > Salmoniformes > Salmonidae > Oncorhynchus > Oncorhynchus gorbuscha. Next base: position 66,192,873 of record NC_060178.1, read on the forward strand.
CCTGGCCCAACCAAGAATGGCCTCATTGGACCACATTGGAACTGTGTGGAACTGCACCACACTACCTTGGACTCCCATAGACTTCACAGCACTACCTCAGCTCTATGGGGAACAAATACATTTCCATTGTGTGTAACTGGGAGAGAGGTAGAGGGAAATGAAAAAAAAGATGTATTGAGAGAAGGAAAAGAGATGATCGAGAATGGTGGGATGGACGAAGAGAGAAAGAGACATGTAGCGGGAGAAAGAGAGGAGGAGAAAGAGATGGAGGGACAGAGAAGAGGAAGCTGGCAGGCTGGTGGGGGGAGACAGCTATGGAGTAGTGACGCTAGGCAGCCAGCAGAACTGTAATTAATGAACAAGTTTCTAATGATTAACTTTTATTAAGCTATACTCCTGAGTCCGCCAGCCGCCAGGTAATGAGAGTGGCCTGGAGAGGAGAAAGCACTCTCCACTCACTCCCACTGCTCCACAGCCACTCATAAAACTGCCTCACACACACCCATAAAACAGCACCCTACTTTACAAGGCCTACAGCTGTGTATTACCTGCTGCTAATGAAGGGATATTGTTCAGCAAACATTGTGTAAACATTGGTATGTTACGCCGCCAAGAACCCATTGAACATGATATGCAGTAAGGTTTTTTGTATCCTCTTGTTAAAAATGTCAAAAAGTAGAACTACGACTAGACATGGCTTTGGTGGTGACTCAGTAAGTGATTCCAAAAACAAGCATTTCTTTCACTTCCTGTTTGGCCCTGTCCGAGGGTGTCCTCGGATGGGGCCACAGTGTCTCTTGACACCTCCTGTCTTAGCCTCCAGTATTTATGCTGCAGTAGTTTATGTGTCGGGGTGCTGGGGTCTGTTTGTTATATCTGGAGTACTTCTCCTGTCCTATTCGGTGTCCTGTGTGAATCTAAGTGTGTGTTCTCTAATTATCTCCTTATCTCTTTCTTTCTCTCGGAGGACCTGAGCCCTAGGACCATGCCCCAGGACTACCTGACATGATGACTCCTTGCTGTCCCCAGTCCACCTGGCCATGCTGCTGCTCCAGTTTCAACTGTTCTGCCTTACTATTATTCGACCATGCTTGTCAATTATGAACATTTGAACATCTTGGCCATGTTCTGTTATGATCTCCACCCGGCACAGCCAGAAGAGGACTGGCCACCCCACATATGCTCTCTCTAATTCTCTCTTTCTTTCTCTCTCTCGGAGGACCTGAGCCCTAGGACCGTGCCCGATGACTCCTTGCTGTCTCCAGTCCACCTGACTGTGTTGCTGCCCCAGTTTCAACTGTTCTGCCTTATTATTATTCGACCATGCTGGTCATTTATAAACATTTGAACATCTTGGCCATGTTCTGTTATAATCTCCACCCGGCACAGCCAGAAGAGGACTGGCCACCCCACATAGCCTGGTTCCTCTCTAGGTTTCTTCCTAGGTTTTGGCTTTCTAGGGAGTTTTTCCTAGCCACCGTGCTTCTACACCTGCATTGCTTGCTGTTTGGGGTTTTAGGCTGCGTTTCTGTACAGCACTTGAAATATCAGCTGATGTACGAAGGGCTGTATAAATACATTTGATTTGATTTGATTTCACCCTTTCTCGGTATTTAAATTTGTTCCCGCAAGTAGGCCTACTACTTGTGATCTTCAAAATGATCTCTTACCAAAGATAATAAAGAGAAACCCTGCCTGCTAAAACCTTTCACTAGCAATATCCAAACACCTTAAGCATACAGCATGGAGTCTCACCCAGGTGGCTTTAGGCCCAGTGTGTCAGCTAGCGGGGTCGGCTGGCCAACGTTATTAGAATGACATCTGTTTACACGTCCTACGCTCCATAGCATATAACACCATGACAACCACCCTCTCTCTACCGCAGCAGTTCTTAGAGTTCCTCTATGAACACCTGAAGATGCCTCACTCTGAAATGAGCTGTGGATGGCTACTCACCTCACACAGGAAAACAGAGAGATATTGAGGGGAGGGGTGTGGGATAATTAGATAGGGTTAAATATAAATCAGAGCATTAGCAAGGGCGAAGGAAAGGGAGAAAGATAGTCTTCTAAATTCAGTGCATTCTGGAAGTATTCAGACTCATGAACTTTTTCCACATTTTGTTGCATTACAGCCACTAATTCTAAAATTGATTAAATTGTTGTTCCCCCCTCATCAATCTCCACACAATATGCCATAATTACAAAGCAAAAACAGGTTTTAAGATTTATTTGCAAAAAAATAAATAAATACATATCACATTTACATAAGGATTCAGGCCCTTTACTAGGTACTTTGTTGAAGTAACTTTGGCAGCAATTACAGCCTCAAGTCTTCTTTGATTTGACACTACAAGCTTGGCACATCTGTATTTGGGGAGTTTTTCCCATTCTTCTTTGCAGATCTTCTCAAGCTCTGTCAGGTTGGATGGGGAGCATCGCTGCACAGCTATGTTCAGGTCTCTTCAGAGATGTTCGATCGGGTTCAAGTCCAGGCACTGACGGGGCCACTCAAGGACATTCAGAGACTTGTCCTGAAGCCACTCCTGCATTGTCATGGCTGTGTGCTTAGGGTCATTGTCCTGTTGGAAGGTGAACCTTCAGTCCAGTCTGAGGTCCTGAGCGCTCTGGAGTAGGTTTTCATCAAGGATATCTCCGTACTTTGCTGCACTCATATTTCCCTCAATCCTGACTAGTCTAGCAGTCCATGCCACTGAAAAACATCCCCACAGCATGATGCTGTAAAGTGAAGTGACGCTTGGCAATCATGCCAAAGTGTAAAATCTTAGTTTCATCAGACTACAGGATCTTGTTTCTCATTGTCTAAGAGTCTTTAGGTGCCTTTTGGAAAACTCCAAGCGGGCTGTCACAGGCCTTTTGCTAAGGAGTGGTTTCTGTCTGGCCAGTCTGCCATAAAGGCCTGATTTGTGGAGTGCTGCATTTAAGAATGATGATGGCGACCTTCAATGCTGCAGACATTTTTGTTCTACCCTTCTCCAGATCTGTGCCTCGACACAATCCTGTCTCGGAGCTCTACGGACAATTCCTTCGACCTCATGGCTTGGTTTTCGCTCTGACATGCACTGTCCACTGTGGGACCTTATATAGACAGGTTTGTGCCTTTACAAATCATGTCCAACGAATTGAATTTACCGCAAGTGGACACCAATCAATTTGCGTAAACATCTCAAGGATGATCAATGGAAACAGGAGGCACCTGAACTCAATTTCCAAGTCTCATATCAAAAGTCGGAATAACTATGTAAATAACGTATATCTGTTTGTTTTTTATATTAATACATTTTGAAAAAATGTCTAAAAACCTGATTTCACTTTGTCGTTATGGGGTAATGTGGATAGATTGATGAAAAAAATGATTGAATCAACTTTAGAATAGGGCTGTATCGTAAAAAAATGTGGAAAAAGGGAAGGGGTCTGAATACTAGAAGCTGTTAAGGAGCCTTTCCCAGTATTTCTATCACATTCCCTCTTTATCCAACTGTCCATCTTTCCACCCGTCTACTTTTACTCCTCCTGCGGCCCCGCCTTCCTCTCTTGCATATACACAGAGCTTCTCTGTATAACAATATGACAATGCGGTAGACCAAGCATACAGAGCATTACAGGAGCCTAACGGTACCATCAGTTATCCAGCACCACTGAGGGGCTGAGGGACCGGGGAGGGTAGAGGGTTGCATGCAGATATCAGTATTGCATTAGCTGATGTGACAAAAGATCACATCAGAGAGCGGGAACCACTGTCTGGCAGCTTAACGTGAATCTGAATATGGACGCTAACACCCTGTCCGTTTAACATGATTGTGCATTGTGCATTTCCAAATATACTGTATATCTATTTTGACATCAACGATAGACTGGAATACAATGGGGATGTTATCGAGTGCTTCCATACCTTTACGGACATCAGCTGTTTACGCTTTTGATTACTGTCCTAGCCTGAAATCTACCGTGTATTACACATAGCTGTGGTTGGGTTCTGTTCGTATTTCTGAATATCTACGCTCTGGAAGCACAATGGTACTGGACTTCAGATGGATCAACCCACGACCTCCGTGGATTTGTATGACACTAGTGGGAAATTGAAAAGCACTGCCATGAATGGTGCGCTGCTGCCTTATCCGTGTGATGCACAAGCTAAAACCGCATTTCTCATTGATGGATTATTCCTCTGTGTCCAACGTGGCGATATGTTAAAACATGAATGAAATCTAAATGAAATCTTAACTCGGTGTAAACGCAGCACTGCCTCCGTGGCTAACCTGAATTGCACGTGCAGCAAGGAAGTCACAAAAGTGCAATGTTTTTCGTAAAGGAGCTGTTCGCCACCTAACCGGTGTCTAATATAATATCCTGGATTATTAGCATACCCCTATGTCACTAGTGGTCTGCATACAAAACAGTACATCCACTGGGTAAGCCAAGGCAGGCTATCTGTGGCTACTACGGAAGCATCAATCTGATAGACAGATGCAGTCGGTGTGGCTGTCAAGCACACAGTTAGTGTTATATACAGGCTTGTGGATGTCTGAGTGTTGCTATCTGGCCAATTCAAGAAGAGCAGCATTATACGCTCCTCTAACTGACTGCTCGGTCTAATCATCAATAAAGAGTCTCACTCCCCTGTGGCCCCCGGACAGTTCTATTTCATCAGCTGGGGCTGAGAGAGAGAGTCCAGTGAGTTATACACCCACAACCAACACATTTATCATTGTCATGTCATTGGTGAAGACAATCACATCATAGGAAACAGGGCAATACGTTCATAAAGAGTTAGTTATGTTATTGATAGTCTTAGAAACGGAATTAAATGACACACAAATTCAATGTTTGAACCGAAAGGTCTCTTGCATATTGTGACGACATTGCAGCCTCTCATAGACTGTCCTGGAGAGATCTAGTTTAGTAAACCGTGAGTCCAAGATTGGGCCATAAGTCCAAGTTTATTGACTGCTCTTCTCATTATCACAAATCTGCTGCTGGCTTCAACAACTCACCACAGACATGGCTATAAAGTCTCCTCTTCTGTCAGGGTTTGTTTTTCTGTCTCTTTTCTCTTTTCCTTTTTTCTTTCCATCACTCTGAGAGACGATGAAAGCAATGAACCAGACCACAAGTCACACAGCTACGCTAGCTTGGCGATGTCGCTCCCATCCTCCATATTGACAAAAACAGGGATTTACACATATTAATGAATAATACACCACGACACCTAGGAAGAGGTCTGAGGAAAGAAGGATGGGAAGGATAGAGGGGGGGGGGGGTTCACTCTGTATCAATTTAGTTGGTATTCCTCCGGGGATATGCTAATACCTCTGAGTAGCTGTGTTCCTTCTATTTTTGTGGCCAGTGTACCTTGTTAGGCTGTGGCCTCTTCAGTGGCAGCAAGGAGAGTGAGAGGGAGAAATAGACAAATAAATAAATAAAGGAGTGAAAAGGCGGAGAGGACGGGAGAGAGGAAGAGAGAGGGAGAGGGCTCGTACGGCAGCACCTTGACGCGGATGTACAGCTGCTCGCCGCGCGCCTGTCTCACCTTTCCCCTCGTCTGTCGTCTGACGCGTTTGATTCTCCGCATTCATACATCAATGAGCCGAGCATGCTGACACCTCATCTCACGGCCTACTTTGGGTACGAAGGCCCTGTTTTGCATATCACTACCCCCCCCCCCTCTGACACCCTGCCCATCTTTAAAGAGAGATGTAGAGATGCAGAGAGAGAGAGTGAGCGAGAGAGGATGAGGGATGGCACGAGAGAGAAATAGTTAAGGAGAGGGAGAGAAAGATGCAAAGTGAGAGCGAGAGTGAGAGAATGGGGGACATAGAGGACAAGGGATCGAGAGAACGGGGGACATAGAGGACGAGGGAACGAGAGAATGGGGGACGTAGAGGACGAGGGATCGAGAGAATGGGAAATAAACTCTTCTTTATTCCTGCATCCCTTTTGAAATCCTTTTTTGACAGCTTTAGTTTGACCACCACTGGCCAGCAGAACAGAATATGCCATTCCTATATTGTGTCAAATGAAGACAACTCCTCTTTAAACAGCTAATTATGACCAGCTAATTAGTGAGAATTTCTTACAATACTTACAGTACTCTTCAGTAATGAATCTGCTTTCTACAGAGGAGCACACTTATTATAATCCTGGAACACATAGTTAGGATGGGGAGCCTGGCACATCCTCAGGAAAATATGACAGATCCTCTGTTTTGATATGTATATTTTCTTGGGCTCATTTCTCATAGTTGCATGCTTGTTAGTTTTAATGGATGTTAGGGAAATATCTATAGCTTTGAAATCATATTGGCAAGTTCGAGAGCACATCAAGAACATTGGAGCTTTGTGTTAACAATTGAAACTAGCCTTGCCTCTGTGTTTGATCCATGAGGAATGAATGGTAGCCTATAATGTAGGCTGGCTAAAAATATTAGATGGCAACAGTTACTGTATATCTTCATGTGCCTGATGTCTATATCATTGAGTGTTCATGATGAGTGTGTCAGGATTTGATGAGGGCGTAAACTGTGGTGACTGTGCTCCAGTGGCAAGTTTTCTCTGATTGGCGCTTTCGTCCCCTTTACCAGCCTTCCTGCACTAATTGTAAAATAAAACCTCTCTTAGAGCAAAACAAAAAGTTTGGTGTGAGCAGAGGTGGCAGCAGTGGGAGGGGAGGGGGGGGGTGATGAAGAGACAGGGATGGGGTGTGTGTGGTGAGGGGGTAAGTATGGGGGTGGGCTCTGAGGTGTTTGAGTCTGTATACCTATCATATGGATATCTGCCAAAGCTAATGTAATAAATTGATGTTTTCCCCAGCCTCGAGAGGGGGGAGGTCTGCCTTTTAAGTGGCGCAGGCTGTCATCTGTGTGCATGTGTGAGCGGGGAAGAGGGTGTGAATGTCACTTTGAACTGCACACTGCTGCACCGCTCCCCCTAATGAGAGAGAGGGGCTGCCTCCATGCCAGCCCAGGGGCCAAGGAGGAGACACCACCCTCCTGGCGCCCACCCCCCTTCATCCTACCTCACCATCCCTCCTAGGGCCTGACAGCCTCAGATAAATCAACCACTCCACACTCCTCCGCCCCGCCACCTCCCCATCCCGCTATCCCTCCTTCTGCCACCTGCAGTGGGAGGAGAGTGCACATTTTCCACAGAGAGAGGGAGAAAAGGAAGGCAGAAAGGAAGAGGGCTGGTTGTACACACCGGTTCGTAGAGTTCCTCCAAACTGGTCTGAAGTCAAAGTTTCTGGGAGACTTCCAGGATCTGGAACATTCCATAGCCTCAAGTCTACTTCACTGTGTGTGTGTGTGTGTGTGTGTGTGTGTGTGTGTGTGTGTGTGTGTGTGTGTGTGTGTGTGTGTGTGTGTGTGTGTGTGTGTGTGTGTGTGTGTGTGTGTGTGTGTGTGTGTGTGTGTGTGTGTGTGTGTGTGTGTGTGTGTGTGTGTGTTTGTGTGCAGATTGCTCAATTATCAGTTGTTTTGTTTGTTTTCCCTGTATGCCTTGTGGTGTCACCATTGTGAGATGAAATCCCTCCTCTGGATATTTCAGATGTGCGTAGGACAAAAGGTCCGGGGGTCACTGTTCTGACGATGTTGATGCTAACGCTGTTAGCTATCTGGTGCAGAAGAGTCGCTCAGACTGCATTTCCATACTGCTAACTGGCATGCGAGGCTAATTATACTGTTGGCTGGGTTTAGATGTGCTACTCGGAGTGTGAGGGGCAGGGGCACGGACAGGGGCATGATCACAGGCAGGGGCACAAGCAGAACACCCAGGAGTGCACTGTAATTCTCCACCCTCCCTCTCCCTCTGTCAAATGTCTTAAACACCTCTTACCTGCAGGCCAATCCCAGGATGCAGCAGTCCATCCTCCATGGGTAATTGTGGTTACACACAAAATTGCATGCACTTGAACTCCCATGGTAATTGTTGTTGCATGAGATTGTATACTCATTAGTTATTCCTACCTAGTTAAAATAACACTACATGACCAAAAGTATGTGCTCACCTAATATATCATTCCAAAATCACTGTCATTACAATATGGAGTTGGTCCCCCCTTTGCTGATATAATAGCTTCCACTCTTCTGGGAAGGCTTTCCACTAGATGTTGGAACATTGCTGCGGGGACCTGCTTTCATTCAGCCAGAAGAGCATTAGTGAGGTCGGGCACTGATGTTGGGCGATTAGGCTCGCAGTTGACGTTCCAATTCATCCCAAAGGTGTTGGATGGGGTTGCGTTCAAGGCTGAACGGCCAGTCAAATCTTTCCACACCAATCTCGACAAACCATTTTTGTATGGACCTCACCTTGTGCACAGGGGCATTGTCCTAGACCCTTAATCCTCCTCCACCAAATGTTACAGTTGAATAGGAGCAGGTAGCGTTCTCCTTGTCACCTGACTGCCAGATGGTGAAGCTTGATTCATCACTCCAGAGAATGCGTTTCCACTGCTCAAATGGCGGCGAGCTTTACACCACTCCAGCCATTTCTTGGCATTGTGCATGGGGATCTTAGGCTTGTATGCGGCTGCTTTGCCATGGAAACCTATTTCATGATGCTCTTGACAAAAAAGTAATTGTGCTGACGTTACTTCCAGAGACCGTTTGGAACTCGGTAGTGAGTGTTGAAACCGAGGACACTTGCAGAATTTGATGAATTGACTTGTTGAAAAGGTGGCATCCTATAACGGTGTCACGTTGAAAGTCACTGAGCTCTCCAGTAAGGCCATTCTACTGGCAATGTTTCACTATGGAGATTGCACGGCTGTGCGCTTGATTTTATACACCTGTCAGCAACGGGTGTGGCTGAAATAGCCGAATCCACTCATTTTAAGGGATGTCCACACACTTTTCTATATATAGTGCAGGTAGGAGCCCTAATCTGCGCTGTTCTTAAAGGGGCAGTGCAGTAAAAAAAACGATTTTCACTTAAAAAAAGATATTTCCACACTATGGGGACAATATAATACTCTGAAATTGTGAACATCATGATGTTTGAGAAAAAAATCCTGGAATTTCAACCTATTCAGGTTGGATGGCGTTTTTGGCCCAGAATATGCCATTCATAGAACATTGCAAAAGTGCTGTATATGGGACAATCTTTTGCACATTTTGACAGCGAGGAAACGTAACACACACTTTAAATGCGGCCCACTGGGAAAGATAAGAATGACCCTCCTGGTCTAGACGATACTATTCTCTGATCAAGGCTATATACAGTATTCAGACCATTTCCCTTTTTCCACATTTTGTTACGTTACAGCCTTAATCTAAAATGGAATAACAAAAGAAAAATCTAAACACAATACCCCATAATGATGAAGCAAAAACAGGATTTTCAAAATTTTTGCAAATGTATAAAACATTTTAAACATTATTTACAAAAGGTCTGAATACTTATTTATGTAAGTATTCAGACCCTTTGCTTTGAGACATGAAATTGAGCTCAGGTGCATCTTGTTTCCATTGATCATCCTTGAGATGTTTCTACAAGTTGATTGGAGCCCACCTGTGGAAAAATAAATTGATTGAACATGATTTGGAAAGGTACACACCTGTCTGTATATGGTGCCACAGTTGACAGTGCATGTCAGAGCAAAAACCAAGCCGAGATCGAAGGAATTGTCCTAAGAGCTCCGAGACAGGATTGTGTCAATGCATAGATCTGGGGAAGTCCAAACATTTCTGCAGCATTGAAGGTCCCCAAGAACGCAGTGGCCTCTATCATTCTTAAAAGGAAGAAGTTTGGAACCACCAAGTCTCTTCCTAGAGCTGGCCACCCGGCCAAACTCAGCAATCAGGGAGAACGGCCTTTGTCAGGGAGGTGACCAAGACCACTCTGACAGAGCTCTAGAGTTCCTTTGTGGAGATGGGAGAACCTTCCAGAAGGACAACCATCTCTGCAGCACTCCACCAATCAGGCCTTTATGGCAGAGTGGCCAGATGGAAGCCACTCCTCAGTAAAAGAGTTTGCCAAAAGGCACCTAAAGGTCGCTCAGACCTTGATTCTCTGGTCTGATGAAACCAAGATTGAACTCTTTGACCTGAATGTCAAGTGTCAAGTACGGAGGAAACATGGCACCACCCCTAAAGTGAAACATGCTGGTGGCATAATCATGCTGTGGGGATGTTTTCCAGCTGCAGGGACTGGGAGACTAGTCAGGATTGAGGGACAGATGAACGGAGCAAAGTATAGAGAGATCCTTGATGAAAACCTGCTCCAGAAGGCTCAGGACCTCAGACTGGGGTGAAGGTTCACCTTCCAACAGGAAAAAAAAACCCTAAAGTACATAGCCAAGGCAACGCAGTAGTGGCTTCGGGACAAGTCTCTGAATGTCCTTGAGTGGCCCAGCCAGAGCCCGGGCTGGAACCCGATCGAACATCTCCGGAGAGACCTGAAAATAGCTGTGCGGAGACACTCCACATCCAACCTGACAGAGCTTGAGAGGATCTGCAGAGAAGAATGGTAGAAATTCCCCAAATACATTTGCGCCAAGTTTGTAGCGTCATACTCAAGAAGACTTGAGGCTGCAATTGCTGCCAAAGGTGCATCCATAAAGTACTGAGTAAAGGGTCTGAATAATACTTGAATATATATTATATAAATGTGATATTTCCGTTTTTAATTTTTTTATACATTTGCAAACGTTTCTAAAAACCTGTTTTTGCTTGTCATTATGGCATATTGTGTATAGATTGATGATGGAACTATTGAATCTATTTTAGAACAAGACTGTAACCTTTCCGAATGTAAACATACAACATTTTGTATCAGCGCCCACACAATCAGAATGAGCATTTCAATGGCAAAAGGAGGCTCAGGCAAAGAAATACAAAACAATATATTTGGAGTTATTTTCATGTCGTAAACAAACACAAAGATTTAATAGACATGATTTATAAAATACAATTACAAATACTGCATGAGTGTTTTAACAAACCTGATTCGTGTGTGTTGCTTCATGAACAACTTCGACAGACACACAAGATACTGCGGGGGAGGTGGTGATGCATGTGTTTTTTTTTATTATTATAATGGCCTCTATTATAATCACAATAGCTTCTTGGGTCATATGAAAGTGGAATATATTGCAACCAGATCAACAGAAAATATGTTAATTCTTTTTGTTTTCAAAGGAGCTGTTTTTTTTGGGGGGGAAAGCTATTATTATAGCAAACACAAGACAGAAGACACAGCGGTATAAAAGAGGAACCAGACAGCAAATTGAGTTTAGGGATTGTAAGCATATGTAGAGGAGCAGTGGGTTTGTACGACAGCTGGTACCGAGGGATGGAGATGGAATTCGCTAGGTGGACCAGGCATTGTGGAGAGGATACAGAGGAAAGAAGAGGAGAGGAGTGTGAACTTCCTGACAGATGGTAGATGTGCAATAATAGGGGAGGAAGAGAGGACGGGAAAGAGAGAGAGAGAGAGAGAGAACAAGAAGAAATCAAATAAAACAGGAGAGAAAAATCCAGGAATGTGAACCGCTATGGAGCAAAAAATTGCTTGCATTGTTGTTTTCATTATGTGGCTTCTGTCATTTCATAAGCGTTGTATCTTTGAAATGAACGAGAGAGAAGAAAAGGGTAGGGTGAAGAAACTGAAGCAATGGAGAAAAAGAAGAGAAAAAAAAGAAAAAAAAAACCCAGTGAAATGAATCTTTTGTGCCTGGCCTGATGGAGATGCGACATGCCGTACAAAAGCCGGACCAGGAGAAGATACTGTGATTGATGAATGAAGTAAAGGTGTCAGAAGTGTATTATGTAAATTAGCGGAGCCAGAGACCATTTCGGGAGCGAATGAGAGAGCGGACGGCCGCATTTGTGCGTGTCATGCGGGGCGGCGATCGTCCCCGTGCGCCTCCGTCACCGTGCCATCTTTCATCTCAGCAGACAACCTCGGCAATCTCTGCTGCCGCACGCCTCCACAACACTATACTATGAGCCGGAGAGAGAGAAATGAGAGGAAGGGGGATAGAGGAAGGAGATGGAGAGAAAAATAAGGTTTCGAATGAATACAGTCACACTGATTGACCAGTTCAAAGTGTCTTTCTCACCTTGTAGTAAATGTATACAGTTACAGCCAGCACACTGTTCACTTTCACGCTGGGGGAATACTGTTATTTCACTTGGAGTCATAAAAACAACTGTAAGACCCACTGTCTTATTCCCAATGACAATGCATTATACAGGCCTAGGTTTGGAGATTGAGCTGTTGTGTGATGTGATGTTGTGACATTATACAAGTGTGTTTTCTTTTTTATTTTCTTTAGTGGTAGTGTATGTTGTGTTAGTGTACGTGTACGTGTGAGTTACAGCATGTGACATTATGAGTGTTATTGTCTATTCACATTGTCTATTCACAATAGTATTTTGTAGTGTGTGGGTACTCTCTTCAGCACCACATTTCTCTCCAATACCACATTATACCATAAGCCAGTGTTGGGCCTATACACTCAAAGTGTCATACAGATGTAGGATCTTAATTTGAGCCAGTTTGCTACATTAGGAAAATAATCCTGTAGCAACATTACATTATTATTATGTGAATTAGTTATAATTCATATAATAATAATGTAATGTTGCTGCAGGAATATTTGGACACTTTGGACATTTTTGTAGGGAAAACAAGCTTTTTAAACCTCAAATAACATTACCTTGTACACGTCCTGCTAAAGGTCTGCTGCAAAAGGGTGATCAAGTTGAAATCATACATATCACACACACACACACACACACACACACACACACACACACACACACACACACACACACACACACACACACACACACACACACACACACACACACACACACACACACACACACACACACACACACACACACACACACACACACACACACACACACACACACACACACACACACACACACACACACACACACACACACACACACACACACACACACACACACACACACACACAGCTGGCAGAGAAAGCCATGGTTCACCCACCCCAGGACCTCACCAGCAGCTTTCCGCTTCAGTCAAACGCTCACGCTTTTAATAAGATGACAAAAACAATCTATCACGCATGCAGCAACACAAAACAATATTAGAGGTTAAGGGACATGTATGAAATCTTCTCCTTTAATTTGGCGCCGAACTGTGGTCCTGGGTGATTGAAATAGACAAAGATATATAGGTTTACCTTGTTGAGGAAAATGAGCTAATTGCTAGCACTTGTCGTTCCTCCTAAGCTTTGTCTCAGTCACAGAGGCTAACTAGCCAGCTCTTCCCATTGTGTTTGTTTGTTCAGTGGACAGGCTGCTGAGGAAGCTATTTTCATCAAGCAGGTCGTTATTAACGGGTTCATAAGTAAGCTGGCCCTGCTATTTCTCCATGTTAGTGTTTATTATGGGTCCACAAAGAGCCGGGCCTGTCTCCAATGAATGAAAGAGCGCCGTGTAATTGAGCCTTATTAGGCCCCAGTCGAGCACCAGTGGCAGAAATATTGTGAGAGAGAGAGAGAGAGAGAGAGAGAGAGAGAGAGAGAGAGAGAAAGAGAGAGAGAGAGAGAGAGGGATGCATGTAAAAGAGGACATTGAGATTGAGAATAAAGGGAAAAGAGAGAGGGACATCGCGAGGGAGAGAGAAGGCTGGCAATATCAAACTTGTTCCGCTTCTGTGCCTCTGTTTATTAATTTCGTCACCGAGGCACATGACGGAGTAATTTAAGATCCCTTCCACAACAGTGGTTTACATATTTACACTGTAAGTATGAATGACAGTTAAAACTATGCTGATGCCATACCGACTCATAAACATTGGCGAGCACTTTAGCTGGCGTCGTCTTAAAGGTACTCTGTCCAGGAAATCACAACTTAGACTACACGCTTGTAAAGCCTGAGAGGGGCGGAGACACAAACCGAGGACCGTTGTCAGGCACAATGGGTACTGGATAAAGTATGACATTATTCCAGCATGTTCGAATAGATATTTTCAGATTCATTTATTTATGGTTTATGGTTCCATCCCATATTTCGGTTTCATGAAACAATGTTATGAACAATGTATTCAACTTGGTTAATATACAGATACTATACAAATGAAGGTGTACAGTCATAACCTTTTAAGCCCCCTATGTCCATGCTCCTCTATAACCTTCTATGTCTCTCCACTATGACAGCCAGAGGTCATTGCTGTCCTCATGCTCCTTTGCCCCGCCTCTCTCTGTGTATTCTCTCTCTTCAGGGTGTTCCAAATGGCTGAGGTAGTCAAATTCACCCACCTGGCTATTTTTCAAGTGAGACATCTCTTTATTCAGCCTAGAAAAAGCTGCAAATACACACCCACTCTTCTCCCCCTCACTCCCATCTTTCTCTCAGCCCCCTCCTTCTCACACCTCATTCCATCTTTCAACCTTCCCTCCCTCCCATCCCTCCCATCCCACCTCTCCCATCTCTCCCTCTCTCATTTGCGCCCAGTTTTCCTCTTCTACATGCAGGACTGTCACAGTGTGTTATCCCATATCGCGCTCAAGCATGCGTACGTGGGCCCTCTCTCCCCTTCATGTCCCTGCGTACACACATTACTGCCCAGAGACAATACCTCCTCCAGATAATGCCATAAATGAGGGAATTTACATACACACGTACATATGCCACACGCCTCTCGTGTATAAGGCACTCATTGTGTAAGATTGTGTGTGTGCGTGTGTGTGTGTGTGTCCTCACTGCATGTATGAAGTGGTGCTCCAGTGGGATCATCATTAGACAGGTTCTAGAATAATGACACAGGAAATGAACTCATACAGAGAACTTCTCAAAAGCCCAACGTCTCTCTCTCACACACATAGGAACGCACACACACAGACTAACTATTCATATATCCTGGCGGATATTCAATGGAGGAGGGAATGGATTATATCTTTCTGCTACAAAGCCCTGCAACCAAATGATTTACCAATTCTGCTGATCATTAATCTGATTGATGAGATTCCATCACCTATCACCGAGGCAAACTGTTTTTCCCACATCAACATTACACCCACATTACCCAGCAAATGTAGGTGTGGATATTGGTGCCTTTATAAGATGGTGCCTTTATATTTCTGTGTGCGTTTTTCTGTAGATAGATCATGCAGAGTTTGAGGTGGAGCACGCACAGAGGTCTGTGTAAAATATAACCAGCCCAGATGACAGACCCATACCGATACTTGGCTGTTCTGGATAGAGCCAAGAACTTGAAAGGAACCAACATCTTCCTCAATGACGACTTCTCTGAAGCTGTGCACCAGAGTCGGAAATAACTTATCCCAGCGATGAAAGCTGTCAGAGAGCATGGGAACATTGCTAACATCCAAAACGATAGGCTCATTGACCACCTTCCCTCTTTCCCTCCCAGGAATGATAGAGACAAGCCTCAGGGTCAGGATTCAGCCCAACATCACACACACACACACACACACACACACACACACACACACACACACACACACACACACACACACACACACACACACACACACACACACACACACACACACACACACACACACACACACACACACACACACACACACACACACACATTTTTTTTCTCATTATTATATCCATCTCTGATAAGCTACCAAGGAAAGGGCTAAGAATTGTCCATATTAATTAATATATGTAGCCTTAAAAAAGGTTAATGAAATCAATAACTTGCTTACATCGGATATCATTCATATACATATATATGAAACTCAGTTAGATAATTCCTTTGATGACACAGCAGTAGGGATTTAACATTAACATGAAAATACAGAAATGCCTATAGTGGAGGTATTGACGGATATGTTCAGAGCCATATTCCTGTAAAGCTTAGAGGATTTCCTGTCAAATTTAGTTGAAGTGGTTGCAAGTTCACCTGCCTCATCTAATGCCTCTTCTTTTGGGGTGCTGCTATAGACCACCAAGTGCTTACAGTCAGTATCTGGATAATATGTGTGCATTGCCTCAAAATGTGTAAGGTATATTTTCTGGGTAACCTCAACATTGACTGGTTAGCAACTAGCTGTACTCTCAAGAGGACGCTTCTAACTGTGACTAATGCCTGTAATATGACCCAGATGATCCCTTAACCAACTAGAGTGCACACCAATAGTGTTGGATCTGTTATATCCACTTGTATTGATCATACCTTCACTAATGCTGAAGAGCTTTGCTCAACATGGATATCTGTTTCCATTGGCTGTAGTGACCATAACATTGTGGGATGGTAAGTTGGTGGTTGAAGATATCCCACTAGTGATGTGGAGGCTGTGCTTTTGCAAAGTGGGTGGGGTTACATCTTGCCTGTTTTGCCCTGTCCAGCTGAATCGTCGGATGGGGTCACAGTGTCTCCTGACCCCTCCTGTCTCAGCCTCCAGTTTTTATGCTGCAGTAGTTTATCGGGGGGCTAGTTATATCTGGAGTATTTCTCCTGTCTTTTCTGGGGGCCTGTGTGAATTTAAGTATGCTCTCTCTAATTCTCTCTCTCGTTCTGTTTCTTTCTTTCTTTCTTTCTTTCTTTCTTTCTTAATTTCTTTCTCTCTCGGAGGACCTGAGCCCTAGGACCATGCCTCAGGACAACCTGGCCTGATGACTCCTTGCTGTCCCCAGTCCACCTGGTCGTGCTGCTGGTCCAGTTTCAACTGTTCCGCCTGCGGCTATGGAACCCTGACCTGTTCACCAGATGTGACATGTTTTCAACTTTCTTGAGACAGCAAGAGCGGTAGAGCTACTCTGAATGATTTGCTATGAAAATCCAACTTTACTCCTGAGTTGCTGACCTGTTGCACCTTCGACAACCACTGTGATTATTATTATTTGACCCTGCTGGTCATCTATGAACATTTGAACAGCTTGGCCATGTTCTGTTATAATCTTCACCCGGCACAGCCAGAAGAGCCCCTGCCACCCATCATAGCCTGGTTCCTCCCTAGGTTTCTTCCTAGGTTCTGGCCTTTCTAGGTTTTTTTTCCTAGCCACCGTGCTTCTACACCTGCATTTCTTGCTGTTTGGGGTTTTAGGCAGGGTTTCTGTACAGCACTTTGAGATATCAGCTGACGTAAGAAGGGCTTTATAAATACATTTGATTTGATTTGATAACAAGGAAAGCAAACATGTCCCCTGGATTGATGATTAACTGAAAAATTGTATGGTTCAAGTAAATTATGAAAAAAAATTGGCAAACAAGTCAGGCTGCTTTGCTGATTGGTTGACATACTGTAAATTGAGAAACTGTGTTACTAAACTTATCAATAAGAAGAATTTGAAAAAAAAGACAATGGGAGTACCATAATAAATGATATCTTGGGCAGAAAAAATATTAATCTCATATCAAATCAAATTTGATTTGTCACTTACACGTGTTTAACAGATGTTATTTCGGGTGTAGCAAAATGCTTGTGCTTCTAGTTGCGACAGTGCAGCAATATCAAACAGGTAATATATAACATTTTCACAACAAATCTAAGTGAATGAATGACCCACACCTCAAATGAGTGTGTGGGTCCACAGGCCTGGAATGAAGCTAACGTAATTCCAATGCCTAAAAATAGTAAAGCAGCCTTTGCTGGCTCTAACAGCTGCCCAATCAGTTCGAGGCCTGTTCTTAGTAAATTGACGGAAAGAATTGTGTTTGATTAAATATTTCTGTCATTTCTGACTATTTTTCAGAGAACAAGTTAACTACTGGCTTTAAGCATGCATATAGAGAAGGGCACTTAACTTGTACAGCACAGACTCAGATGTCTGATTCAAATAAAAACAGTTTTTCATTAGTTAAGAACAAATTCTTATTTTCAGAGACGGCCTAGGAACAGTGGGTAAACTGCCTTGTTCAGGGGCAGAACGACAGACTTTACCTCGTCAGCTCGGGGATTTGAGTCCAATGCTCTAACCACTAGGCTCCCTGCCACCCCATAATAAGAAAATAGTTGGAGCTGTATTGTTAGATTTCAGTGTAGCCTTTGATGTTATTTATCATAAATTGAATTGTTTTGATAATACTCACTTGTGTATACATCATCTGTCACTTGGTTGGAGAGTTATTTCTCCAAATAAACCTAGAGAGTTTTCTCCAATGGAAGCTTCTCTAACATCAGGTATGTACAACGTGGTGTCCCTTCGAGCAGTTGCCTTGGGCTGTCACTCTTCTCTATTTTTACAAAAGAATTGCAACTGATCTTACAGGAAGCTAGAATGCCTCGGTGTGCAGATGTTTCCACACTCGACTCTATGTCAGCACCAGTGAGCTCACTGAAATTCTATACCGATCAAAAATATACGTAGGCATCAGGTGAAAGATCCCAGAAATGTTCCATACACACAGAAAAGCTTATTTACTCTCAAATGGTGAGCAGAAATGTGTTAGCATCTCTGTTAGTGAACATTTATTCTTTGCCAAAATAATTAACCCATCTGATAGGTGTGGCATATCAAAAAGCTGATGAAACAGCATGATCATTACACAGGAGCACCTTGTGCTGTGTACAATAAAAGGGCACTTTAAAACGTGTCGTTTCGTCACACCACGCAATGCCACTGATGTCTTGAGGGAGTGTGCAATTGGCATGCTGACTGCAGGAATGTCCACCAGTGGGAGAGCATGGCCCTCAAGTGGGTGGACCAATGCCCTTCCAGGCCCACCCATGGCTGTGCCCCTGCCCATTCATGTGAAATCCATAGATTAAGGCCTAATAAATGTATTTAAATTGACTGAATGTCTTATATGAACTGTAACTCAGTAAAATCATTGAAATTGTTGCATGTTGCCTTTATAGTTTTTGTTCAGTATAAATAAGGAGTAACAGTCAGCATCAGAATGGGTGATGAATAATAACCCTGTCTTAAATACATCTAAATCCAATAGTGTTGTATTTGGTTTAAAACATTCTCGAAGAACTAAACCACAACATTCTCAAGGTTGTGACCATTGAGAACGTTGATGAAGCTATACTCCAAGGTATGACATTGGATGGTTAATTATCATGGTCAAGTCATAGTGACACAATGGTTGTGAAGATGGGGATATATATATATATATATCTGTTATAAAAAGACACAAAAATGAACTCTACTAGTTGTTCAGGCTCTGGTCTTGTTACATCTTGATCACTGTCTGGTAATATTGTCAAGTGGAGCAAAGAAAGACCTTAGCAACGTTGCAGCTGCACAAACTGTACAGAACAAATATCAACAACATGCATACCAGCCTTTCCTGGTTTAGGGTTGACAAGGGATTAACTGATTCTCTTCAAATTTTTAGGAGAAATATTACTGTAACGAAAATTCCAGATTGTCTGTATGATCAAATAAGATTCAGCTCAGACGACCATATGCCACAAGACATGCCACCAGGGGTCTCTTCACAGTCCCCAAATCCAAAACAAACTCACGGCAATGCACAGTTTTATACAGAGCTGTGATTGCATGAAACTCCCTTCCATCTCCAATTTACTCAAGCAAACAGCAAGATTACCTTTAAAAAACAGATTAAACAGCAACTCATGAAACGGCAGGGACTGTGAGAGGACACACACACGCACACACACACACACACACACACACACACACACACACACACACACACACACACACACACACACACACACACACACACACACACACACACACACACACACACACACACACACACACACACACACACACACACACACACACACACACACACACTCTAACACACACATTATTTTAGTTGTTATGTTGTTTATATCATTTTTTGTTGTATTGTTTGTATGTTGCTGTATTTTACTTTTGTGTAAAATGTCCTTGTTTAACAGTGTATCAGTGTTTCGTTACTTGCCATGATTTATGTTTTTGTGTGGGCCCCAAGCAGAGTAGCTGCTGCTTCTGCAAAAGCTAATGGGGATCCAAATAAACAAATAAAACATTTCCATGCTTTCAACTCATAAACTGAGTGGTATAAAAAAAAAAACTAACAAAACAGATGTTTTTACCCAAATGCATACGGAATTAGTCTCCCCTCATGCCTCTAAAGACCTGATGAATTAGCTCAGTGGCTGATTGCACTAGCGTTGTTGACTCTCCAGGTCACAGCCAGACAGGAGTGAGCTGTTTAAAACACTCTACTCTCGCTCTCAGTTCCCTAATGGTGGGGATTAACTTGGCCTGAACTGTGGCTGGCTGAACTGCAAGCGGCCATTTTTGATTCCGATGTTTATTTTTGTTTTAACCCTCTTAGCGACGGGGTCTCGGCCCACAGCGAACCGCTCGCAGTGCCCCTCAATTGGAGCCGTAGTTACACAACAGATAAAAACACCCTGGAAACACTCTGTATTATGGAACAGGTGCGTTATTAGTCATATGCAAATTCTTCTCTATCCTTTGCATTCACTGATAACATTTACTGCGGTGATTGATTTTCTTTTGTCTTTGTTGACCGACCATTTTAACAATTTTCTGTGGTCAAATATTTATTTTTGCTAGTTCAAAAGTAAACTTTTTAAGATACAAGCTTACTGATACTGAACACATTGAACCACACAACCAGCAAGCAGCTCTCTATTATTAATGAAATTATTTTGCGACACGTATGAATCATTAGGGATGTGTGCTGGAGATTACTTCCTCCATGGACGTACTAGCAGTGTTGTATAAAGTACTTAAGTAAAAAATACGTTAAAGCACTACTTAATTGCTTTTACTCAAGTATGACCATTCCACCACTGCGTATTAGACACTGGGCCGTGTTAGATACACAAGGCACTACACAATCTAAACTACCTAACATCAAAGCTTAGGACAGCAAAGTCCATAAACACTTATATCTCTTTGAGGTATAAAGGAAAGACAATGGGGATTGTTCTAAAACAGATACCGTGCTTTTATTGGATCTTGAGATTCATAATGCAGATTTTTTGTGTCACCATGATTTATGGCAATACTGTCAACCCCCCCCCCTCCCCCAACCACCCTCCCCATTTTAGGATCGGTAAATCATTAAAGTGATTCACAAGACAAAGACGTCAAGGTATATTTCTGTCAATATTATACACTGCGAGGTGCTAAATACTTTAAAGGGAATGAAATTGTAAATATTCGCGTTTGTGTCTATGTCCTTTCTAGTTATGATAAAAGGTAGACAGTCGTGAAAGAGAGCGAAGGAAAGGCACATGAATGAATCCTTTACTCAAGCTTCGTTTTCAAAGTTCAGTAATTAACAAATAATCAGGACATTGGAAAGTACAAACAAACACCAGACCAATCTGGCAATGAGCCCTCTTACTCTTTATTTTCCTCCCTCTCTTTATTCGCTTTCAATCTCATTTATCTTTTATTGTTGACTTTTTAATTAATCACGTCGGTTCATTCTAAACATGTCGGATTACATCATATTTTATTTCTGTGATATCGGCCACAATTTAGTTATTATTAATGCTGCGAAGAATTCAGGCACTGTTTGCAAATAATATCCTCAAATTGAATCATTGTAGCATGAATATATGCAAAATATTCTGGTGGTGTGAGGGTTGAGTGCTTTTAAATTGGAGAGATCATTCATGGCTTCACCTTCTCAGGCGAGATAAAGTCGTGTGCAGTAACATTACAATGTCACTGACGAGGAGGGAGGAGGAGAAGAGGAGAGAAGAACAGAAGAGAGGGATGAAGAGGGGCGAAGAGAGGAAATGAAAGAGAGAGGAGAGGGGGGTATCATTGTGTTTCGGTGTGAGTTAATCAATTAATTGTTTGCGCATGGTATATATCCCAGGTTCCCGTTGAGGTGCTCGCATGCAGACATGTTAACTCTGCTCACTGGGCTTTGTTCAATGCACCTGATACTGGGAAGCCACATCAGGAAATGAAATAAACCAGCCCACTTAACCCCCTGTTAAACCACTGTGTGATAATGTGTTTGTATGGTACAGCTGATGACATCCACTTTATAGAGATACCGTTTGTTTATTTGTTTATTTGGCTCATGTGCTCTAGTATGAAATGTTTGGCCACATATGTGTGAGGAGGGATTGTATGTGAAATTGTCAACCAAATGTGTCAAATGAACAAACAGCCATTAATGCCTGCAGAGGCCATGCTATTTGTCTGAAAAACATTTAGCAAAAAGCCTCCTAGCATCTTTTTATGTGACCCAGTTCAATTAGTAGGCCTCTACCAAACGTAACATTGGACTATTAATGTACTCTGTTTGGATAAATGCCACACCTGTCCTACTCTTGCCTCCCTGTCATTCAGCTATATTTGGAGAATGTCTAGTTTGTTCTCTTATTGTTTGGTTTGTTTCCAGCCAACCTTTTCTCCTCTACCCAAACTCCTGGTGAAGAAGCCATGTTTTAAGCGGCAGGAGTACAGTCATCCATCAGATGCCACGCCCAGGTGATTTGCATGTTAAG
Source organism: Oncorhynchus gorbuscha (assembly GCF_021184085.1). Classification (NCBI taxonomy): domain Eukaryota; kingdom Metazoa; phylum Chordata; class Actinopteri; order Salmoniformes; family Salmonidae; genus Oncorhynchus; species Oncorhynchus gorbuscha. Next base: position 66,215,270 of record NC_060178.1, read on the forward strand.
AGGTTTACTCCCCCTCCCTCGCCTGTTATTGCAAAGTTTCTCCGTCCTGTCGCAGAGGAAAACGAATATCCAAAGCAAATATGTTTTTTTGCTTTTATTCATGTAACCAAGATTAACAAGTATAAGCACTGCATAATGGTGGGTAGAATCAAATTCCTGGGATATGACTTTCAATGCAATATGCCCAATATTTTATGTTAATACAATAAAAATGTAAAGTTGAAATGATGGTCTTATTTTTACGTAAAAGGTATGCTCAAGAGTAGTGTGGCACACACATGGCTGAGCCCCCGCCAAGGGATAGGCTGTTGCTAAGAGACGAGGGAAGGGAACGGACCATTGCCAATGATGAATTAACTGAGGACGGTGGGTGACAGTAATCTTTGTCACTAGATGCACTGGCTGTCTAAGTCCTGTCATTTTATGCATCTCATGCAAAACAGATGTACCCAGATACTAGGAGGGAATTTTATTTTTTAATTCACCAGGAGAGGATCATTTTTTTTATATATACATGGCTAGGGGTTGGAAGGATGTCACAAAGAATGTCATTATGTTTCATCCCATAACGATAAAGTGGATTAGAGCATATTGTAAATTTCCCTCGGACTCTAAATAATTTGGGAAGTTTGTGGTGGGGAAGTTTTCTTCCCTCCGTTGTGTACTCATTGCAATGGGATCAGGGCAGAGGTGCTCAATCACCTCCAGAGAAGGATATGCTTACACACAGAAATGCCACGACATTGCACCCCCCCCCCACTCCCTCTCCTGCTCTCCTCCATCTGTTCTATCCCTCTCTCTTCTTCCACTTCCTTCACCTCTCCTCCTCCCTTTTCTTTGTCTATCTCTCTTTCTCTACACAATCTTATCTTCTCTCCTCCTCCCCTCCCCTTTTCATCTCATCCAACACTCCTCCTCACCCTCCCTTTCCCTCTTGTTCTCCCTTAGTCATCTCCCTCTCACCCATCTATCCATAACAGTAGAACGGCCTGAACGGAAACCAGTCCTAGTAGCAGATGACTTACTAAGTATTGTTTTGTTGGTTATGCTACGAAAATATGTGACTGCTCATCATGCTCTTCAATCACAATTCCTGCTCATGTAAGTGAAAATTATGTATGTTTCAAATCAAATACAATTTTATTTTTCACATGCTTCGTAAAAAACAGGTGTAGACTAACAGTGAAATGCTTACTTACAGGTCCTTTCCCAACAATGCAGAGTTTAAAGATAAAGATTAATAAAAAATACAAAAATTGAAATAGTGACACGAGGAATACATGCAAAGTGAATAATGAATTACAATAACAAGTAGACATTTTTATTATTCAACTCAATGTAATAATACCTAATTACTGAATAAAATAAGTATATTCATGTTGTATTTGTGTAATAAAGTCTTTCATTCGGCTTGTATGTATTAATTACACTCTATCCTCATTATAATATCATAATCCACACAATAAACAGTATGTTGCTCTTATTCAGTTACTGTATGTTTTCCTTAAAATTTACATAAACCTAATGTGTTGTACTGAGAGAAAACAAAACAAATATTTTAGACACAAATGATGGCAAGAAATAATAGAACATCAATCTACTACTTTGAGGTAAAAGCTCTGCCTCTCTCGGCACTTTGTGCAAGCATTCTCCAAGATATCCGTGAAAGTAGACTAGAGTGAGAAAAGAGGGAGAGAGGGAGAGAGTAAAGAAAGATAGAAGGAAATGAGTGAGAGGGACAGAAGTGAGAAATGGGTAAAACTGAGTGAAAGGGGATTGGGAGAGAGAAAAAGAGAGAGATGTAAGTATGCTCCATGGAGGCCCCTCTCCGATTTCCATTCATTGTAAAGATTGATGAGATCCCTGCCGGACTGAGTGGAGACTGCAGGATTTTGGGGGGTATTATTCAAAACAGGGCTTATTTTTGGAGGCCATTATGCATGTACACCTGATCAGCATGTCACCAGGCCTCCCCGTGCCGCATGATGGAACGGCCCAATTTAACTCTTTTCACCTGCCTTGCATAAAGGCGGCTCACACGGGCAGACACACACAGGCTTTTTCTCTCCTTCTTTCCCTCTTCTGAACATGCACACACATGCACGCACAAACCCAGGTCTCCCATGCAGTGGCCTATCCGTGTCAGTTAATACAGACACACAGGGCTGTATTCATTAGGTATGGGGGATTACACGCACACACACACAGTGCGAGGACTTGGCAGAGTTACATACACAGGGAATTGGTTAAATTAAGATTTAACAAAGTGGAAGTGAGGCGTTTGTCCCTCTCATGCTCATATGGACTTCCAGGGGGCTCTCCTTGTCCCTCCCTGGGGTCGTTAACCTGGAACGGAGGTGTGTGTGTGTGTGTGTGTGTGTGTGTGTGTGTGTGTGTGTGTGTGTGTGTGTGTGTGTGTGTGTGTGTGTGTGTGTGTGTGTGTGTGTGTGTGTGTGTGTGTGTGTGTGTGTGTGTGTGTGTGTGTGTGTGTGTGTGTGTGTGTGTGTGTGTGTACGGAAGGGTGAAATGGTAGCGTAAAAGTGTGTATCCCCTCAGCCGTGACAAATGTGACGTTGCCACAGAGGAATAGTGGCGAGCAGAGCATGACTCCAGAGCAGGACTGGACAGGACGTTTCAGTGTCTGTAATATCAGCTCCAGGCTCAGCCCTTGTAAAGAGGATAGAGGCTTTTATTTGAAGAGGCTGACAAAGTCTCAGTGCCATACATACAGGACTTAACAAAACAGTGGGTTGTAAATCATATATATATATATATTTTTTTCTGATTTCTTATAACAAGGAAATGCTGGTTGACGTAAGCAGGATGGCAATTGCATGCCTTTTGTGTTTTGCGTGCATTATACAGTTCATTATAAAATTATTCAGACCCCTTGACTTTTTCCACATTTTGTTCCGTTACAGGTTTATTTTCATTTTTTATATCAACCTACAATCAATACCCCATAATGACAAAGCAAAACAGATTTTTTTTTATGTTTGCAAAAAAAAAAAACTGATATCACACGTCTATAACTATTCAGACCCTTTACTCCGTACAATTGCAGTATCGAGTCTTCTTGGGTATGACGCTAAAAGCTTGGCACACCTGTCATGCCCTGGTCGAAGTATTTTGTATTTATCTTCATGTATTGGGTCAGGCCAGGGTGTTGCATGGGGTTTTTGTATTGTGGTGTGTTTGTCTTGGGGTTTTGGTGGTGGTATTGGGATTGTAGCTTAGTGGGGTATCTAGCAAAGTCTATGGCTGTCTGGAGTGGTTCTCAATCAGAGGCAGGTGTTTATCGTTGTCTCTGATTGGGAACCATATTTAGGCAGTCATAGTCTTTGAGTTTGTCGTGGGTGATTGTCCTTAGTGTCTTTGTTCCGGTCGCTGTGTTAGTTGACAAGTATAGGCTGTTTCGGTTTTCGTTAAGTTTATTGTTTTGTAGTGTTTGTGTTATTTCGTGTTTACGTTTGTTTGATTAAACATGGATCGCAATCTACACACTGTGTTTTTGGTCCGACTCTCCTTCACCACACCTAGAAAACCGTTACAGAATCACCCACCACCAACGGACCAAGCAGCGTGTCAACAGGCAGGAGCCACAGGAGAGATGGACATAGGAGGACAAACTGGACGGTAAAGGACCCTGGGCTCAGCCTGGAGAATATCGCCGCCCCAAGGAAGAACTGGAGGGGAGAAAGCGGAGGGGCGCTGGTATGAGGAGGCAGCACGGCGACACGGATGGAAGCCTGAGAGTCAGCCCCAAAAATGTCTTGGGGAGGGGCTCAGGGAGAGTGTGGCAGAGTCAGGAGTCAGACCTGAGCCAACTCTCCCTGTTTATCGTGAGGAGCCAAGGAGGAGACCAGAACCAGAGCCGGTGTTGGAGGTGAGCGAAGTAGAGACTGTGAAGGAGTTAATGGGGAAATTGGAGGAGAGAGAAATGAGGGAGTTGCTGTGTTGGTGCTTTAAGCATGGAATTTGCCCGACGGAACATGTAGGGGAGTAGATGGCACCTGAGTTAGCGCTCCATAATCGTCCTGAGGTGCGTGTTAGTCGGCTGGTGAAGTTGGTGCCAGTCTCACGCACCATGCATCCTGTGCACATCCCTAGCCATGCACGTCCTGTGCCAGCACTGCTCTCAAGATCTCCAGTACGCCTTCATGGTCTAGCCCATCCTGTGCCACCTCCACACCCCAGCCCACCGGTAGCAGCTCCCCGCACCAGGCTTCCTGTGCGTGTCCTCGGTTCAGTTCCACCAGTGCCAGCACCACACATCAGGCCTACAGTGCGCGTCGCCTCTCCAGCGCTGTTGGATTCTCCTGCCTGTCTAGCGCTATTAGAGCCTTCCTCCTCTCCAGCGCTGCCGGAGTCTCCTGCCTGTTCAGCGCAGCCAGAGCCTTTCTCCTCTACTGCGCTACCAGTCTCCCGCCTGTTCAGCGCAGCTAGAGCCTTCTTCCACTACAGCGCTGCTGGAGTCTCCTGTCTGTTCAGCGCAGCCAGAGCTGTCAGCCTGCATGGAGCAGTCAGAGCTGCCAGCCTGCATGGAGCAGCCAGAGCTGCCAGCCTGCATGGAGCAGCCAGAGCTGCCAGTCTACATGGAGCAGCCAGAGCTGTCAGTCTGCATGGAGCAGCCAGAGCTGTCAGTCTGCAAGGAGCTGCCAGTCTGCAAGGAGCTGCCAGTCTGCAAGGAGCTGTCAGTCTGCAACGAGCTGTCAGTCTGCAAGGAGCTGTCAGTCTGCAAGGAGCTGTCAGTCTGCAAGGAGCTGCCAGTCTGCACAGAGCCGCCAGAGCTGCTAGTCTGTAAGAAGCCGCCAGAGCTGTCAGCCTACAGGGAGCAGCCAGAGCCGCCAGTCAGCGTGGAGCAGTCAGAGCCGCCAGTCAGCATGGAGCAGCCAGATCTTTCAGTCTGCCAGGATCCGCCAGTCAACCAGACTCTTCGAGATCCGCCAGTCAGCCGGGATCTGCCAGAACTGCTAGTCTGCCAGGATCTGCCAGTCAGCCAGGATCTGCCAGTCAGCCAGGATCTGCTGAAACCACCAGCCAGCCATGATCTGGTAGATCTATCTACCTGCCTGAGCTTCCTCTCACTCCTGAGCTTCCTCTCACTCCTGAGCTTCCTCTCACTCCAGAGCTTTCTCTCACTCCTGAGCTTTCTCTCACTCCCGAGCTTTCGCTCACCCCCGAGCTTTCTCTCACTCCTGAGCTTTCTCTCAGTCCCGAGCTGCCTCAGTCCCGATCTGCTCCTCAGTCCAGTGGGGTTCTGGGTGAGGACTACTAAGCCATGGTCGGCGGCGAGGGTGGACTATCCAGGGACGCGAGGAGAGGGGACTAAGACATTGACTGAGTGGGGTCCACGTCCCGCGCCGGAGCCGCCACCATGGACAGACGCCCACCCGGACCCTCCCTATTGTTTTGAGGTGCGTTCGGGAGTACGCACCTTAGGGGGGTATAGGCTGTTTCGGTTTTCGTTACGTTTATTGTTTTGTAGTGTTTGTGTTATTTCGTGTTTACGTTTGTTTGATTAAACATGGATCGCAATCTACACGCTGCGTTTTGGTCTTAATCTCCTTCACCACACCTAGAAAACCGTTACAACACCTGTAGTTGGGGAATTTCTCCCATTATTCTCTGCAGATCCTATCAAACTCTGTCAAGTTGGATGGGGAGCGTTGCTGCACAGCTATTTTCAGGTCTCTCCAAAGATGTTAGATCGGTTCAATTCTGGACTCTGGCTGTGTCACTCAAGGACATTCAGAGACTTGTCCAAAAGCCACATCTGCATTGTCTTGGCTGTGTGCTTAGGGTCGTTGTCCTGTTGGAAGGTGAACCTTCGCCCCAGTCTGGGGTCCTGAGTAATCTGGAGCAGGTTTTCATCCAAGATCTCTCTGTACTTTGCTCCAGACTACTCTCCCAGTCCCTGCCACAGAAAAACATCCCCACAGGGATGGTGCCAGGTTTCTTCCAGATGCGACACTTCAATCTTGGTATCATCTGACCAGATAATCTTGTTTTTCATAGCCTGAGAGTCCTTTAGGTGCCTTTTGGCAAACTCCAAGTGGGCTGTCATGTGCCTTTAACTGAGGAGTTGCTTCTGACTGGCCACTCTACAGTACCATAAAGGCATGATTGGTAGCGTGCTCCAGAGATGGTTGTCCTTCTGGAAGGTTCTCCTATCTCCACAGAGGAACTCAGTCAGAGCTCAGTCAGAGTGACCATCGGGTTATTTGTCACCTCCCTGACCAAGGCCCTTCTCCCCGATTGCTGAGTTTGGCTAGGCGGCCAGCTCTAGGAAGTCTTGGTGGTTCCAAACTTCTTCCATTTAAGAATAATGGAGGCCACTGTGTTCATGGGGACCTTCAATGCTGCAAAAAATATTTTGGTACCCTTCCCCAGAGCTCTGCCTCAACACAATCCTGTCTCTGAGCTCTATGGACAATTTTTTCCACCTCATGAGTTGGTTTTTGCTTTGACGTGCACTGTCAACTGTGGGACCTTATATAGACAGGCGTGTGCCTTTCCAAATCATGTCCAATCAATTGAATTTACCACAGGTGGACTCCAATCTTTTTGTAGAAACATCTCAAGGATGATCAATGGAAACAGGAGGCACCTGAGTTCAATTAGTTTTTAATCTCTCCCTAGATCTGTACCTCGATAAAACCCTGTCTCAGAGCTCTACAGACAATTCATTTGTTTTTTGGGGTCTGAATATTTACATAACTGTGATATTTCAGTTTTTTTATATACATTTGCAAACATTTCTAAAAAACCTGTTTTTGTTTTTGTCATTATGGTGTATTGTATGGAGATTGAGGATATTTTTTATGTAATACATTTTAGCATAAGGCTGTAAAGTAACAAATTGTGGAAAAAGGGAAGGGGTCTGAGTACTTTCTTAATGCACTGTAGGTCTTATGATCTATGGATATAGAATGTATTGGTGAATGTACAGTACCAGTAAAAAGTTTGGACACACCTACACATTCCAGGGTTTTTCTTTATTTCTACTATTGTAGAACATTTGTGAAGACATCAAAACTATGAAATAATACATATGGAATCATGTAGTAACCAAAAAAGTATATACTACCAAAACTACTTATTTTCCACCATAATTTGCAAATAAATTCATAAAAAAATCCTACTATCTGATTTTCTGGATTTTTTATTCTCCTAATTTTGTCTGACATAGTTCAGGTGTACCTATGATGAAAATTACAGGCCTCTCTCATCTTTTTAAGTGGGAGAACTTTCACAATTTGTGGCTGACTAAATACTTTTTTTGGCACACTGTATATCGACATAACCTGGAAGGCCGCTCAGCAACGAAGAAGCCACTACTCCAAAACCGCCATAAAAAGGCCAGACTACAGTTTGTATTTGCACATGGGGACAAAGATCGTACTTTTTGGAGAAATGTCCTCTGGTCTGATGAAACAAAAAAAACTGTTTGGCCATAATGACCATCATTATGTATTTTGGAAAAGCGGGACACTTGCAAGCTGAAGAACACCATCCCAACAGTGAAGCACGGGGTTGGCAGCATCATGTTGTGGGGGTGCTTTGCTGCAGGAGGGACTAGTGCACTTCACAAAATAGATGGCATCATGAGGTAACCAATGTGTGATGTATCCCTAACCAATGTGTGATGTATGGAACCAGAGCATGAGCAATGCTATCTGCCCTGATGTTGGCAAACTCTCTGGGAAAGCCTAGCTACTCACAGGTATTTATACCACTGCACTCCTGCCCAGTCTGTAGATCCCTATGTGTAGATACATCTGTGAGTGAACAACAGGTCTGCAGGTTTGAAAGAGAGCTAAGTAAGATTTCTCTGGGTAATGTTCCGGTTAGGTCTCGAGGCAATGTGAGGAAAGAGGAGAGAGACGCTAGAATAAGATAGGAGAGATAGAGAAAATATATGATACAGAAAAGAGAGCTGGACAGTGAGGGAGAGAGAGGAGACCGAGAATGGAGTGAGCAGACGATAAACGGAGAGGGAGGAAAAAGATAGAGAAATGAGACGGAGCGGGCAGAGAGAGGGAGGTGAAATTGAGGGAAAGCCAGATATTTGCACTATGTGACTCCATCTCAGACCAAATTCATAATTTACTCAAATTGAGCTGTAATTTAAGATGTATATACAAAAAGAATTAGAAGAATATTGCCATTTTGATTTTGTCCAAAATAACAGTTAGCAAAATTAGGAAAATGTATCACACTTTCTTTAATTAAGTCAACTTGTTTAGACATTGCATTGTTGTTTTTAGCTGTACAGATTATGCATTTTGGACGTGTTCAGTATATTTTGAACGCTTTCAGACAATGCAGAAAAAGAATTGTTCACTAAAATAACAAAAAGTTAACTTGAATTAGATGATTAACTCTGACAGCGCTAATTTTAACATGTTAAAATGGAAGTTATTTTCATTGGCTTTCCTCAGTCACTGACAAACTTATGAAGAAGAGGTGTGTGCCTGCAGCAGTACCACTCCGAAGGGATGACTCAGAAATACAGTGCACTTGGAAAGTATTTAGACCCCTTGACCTTTTCCTAATTTTCTTACTTTATAGCCTTATTCTAAAAAAATGCAAATGTTTATAAAAATAAATATTTTTTCAAACTTATTTACGTAAGTATTCAGAACCTTTTGCTATGAGATTCGAAATTGAGCCTAGGTAAACCTGTTTCCATTGATCATCCTTGAGATGTTTCTACAAATTGATTGGAGTCCACCTGTGGTAAATTCAATTGATTGGACATGATTTGAAAATGCACACACCTGTCTATATAAGGTCACTCAGTTAACAGTACATGTCAGAGCAAAAACCAAGCCATGAGGTCAAAATAATTGTCTGTAGAGCTCCGAGATAGGATATGGTCAAGACCCAGACCTGGGGAAGGGTACCAAAAAATATCTGCAGCATTGATGGTCCCCAAGAACACAGTGGCCTCCATTATTCTTAAATGGAAGAAGTTTGGAACCACCAAGACTTCCTAGAGCTCGCCGCCCAGCCAAACTCAGCAATCAGGGGAGAAGGGTTTTGTTCAGGGAGGTGACAAAGAACCCGATGGTCACTCTGACAGGGCTCCAGAGTTCCTCTGTGGAGATGGGAGAACCTTCCAGAAGGACAACCATCTCTGCAGCACTCCACCAATCAGGCTTTTATGGCAGAGTGGCCAGATGGAAGCCACTCCTCAGTAAAAGGCACATGACAGCCCGCTTGGAAGTTGCCAAAAGATGTCTTGATTGAACTCTTTGGCCTGAATGCTAAGCGTCACGTCTTGAGGAAACTTGGCACCATCCCTACTGTGAAACATAGTGGTGGCAGCATCATCCTGTTGGGATGTTTTTTAGATGCAAGGACTGGGAGACTAGTCAGGATCGAGGGAAAAATTAACGGAGCAAAGTACATTGAGATCCTTGACTCTGGTGAAGGTTCACCTTCCAACAGGATAATGACCCTATGCACACAGTCAAGACAACATAGGAATGGCTTCTGGACAAGCCTCTGAATGTCCTTGAGTGGTCCAGCCAGAGCCTGAACATCTCTGGAGAGACCTCAAAATAGACCTCAAAAACGCTCCCCATCCAACCAGACAGAGCTTGAGAGAATCTGCAGAGAAGAATGGGAGAAACTTTCCAAATACTGGTGTACCAAGCTTGACGCGTCATACCCAAGAAGACTCAAGGCTGTAATCACTGCCAAAGGTGCTTCAGCAAAGTACTCAGTCAAATGTCTGAATACTTATGTAAATGTGGTATTTCCGTTTTTTTTATTTATTAATGTGCAAAAATGTCAAAAAAGCTATTTTTGCTTGGTCAATATAGGGTAATGTGTATAGATTGATGAAGGAATAAACTATTGAATACATTTTAGAAAATGTCTGCAATATACTGTAATAAAAAGTGGAAAAAGTCAGGGGGTGTAAAAACTTTCCAAATGCACTGTAATTATTTATACCTATTTACAGAATGGTACTAGAGAACTTGCAATTTAGATTTTCACATGTGCAAATGCAATTCACATGTGAGGTGAAAACGTGTTTTTTTCTCACATGTGAAAAGCTGGTGTCAATATATCAACTCAAAATGTAGTACACGTGAAAACGTTATTTCTCATGTGAAATGTTTTTTTGGTAAGGGCTCATACGGACGGACGGACGGACGGACGGACGGACGGACGGACGGACGGACGGACGGACGGACGGACGGACGGACGGACGGACGGACGGACGGACGGACGGACGGACGGACGGACGGACGGACGGACGGACGGACGGACGGACGGACGGACGGACGGACGGACGGACGGACGGACGGACGGACGGACGGACAGACAGACAGACAGACAGACAGACAGACAGACAGACAGACAGACAGACAGACAGACAGACAGACAGACAGACAGACAGACAGACAGACAGACAGACACAGACACACACATACTCTCATGCATGAATTATTTTTTTCTCTTTCTCACACACAAACACATTACAATGCTCCCCTCTTTCAGTTCAGCTCAAGCCAGGTGTGAGTGTGTGTGTGTTGCTCTCACTCAGTGGACACACTCCTGGCTGCCCGACCCATTGCCCGACCACATTAATCAAAGCTCTCACCACAGACCCAGTTCTCTATCCCACCCTCCACTCTCAAAAAGAAACACTCTGACTACTACCTCACCTCTGAGAACCAATCCTAGTGTCACCTCCATTCTGATGCCCAGGCAATGCCCCTTACTCCCCGTACTCCACCCCCACTCTAGCTGGACTGACGCTGCCATCATGAGTGATTTTGCTGTTCATTGCCTGCCCACATAGGCCATGTTAGCCTCTGTTCCACCATTAAAGACATATAGACCCCACTCCAACCAGGCAGGCTCGAGAGAGAATCAATGAGGGAGGGAGGGAGGGAGGGGGAGGGAGGGGGATATTAAAGAGCAGTGTTCAGGTACAGGAAACAGGGGCCCAGTTTGAGGCAGTAGCCATGCAGCTTCAGGTGTCGGCCGGAGTGTTGTGTCGGGTGTTGAGTGTCACCTCACCGCGTGGTAATTGGTGGCAGTTTGAGGTGTAAACATGGTGACGGCGCAGCTATAGATCACTACCTGTTTGTGTGACCGGAGGGAGAGAACGATGGATAAGGTGGAGGGGGATGCAGGGCATTGGGGAAGAAGGGGGGGGGGGGTGTATGACAGGGTGTGAGACCTAACCCTCACTTTGCTCGGCTCCCCTTGAATTAAAGACATCGCCGGGAGAGAGGTGACACACTCTCATTTAGTGGTGCGGGGGAGCTGAGACATGCGCGCACAGGCACGAACGCATGCACACACACACACAGGCTGACACCCATCTTCACATCTCAGGAGCAGAAACCCGGGGTGTCACAATTAGAGGAGTGGAAGGAAATGGGAAACTGTTACATAGCCACTTAGCAGTGGCCAGACAAACACTCACAGAAACACACACACTTTTCTCTGTGTGTGTGTTTATTCTGGTGTGCAATTGTCCAGTTATTTATGCGTGTATGTTGCAACAAGGCTGTGTGTGTGTCTGTCACCCAGAGCACTGGGCCTTGGCCTTGCATTAGTGACACACCACATTACCCTCATGCCCGTCTCTCCCCCCTCAGCCCACCAGCCCAATGCCCACAAGTGCCAACGACGGGGAACAGTGACTTTACACGACGTGACAGCCCACAGTAGCCCACTCTGCTTTCTCTCCCTCTAATTGTCACCACTCCTTCCATTCGCACTCTGTGGGGCTCGCAGCACAGCTTCGCAGTGAAACCAGGGCACTGGACACAGAGAGCTAGGATGGATGGTTGGTGTGGGTGGGGTGTGGTGTGGGTGGGGGTAGTTAGCACTGTTTACGTTGTCACTGCTGCTGTCACTTAGAGAAATTACACACACAGAAGGTGTGAGGTGGACACATGCAAGCTCTCTTTTCTGTGTATTTGCTGAAATTGGTGAGGCCATTCAGGACTAGGGTTGCAAAGGGAGGATATATTACTGGAAACATTCTAAGTTTACCAGTAAACTAACAGAATGTTGGCAAATTTCAAAGATTTTATCACAAGACATCTATTGTTGTCACGATCGTCGTATGGAGGGGACCAAAGCGCTGCGTGGTGTGAATGCATTCTTCTTTATAGACTGAAGAACACTTAAACAAAACGACAACCATGACCGCTATAAAAACCACTGCGCTAACATGCAACATAACATAGACAATAACCCACCAAATACCCAAAGCGGATGGCTGCTTAAATATGGTTCCCAATCAGAGACAACGATAAACACCTGCCTCTAATTGAGAACCAATCTAGGCAACCATAGACCTACATAAACACCTAGATGGAAACAACCCCATAACTCTACAAATCCCTAGACAGTACTAAATCCTAGATGATAAAAACACACATACCACCCTCGTCACACCCTGACCTAACCAAAATATATAAAGAAAACAAAGAATACTCAGGTCAGGGTGTGACAATTGGCTCTTTTGGGTACTTCAGATTATCACAGGTGTCTTTACAGGTGTCTTTCTTTTTCACTGGCTCTCTCTCTCTGGCCTTTATCAAACATATAATATATGAACTAATTATGATGAATGATGAATTAGATGAATTAGATGATTTTAAAATATAAAAACATGACAAAGCTGTAAAACATTATCCTAAATATAAACCAGCAACTAAGTGTTTAATACTGTATGATGGTTTCAGCATGAAATATTCTTAATATATATTTATTTTTTACTCACTTTTATTTATTTTACTACATCAATATGAATTTGCTGTCAATGTGTTGGTGTCAAACTCGTGGCAGTTGAGTAAATGGTTCATAGTTGGACGAGTTACAGAGGTAATTGAAAATAATGCTATTGTTGATTATAGGATTTTTAAAATTAATTAGTCCATTTTCTCTTGAACCATTTGGTCTATCTACTAGAAACTCATGGACAATATAACACAGATGTAAAAAGGACTGCTATGTATGATTTTTTTTAAAGGTATTCAAGTAAAATAATTATGATAGCTTGTCATATCTTTTCTGGTAATTTCCAAAATTACTGAAGATTCCGGTAACTTTGCTAAATTACCGGTAGCTTTGCAACCTTGCTCAGGAGATATTTTAACCATTCTCCTTTTTTAACATTCTCCTTCGAATTTTTTTACATAATTACTTTTCAGCAATACCTCTCTCTGTGTTGCTTTAAATATGTATCTCATTTGCAACTTACCATGCACCATTTTATTTCAGTTTTCTATCTATTTCTTCTCTATGTTCCTGTGTTTTTCTCTCTCCCTTTGATTATTTTTGGGTTCTCGTGTCAGACACAGTTTAACCACTCCATGTGGTGAACGCCAGGGACAGTATACATACAGATGAACTACTTCTGTTCTGGAGGAGCCAAGCCTAGGAAAACACAGAGTCACATTAGCATCATAGATCACATCTCACCCTCATGCCTCTCCCTGAATTATTCAGGAAACCAACACCGCATGCGTCAAAGTTTTCTGTCCTGCTGTGTTCCAAGGCCCACTTTTGTTGACTTACTTTATTCACTTCTTTCCCTTTTATGTTTGATAGCTAGGCTAGAATGGACATGTGTTAATGTCCTTAGAACTGATGAGCAACATGAGGTTTTTCTTCTTAGGGACAAGGTTAGGGACAAGGCTCAGGGAAGAATTCAAATCTACTTTGTGATTAGAAGGGGTTATACTTCCTGTATGGCCAGACCAGTTGACCTCTCACTGAATGAGGTTCCCTCCACATTCCTAGCATGTCACTCAACATGAAGACACGTGAATCCTCATGGATAGTCACTTCTTAGAAGTTGAGTGTGTCCTCAGTCTCACCGGAACCTTGTCAGTGTTCCTCATTGTCTTTTTCTTGGACCATCGTATCTGTGTGAATCTGTGCTCTCTGTCTGGCTAGGGAGTGAGGGATGAGAGGAAAGAGAGAGAGGGGGAGAGGTCTGTTTAGGGTTGAGTCTATATTAAGTTCTCGCTGACACCCAGCGGCCTAATCATCCGCTATGATCCAGCCTCTAATGCATCGACCTGAGCCAAAGTCCCACATCGATAAATCCATTCCTCTCTCCTCTCCTCCATCCATCCCTCTCTTCTCCAGCTACAGCTTGGTGTCGGGAGGGTTCTGAGAAGAGACACACACTAGCAGTCTATCATGGCAAGGTCGAGCTCTGTCCAAAACTCTGCACCTCTGTGAGAGGGAAAGAGAGAGCGAGAGAGAGAGGGGTGGGGGGGAGGGGGAGGTGAGGGGGAGATGAGAGAGAGACACATGCAACCACGTACGAGCACACACACACAGCGGGCATAAGGTGGGATCTTAAACAACTTCTGTGAGTCTCTCACTTTTTACCTCGTGCTCCAGACTGGACTTAATATTCTGGAGGGGTGGCAGAGCCTGTTCTTCTGCGTGACCAATCCTGCCGTCAAGTCAAATTTGCATTAGCAAATGGAAAAGCATCGTTGGCCTATTTGTTAATCTGATCTTTGTTTACCCAACACTCTTGTAATCCACTTTTAATTAAATATCCTCCCAAATATGTGCAAGCAGCAGTTTGACTTTGTCTGTGCTCACAGTGCCAGACTGAGACAGCAGACGAGACATGAGATGGCCTAACGCAGCGCTATGTCCCTGTTCTCTCCCAGGACTTTTACTTCGTACGAACACATACACACAAGCAGACACAGAGACACACAGGAACACACACAGAAAACACACACACACACACACACAAACAACCTGACCTCATCGCCCAACACACAGGGCCGGGGAATGAGGAGATTGAGGGTCTGGTTGGGTCACTTCTGGTGATCATTCTCTGCTTATTGTCTGGGGAAATAACTCATTCCACGCTCACAATGTATTTGTATATCTCATCAGTCAGACACACACGGCATATTTGTATATGCCTATATATATGGTCTCTCTCTCACACACACACACACACACACACACACACACACACACACACACACACACACGCACGCACGCACACGCACGCACACGCACACGCACACACACACACACACACACACACACACACACACACACACACACACACACACACACACACACACACACACACACCGCAGACACAATATGGCTGCATAATGTCCTTTATCTATTTGCAGTTACTGCCATAGCCACTGATAATGCAGGCAGATACCTGGCAAGCAATTACTTCTCCTGGGCTAGTTCTGCAATAAAATACACTGGTAGTAGAAAAGGGTAAATAACATTGCCATGAACATAACATTGGCCTGAACTAGACTACAGATAATTCATCCAACCCTGCCTCTCCATCCATTGTCATTCAAATGTACTGTATGCTGTTCATACATGTAAAGAAATACAGGGACATTGCGTCTGTATCGGTCTACTAAAGGTAACATCACAGTATTCCTGGCCATACGATATCTAAAGAACTCCATTTGGACCAGTCCAAGGCGTGGATGTAATTCTACACTTTAGCATTGGCTATATTACACAAAAGCAACTCTGGCGTGCCAAGGTGTAGTGAATGCTCAAGGGCCAACTCAATTAACTTGGCTAGCCAGGCTCAATGCCATGGTCGGGATGTATTGAATATTTACTCAGGACAAGGAGATTTTGTTTCACATTCTGTCACACGCATTGTAACAAAACCATGACATGGGGCAAAAAGTGTTCATATTCTATAGCTTCCTCCAAGCTGAGGTTTGGCAGATATGTAAGCTAATTGTTGACATACGTAGCATTATTAGCATTCATTCCGTTCTCCAGGATTTTCTGCTCAACCACTGAAAGTTGAATACAAGTAAGATATGGGCCAACAATAAGTCACCATGTTTGGCATGCCATCTGCTGTGGCATATCTTCTGTTTCTCCCTCACAATAAGACCAGCACTTCCTGCTTCCTGCTTGCCAGTGTTCACACAGGAAGAGGTCGAGTTCTAAACAGAAGAATGAAGAACACAACTTAGGCCTTAAGTTCCAGACCTCAGCTGAATCTGGTAATGACTGGTGTGGCTCTTGAATAAGTTTAGGAGACTAAATTACTTGGCTTTACCTTAGATTATTAACTGTCATGGTCAAAACAAATAGATTTAAGGATTGTAAAGATGGGGAGATGTCTGTCCGTAATATAGAGATGTTCTGCTTTTTTTGACACCACATTCCAAAAAGCAACACCCCATGGCACAACTCCTCTCCCCTATTTGACCTAAGTAGTTTGTGTGTATTGATATGTAGGCTATGTGTGCCTTTTTGATACATGTTTTAATTGATGTAGTGCTGTCCTTGAGCTGTTCTTGTCTATTGATGTTCTGTAATATGTCATGTTTTGTGTTGACCCCAGGAAGAGTAGATGCTGCTTTTGCAACAGTTAATGGGGATCCTAATAAAATACCAAATACCCTCAAAAAGAGATGTACCTTACCTATTAAAATAAGTACACAAAATACAATTTACATTTCCAATTTCCTATTTACATAAAGTCTCATTAAACAATGGACAATACTTGTGGCATGATTACAATACATTCTAAATTCTTGATTGCATGTATAGCGAGAGTAAGTTCACGAACACTTGTTCACAGACTACCTAGACTTTATCTCAATAAAATCTAGGTTACAATAACTTCACTTTGATCTTAACATACGTCTCATAAAAGCGGGTCTAATACACCTCTTCTCACAGTCCCCATCTTTCCGATGAGAGTATTAGGACGTGATTTAACAGAGGGTTAAGACTGCACTGGCTCATTATCTGTCCATTAGCTGGGCCTGTCTGGGCTCCACTGGCTTCGTATTGGTTTCTATTGGGTTAGTGCTGAGGTACACACAAAGCCAATATGGTTAATTTAGTCACCTCTACTCCCAGACAATGGAGGAGGGAAACCACTGGCCTCCCAGGGCTAGCATTACTAAACATTTGCACCTGTTCTCTTCAGAAGGAATAAAAACATATAGTACATCGAACTGTATACATTTACACTGAAGAACATTAATTTCTTAGTATTTCTGTACCATGTACGTTTTAAAATCTCTTGAAAATACCCAAGTGCAAAGTCTTACCATATCTGGAGCTAAGTGCTAGCTGCTATTGCCTTTGTTTTGTCTTTACCAGTGAGGCTGTGCATAGACCCAGACAGATTACCAAGCCACCAATAGATATAGGCTTGTATCGTACATCTAGCCCTATAGATTTCGACACACTTATATCGGCCCTAATTGAATCATAAATAGATGTATATGTATATTATCCATTAATAAATAAAGACACATTTCTTATTAATGAAGTGGAAAACGCGGTATGGTGCGACATCAATCATTTACCATACACCGCCGTATTAGAGCGTTGCTGATACAGTGCGCTAAAATTAGACGTTAAATTGGGAGCGGAGCGCATTAGTGTACGTTTTTATATAAGCAATTATGAAACCCTTCAACGTTAATTTATGTGTGATCTGTGAACAGAGAGAGAAAAGCAGAAAAGGGGGGAGGCAGAGAGAGAAAGGGGAGAAAAGGAGTGGGAGTGGGAGCGGGAGACACAGGAAGAGGCAGAGAGAGGGGAGGAAAAGAGAGAGAGGGAGAGAGAGAGATGTAGAGGCAAAGGAAGAGGTGAAGAGCGAGGGAGGGAGACGGAGGGAGGGAGAGGTGGTGCGAAGATGGTGTGAACATGCATATTAATGACGTTGTATGAATCAGACAGATTGCTGCAACAGTTAAGATACCGTCGTCATCTACCATGTGTTTGAACGAGGGAAAGAGGGAAGAGGGAAAAGAAGACAGAAAAGGAAGAGGTATATGTGTTTGCTCAACCCTTTTAAAATTGTTGCTTCATCTAATAATAAAAAAGTTTAAGTTGTCTCCAGGATAGACATTTTAGAACAGGAGATTTTAAAGAGGACTATAAAGAAATATTACTATTTTGAAGATCCTAAAAAGCAAAACGAGAGAAAAGAGAGGAATGGAAATATGAAGATCAAGGCCAAGTCATATGTCTGCCTTTGTGTCATGGACAGGAAGTGTCCCTCTGCTCCACTGTCCTGTGTGTGTGTGTGTGTGTGTGTGTGTGTGTGTGTGTGTGTGTGTGCGTGCGTGCGTGCGTGCGTGCGTGCGTGCGTGCGTGTGTGTGTGTGTGTGTGTGTGTGTGTGTGTGTGTGTGTGTGTGTGTGTGTGACCTGCAGATGTTCCTAATCTGTACTGTGGTCATGGCCTGTACAGAGGGTCAGCTGCAGTCTGTCTAATGGGGGGGGAACTCTTCCTGTGTGTGTGTGTGTGTGTGTGTGTGTGTGTGTGTGTGTGTGTGTGTGTGTGTGTGTGTGTGTGTGTGTGTGTGTGTGTGTGTGTGTGTGTGTGTGTGTGTGTGTGTGTGTGTGTGTGTGTGTGTGTGTGTGTGTGTGTGTGTGTGTGTGTCAGCTGCAGTCTGTGAACTCTTCCTGTGTGTGTGTGTGTGTGTGTGTGTGTGTGTGTGTGTGTGTGTGTGTGTGTGTGTGTGTGTGTGTGTGTGTGTGTGTGTGTGTGTGTGTGTGTGTGTGTGTGTGTGTGTGTGTGTGTGTGTTTATGTAGCAACACGTATGCCCCACCCATCTGAGGATCCGTCTTTTTCAGCCATCTATTTCCTGGGTTTGAGCAGTGCAAAATCACTTGTCACTTGAATCTCACTGGATTAATTGCATTCATTTTACTCCTGCGACTCTTTCATACTCTTGTATGTCCTTGTCATTTTTTCCGGTTAACATTATGTCTGTAATGTTGCGTCAAGCACTCCCCGGTAATGGCTGAAATGGGCTCAATGGAATACATTGTCTTTCCGTTGAAGCTATAAGAACGGTAAAGCTTCGTCAGGGATGTAACGCATCGTCCCAACACTTACATCACAAGAAAGACAAGAGAGATAACTTTATTTCGATTGGTTGCCATTTTTTGTGCAATTAAAAATAGTTATCAATTAATACAGTTGAAATGTTTACAAATTAGATGTGCTGAAATGAAAACAACTTCCGAAAATGAACACTCGGATTATAGTGATATTATGCCTGATCTTGCAAATGTAAAATATGTTTAGATGTAATCTAGAGCTACAGTAAGTGTGTTGATCCGAGAGAATCCTGCTATTGACACACTTGTTGAATTATGCAAGAGAACGTGACAACAACAGTAATTAACGAAGCAGTCTAAACAGGGCAGGTGAGTGCAGGTAGGGTGGACAGTGCAGGTTGGGTAGACAGAGCAGGTAGGGTAGACAGGGCAGGTAGGGTGGACAGAGAAGGGAGGGTAGACAGTGCAGGTTGGGTAGACAGAGAAAGTAGGGTAGACAGGGCAGGTAGGGTCACAGAGCAGGTAGGGTAGACAGAGCAGGTAGCGTAGACAGCAGGTAGGGTAGACAGAGCAGGTAGGGTAGACAGAGCAGGGAGTGTAGACAGGGCAGGTAGGGTAGACATAGCAGGGAGGGTAGACAGTGCAGGTTGGGTAGACAGAGCAGGTAGGGTAGACAGGGGAGTAGGGTCACAGAGCAGGTAGGGTAGACAAAGCAGGTAGGGTAGACAGCAGGTAGGGTAGACAGAGAAGTTAGGGTAGACAGCAGGGAGGGTAGACAGGGCAGGTAGGGTAGACAGAGCAGGTTGGGAAGACAGAGCAGGTAGGGTAGACAGAGCAGGTAGGGTAGACAGAGCAGGTTGGGAAGACAGAGCAGGTATGGTAGACAGAGCAGGTTGGGAAGACAGAGCAGGTAGGGTAGACAGAGCAGGTATGGTAGACAGAGCAGGTAGGGTAGACAGAGCAGGTAGGGTAGACAGCAAGTAGGGTAGACAAAGCAGTTAGGGTAGACATAGCAGGTTGGGAAGACAGCAGGTAGGGTAGACAAAGCAGGTTGGGAAGACAGAGCAGGTAGGGTAGACAGAGCAGGTATGTTAGACAGAGCAGGTAGGGTAGACAGAGCAGGTAGGATAGACAGCAGGTAGGGTAGACAGAGCAGGTAGGGTAGACAGAGCAGGTTGGGAAGACAGAACAGGTAGGGTAGACAGAGCAGGTATGGTAGACAGAGCAGGTAGGGTAGACAGAGCAGGGAGGGTAGACAGCAGGTAGGGTAGACAGAGCAGGTAGGGTAGACAGAGCAGGTTGGGAAGACAGAGCAGGTAGGGTAGACAGAGCAGGTTGGGAAGACAGAGCAGGTAGGGTAGACAGCAGGTAGGGTAGACAGAGCAGGTAGGGTAGACAGAGAAGGTTGGGAAGACAGAGCAGGTAGGGTAGACAGAGCAGGTAGGGTAGACAGAGCAGGTTGGGAAGACAGAGCAGGCATGGTAGACAGAGCAGGTAGGGTAGACAGAGCAGGTATGGTAGACAGAGCAGGTAGGGTAGACAGAGCAGGTGTTTGGTGGTTGCAGCCTTGTTCCACCCCTATATGTTAATTTATTCTTACACGCAAACCAGCATATTTATTCAAAAGAGGGACATATAATTGTCTTTGTTTTAATGCAACATGCACAAAAAATACCTGCTACAATAAGAAAATGTACTCTATATATATATATATATATTTTTTTTTTTTAATAAAAAACATCTCTGGACTGTTTTAGGTGCTATAATTCATTCAATATTTGACAGATTATAAAAATTCCCAAAAATTGGAGTATCTTCATCCATTGTCCAAGTGTCACATTTATTAGAAGAAACCTTTTAACAATTCCAATGTCCATTGCTAGTTTGTCTATATCTGTGTGTAGCCAATTTGCTGGATGTGATCTGTAATCGAATTACAGTCTAACTGGGCTTGACATGATCCCGCTAAGCTGTGGAGTGCCCGTTGCTAACTCTGCTGTAGCACAGGGTCTGCTGTCAGAACTGATATGCTCACAAACACAAACACGCAAACGCACGCAGACGCACATACACACACGCTCTAGCTGACAGGGCCAGCAGATCCAACGGCACAGGCATGACTGTTTTTTGCTGCAATCAGATCAAAATAAATGTAAACCGTATCAAGCTTGTAACAATTTACCGCTACATTTTGTTGCATCAAGTAGTGATATTAGAGTGTTGATAGATCAACAAAAAACAGATGATTTCCTCATGCAATTTATGGATGACATCCCGCCTTTGTCCCGTGCTTTATAAGTCAATGAGAGCAACACAATATTGTTGTATTTATCCCAAACTACCAGAACTACTGTTTTAAATTGTTATTTTAAGCCTTGTATATCAAGATATCTACGGAGCTAGCAGCACAAGCTAGTTTAACACCGTTGTCGTGTGTTTGTAATGCGGTGCTTTCATTTTGATATCCATTTCTGGGACTTGGGAAAAGAGCAAGGCTTCATGGGTATTGCTTGAGTCTTGTGTTTGGACTGAGAAGGTGCCACACTCATGGCTACATTTTATAATGTTGTCCCTCTCGAAACTGTGTCGCACTGATATTTATTTAACCAAATATCAGAGTGTGTGTGTGTGTTGGGGGGGGGGGGTTCTACTAAAATAACATGTGGAATTGTTTAAGATGGCCGTGGATCATTCAGCTATTTGATTTGAAATGTGAGGACCCCTGTAGGTAAAAAGAAAAAGCCCATGAAAACGCATTGAATAACACATTCATAAATGGCAAACAGACAGTCAAAAAATAAATGATAAGGAATAAGGTTGTGAAGTGTCTGTCCTATACCTAGGAGATATTAAACAAAGGGTGCTCCCGAGTGGCGCAGCGGTCTAAGACACTGCATATCAGGCTGCATCACATCTGGCGGTGATTGAGTCCCATAGGGCGGTGCACAACCGGCCCAGCGTCGTCCGGGGTTTGGCTGGGTAGGCCGTCATGGTAAATAAGAATGAGTTCTTAACTTACTTGCCTAGTTAAGTAAAGGTTAAATAAAACAAATATAGATATTTAGGAAAGCTCAGGAAATGTGTACGTTTTTTGGACAAATACAATACCTTCAAAAAGTATTCACGCCCCTTGACTCTTTCAACTTTCTGTTGTGTTACAGCCTGAATTTAAACTGGATTAAATGTAGATGTTTTTGCCACTGACACACACACAATAACCATTTGATGTCAAACCGGGATTCTCTTTTCAAAATGTTGAGAAATTAATTAAAAATAAAAAGCTGAAATGTCTTGAGTCAATAAGTATTCTACCCCTTTGTTATGTCAAGCCTAAATAATTTCAGGAGTACACACTTGCTTAAAAAGTCACATAGTAAGTTGCATGGACTCACTGTGTGCCATAATAGTGTTTAACGTGATTTTTGATTGACTTTATTATTATTTCACCTTTGTTTAACTAGGCAAGTGAGTTAAGAACAAATTCCCTATGGGACTACCAATCACGGCCGGTTGTTATACAGCCGGGAATCAAAACAGGGTCTGTAGTGACACCTCTGGCACTGTGATACAGTGTCTCAGACCACTGCACCACTCGGGAGCAGAGATGACTACCCCATCTCTGTACCCCACACATAAAATTATCTGTAAGGTCCCTCAGTCAAGCAGTGCATTTTAAACACAGATTCAACCACAAAGACCAGGGAAGTTTTCCAATGCCTCGTAAAGAAGGGCACCTATTGGTAGACAGTTTACAACAACAAAAAGCAGACATTGAATATCCCTATGAGCACGGTGAAGTTATTTATTGCACTTTTGGATGGTGTATCAATACACCCAGTCACTACAAAGATACAGGCGTCCTTCCTACCTCCACTGCCGGAGAGGATTCGTTAAACATGGGGTCTGACACTGAAATGGCAGTGTCCCTGGTTTACCATTCCTCAAGTTAAACATGGGGTCTGACACTGAAATGGCAGTGTCCCTGGTTTACCATTCCTCAAGTTAAACATGGGGTCTGACACTGAAATGGCAGTGTCCCTGGTTTACCATTCCTCAAGTTAAACATGGGGTCTGACACTGAAATGGCAGTGTCCCTGGTTTACCATTCCTCAAGTTAAACATGGGGTCTGACACTGAAATGGCAGTGTCCCTGGTTTACCATTCCTCAAGTTAAACATGGGGTCTGACACTGAAATGGCAGTGTCCCTGGTTTACCATTCCTCAAGTTAAACATTTGAACGTCACATGCAAGTACAGTGAAATGCCTTTCTTTGCTCTAAACTCAACCATTAAGTAATAGCAGTCAATATCAATGTAGAACTAAAAGTAACAAAAGCTAGAACAAAAAACACACAAGAAAATAAATAAGAAATAAGAAGAACACGAGAAAGTAAGAATCTATTTACAGGGTCAGTTCCAATTCCATATTTACAATGTGCAGGGATACTGGAGTTATAGGGGAAAGGTGACTAGGCATCAGTATGCATGATTAACAGAGCAGCAGCAGCTTCAATACAGATTGTATGTGAGTGTGTGTGTGTAGAGTCAGTATAAATGTGTGTGCATGTTATGTGTGTGTTGGAGTGTCAATGTGTGCGAGTGTGCAGAGTCCTGTGAGTGTGCATAAAAACAGTGCAAAACTAAAAATGCAAGGGTCAACTCAGATTGTCCGTGTATCCATTTTGTTAGCTATTTAGCAGTCTTATGGCTTAGGGATAGAAGCTGTTCAGGAGCTTGTTAGTGTTAGACTTGATGCACCGGTACCAGAAGTAGAGAGAACAGTTTATGGCTTGGGTGGCTGGAGTCTTTAACGATTTTCCTGGGCTTCCTTTCACACCGCCTGATATAGGGGTCCTGGATGGCAGGAGGCTTGGCCTCAGTGATGTACTGGGCTGTCCGCACTACCCTCTGTAGCGCCATGCAATCAAGGGCGGTGCTGTTGTTGTTTACCAAGCAGTGATGCAGCCAGTCAAGATGCTCTCAATGTTGCGTCTGTATAACCTTTAGTGCAACATAGTGCAACATTTTTCAACATCCTGATGGGAAAGTGGTGCTGTCGTGCCTTTTTCACAACTGTGCGCGCATGTGTGGACCATTTAAAATCCATAGTGATTTTGACCTCGAGGAACTTGAAGCTCTCGACCGGCTCCACTGCTGCCCCGTCGATGTGGATGGAGTAGTGCCCTCTGTTTACTGTAGGCCACACAGTCATGGGTGAACAGGGAGTACAGAGAGGACTAAGCATACCACCCTGCGGGGCCTCCGTGTTAAACTTGGTGACAAGCTTGGTGGGTACAATGATGTCGAATGCTGAGCTGTGGTCAATGAACAGCTTTCTTACGTAGGTTTTCCACTTATCTAGTCTGGTGAGGGCAGTGTGGAGTGCAATTGAGATTGCATCGTCGATGCTGCCTACCAAGCAAAAAGGCAGTAACTCATAGCGTGGAACTGAGAAAAATGGCTTTTATTTACCTTGGTTTCACAGTAACTTTATGCAGTTACTGCTAACATGACCCCCATTTTCTCCAAAACGATACAATAGAGGCAGGATACTTGTCCACATGATTAAGCATGTATTTAATGTAGCAAAAATGATATTGACTAATTTTCGACCAAATGAGCAGTTAGTGCCTTTTTGCTTGGTAGGGCAGTATGGATCTGTTGGAGCGGCATGCAAACTGGAGTGGGTCTAGAGTGTCTGGGATGATGGAGTTGATTTGTGCCAAAACCAACCTTTCAAAGCACTTCATGATAACAGATGTGAGTGCTACAGGGAAATAGTCATTGTGGCATGAAGCCTTAGAGTTCTTTGGATCAGGAATGATGGCAGTAATCTTAAAACATGTTGGGATTACAGACTTGGACAAGGAGATGTTGAAAATTACTGTGAATATGCCTGCCAGTTGATCTGCGCATGCTCTGAGAACGCCCTGAAATATCGTCTGGCCCCATGGCCTTGATAATGTTGACCTGATTAAATACGGCCTCGGAGATCGAGATCGCTGCCCTTAAACGTGACTGGCAAAGGTTTCCCTGCTTTAAAAAAAATGTCTTTATTCAACAGTTAAATACATCAGGAAATAATCTGAAATAACATTTTGGTAAAAGTAGATTATATACCCTTGATATAACACGCTTAAGCTCCACTGTGCGCATCTCTCTCTCTCTCTCTTTCTCTCTCCGCCTCTCTCTCTCCTGGCAACACTTTGTTCAATTTCCCAACATGGCAACTCTCCGCAAAGGGGCCAGACGATTATAGCACTTCGCTTCTCTTATTTATTTCCCAAACCAGGAGATCATTTCAAATATCTAGGACAACTAATCATAATTTGTTCTCTTATTTTATGAATATTTTTCTTCTTCGTGATTTTCTATGGAAAAAGAAGGAGAGATGTCTTGACTTGACCATTGACATACTTCTTGTAGGTTTTGTGTCTAAGTGTGTGTGATGGACTGATGGTTTGATTGTCTGTAATCCTGACTGGATCTCCCAGTTGTCAGAGAGGAGGACACAGCTGCATAGTTTACCATAGAGACACCGTATAACCTGGGGTCTCTTTCAATGGCCTTGACACACACACACACACACACACACACACACACACACACACACACACACACACACACACACACACACACACACACACACACACACACACACACACACACACACACACACACACACACACACACACACACACACACACACACACACACACACACAGAGAGAGAGAGCTCAGATGCGTACACACACTCACACACACACAGCTTACTGAGCCAGCACGGTACAGCAAAACCTGGGGGTGGAATTCACTGGCCTTAAATTACATTTTCAACATGACAAAAACAGAGGTTTTAGTGTTAAAACGCCCTACGGCCGCCTGATGCCAACACGTGTTAGGAGCAGCATCTATATAACAATACACACACACACACGGCGCACACAAACACACACACACAGCTCGCTCTTATTCATTGTCTATATTGCTTCTACACTATACTTTCCAAAGTCTTAATTTCGTTAACATTTTTTGTTGTATTTTATCACTGTCTTTCTTTCCTTTTCATAATTTTGCTCCCTGGTTTGAAAATCTAAATGATAAGAATGTGAAGATTACTATAGAGTATATGAATGTGCCTCTCGCTATTCTCCTGTCTCTTTTCTGTTCTCTGTTCTCCTTTCTCTTCCTCTCTCTTGGCATTGCAAGCTGGTTTTCATTAAGGGACCTCAATGCTTATGGCTCCAAATGCATTTTTTAAAGCCATCTGTACCAGAGTATTCTGTTGCTGCACTGTGTGTGTGTGTGTGTGTGTGTGTGTGTGTGTGTGTGTGTGTGTGTGTGTGTGTGTGTGTGTGTGTGTGTGTGTGTGTGTGTGTGTGTGTGTGTGTGTGTGTGTGTGTGTGTGTGTGTGTGTGTGTGTGTGTGTGTGTGT
Source organism: Oncorhynchus gorbuscha (assembly GCF_021184085.1). Lineage (NCBI taxonomy): Eukaryota > Metazoa > Chordata > Actinopteri > Salmoniformes > Salmonidae > Oncorhynchus > Oncorhynchus gorbuscha. The sequence continues at coordinate 66,241,543 of NC_060178.1, forward strand.
GTGTGTGTGTGTGTGTGTGTGTGTGTGTGTGACGGTGTGTGTTTGTGTCGGTGTGTGTCTTCATATAAAAACATACCACATTGGCTAAAGGGAGTCGTCAGCTAGCTTGGCTCTGGTTTTAAGTCTCTGTGGTTCCATGACACTCCTGTAAATGCCAACTGAGAAAGGCCACTGTCTGACACAGAAACACACACACGCACACACAGTTCTGAGGGATTACTCTTAATTTAGTGTATTCTCCCTGGCCCAGCCTCACATCCAGACTGTCATCACTGCTGCGACTGACTGGACAGGCTGGTACTGTACCATACGTGGGAGAGTGCTCTCTTTCCCTCTCTCTCACTCTGTTTCACCCTTTATCAGTCTCCTCTGGTCTGTCAATGTTTTAAATGTAGATTGATTTACAGTGTTTATTTTCTTCAGTTTGCTCTTTTCGTCTCAGTATTTATCTCCACCGTCTGTTGACTGGTCTCTCTTTCTTTGCATCTTTCTTGCACTCTCCCTCCCTCTCTGTCTTACATTGGCCAAAGTTGGCTCTAAGAACAGTGCCAGTTATCTAGCACGCTGGTGCACAGGGCCTGTTGGAGCATAACAGAGGGACAGAAAGGACGCTGGCTAAACTGGCACAGAGATCACAGGGCTGGATAGAGCCCCTCATGCCCAGCATACATTCCCTAATAAGTAATTCATCTGAGAAGGCCCCATGATCAAGGCCCTACGGGGCTCTGCCCCTTTGACTAAGCCAAGGCCTATCCTTGTCTCCTCTTTTTGTCTTCCATAGACTTCTGAGGCTTTACTGTACTACTCAGATCAGACGAGAGGAATTTTATATATTTCTATTAGACATTCCGTCAGATGTCTAATATTGATTTCAGTCCCATTGAGACAAATAATGCCTTTTCCGAGGGAGCCCTGGCAAAACAACAATTACATTTTGCTGACCACATTTGCATTTTTTTTACTCCGCGCATTCGCAGTCTGTGCTGCGCCCTCATCTCAGAGTCATCCGAGGTCCAATGGAATGTGTGCATTAGTCACTAAATCTGTGGCTAAATGGCCGTGTTTGTTGTGGTTGTCAGTGAGGTGTGGAGGTCTTGACTGTGACAGCACTTAGAGCCCACAGCCCTCTCTTGTCATAGAGGCCAAATGTTCCTTTACAGTTCAGACCTCAAATCGGCCCCAAAGAGCAGCCAGATGTACTTTCCCCTCCACCATTGTTGAGAATCGTGATTATTTGTTCAACGTTTGGGGGCATGATATTTCAACGCATTTGGAAAGAGCTAACCCTTTGTGACACAGCTGTGAGATTGGTGAACGGCTTCCTTTTGCATTTGCAATCTCTCTTTAGACCCTTTGGCACGAGGTGCGTTGGGAACACTCGCCTTTTACCTTTCGCCTGACTGACTCTGTGTCTCCACCAAGGAGATATAAAACCACTATAGTGTATCACGGGACAGGAGGGTAGATAACATAACGAATTCCATAGATTGATCTTTTTCAATTGAATGTAAAGTGCAATGTTTAGAATGAGGACGATGGGACCTCTATGTGTTCAGCATCCCTTGCATTTGTGTGTTTGTTTGTTTGTTTGGAGTGAGAGAGCATCTGCGTCTCTGGGAAGGAAAAGTTGTTTAAGGCTGGCAGCCATATTTCACAAACTGGTTCATCTCCTTGCAAACACAGAGAAATAACAGAGAAAGGATATTCAGATGAAGAGACGAAGCAACAGGAAGACAGATGAAACAGAGAGGCATATACACATAGAGGCAGTGATAAATGTACAAATCCATAATCTGGGAGATGCATGATATTGTTCACTGAAATTTATGCCCAAAGTATATATTTTTTAGCTATACTTGTCTCTCTCTCTCTCTCTCTCTCTCTCTCTCTCTCTCTCTCTCTCTCTCTCTCTCTCTCTCTCTCTCTCTCTCTCTCTCTCTCTCTCTCTCTCTACTTTACACAATTAACACTTTAGTGCTGCTTACACACACACACACACACACACACAGGATTCTAGGGTTACTGACTCGTGTACACTCTTAGAAAAAAGGGTTACAAAACTATTTTTTTGGTTGTCCCCACAGGAGAGCCCTTTTTGTTCTCAGTAAAAAGGGTCCTACATGGCACGAAAAGGTTCTACCTGGAAACAACAAGGGCTCTTCAAAGGGTTCTCCTATGGGGACAGATAGCACCTTTTTTTCTAAAAGTGTAGTTGGACCGAGCCAGTTCTGAACAACGGTGCTTGGCTGGGCAGCGCAGTAACAGTATGTGTGTGTGGGAGAGAAAGCCTGGCTTAGTACAGTCGGACTATAATGAGGCTCAGGAACCTCCTGGAGTCTGCTGTTAAATCAAATCGCAATTTACATCAAGTGCATTTAAGCAACACCTCAAAACAATTCACAAACATAATTCAAAATGAACAAACAACAGAGATGTCAAAAACAGAAAAACAGCAGACATACAGCAGTACATTTAAAACACTATGTGGAACATGTGGGGGGGGTACAGGGGCATTATATGGGGTTGAGACACACAGGACAATTAAACATCCAGTGGGGCAGGAGTGACAGTTAGTGCAGTGGGTCCAATGACAGTCAGGAAGAAAGGTGGATGGATGGACTTATGGAGTGTGGATGGAGGGTGGATGGATAGTTGGATCCTGGGTCGGGTGGATTGGGGGCTCACAAGCTCATGGGAATGTGGGAAAAGCAGGGTGTTAGAGAAGCACGGTTACAGACCCAATTTAACATTAAACGTAACTTAAAAATAGTCCATTTAAAATACATGAAATGTACTATCCATGACTGACATTAAAATTATGTCTTGTAGCCCAATATTAAAGTAGAACTGCACTTCTTGGTTTGGCCTCATTTTTCATTAATGCTCAATAATCAAGGCTATTGGCCAAGACTGAAAGCAAACGAGGGTTGTCCTCGAAGAGTGGTTTTATGTGGGTGTGTCTTTACCATTCAATCACAACAAATAAGGGCTAATTCAGTAAAAAATATATAGTTAAAAAAGACACTGTACTGTCTGGGTAATTGGTTTTGCATGGCCCGGTGGGTGGGGTTTGCTCATTTTCAAACCATTCCTCCTAAAGAGGACCAAAGCAAACTCGCTTAGCCTTTTCCCAGAAAACAATGTGTCAATGTGTTAAATAGGAAAAAGGAGGAATGAATTGTTGACATAATTGTAATCCAAACCCTCAAGTAAGTCATGACGCAGTCACAACTCCGTTTTGGACGATACTGACTTTATGACCCAAAATATTCCATTTACACTGTAGTCAATTTTGACATTAGCATAAATGTTTATGACTTGTATCGATGCCACATAGGCTGTTTTTATAATGAGAAGTTGGGCTTTAACACGGAATGCAAGGCCGTTCAACAGGGATGGTACACTACGGGAGAAGGACCTGCACCCAGATGTGTTTTTTTGTGGGATGACGAGAAGGCTGGCATCTTGAGATGTGAGGGTTCTAGTGGGTTTGTATAGTATTAGCACTTCATCTTAATTTGACAATTTTCTAACAGCAGGAAAATAATCCTGCAGCAACAGGATTCTTTTTATTATTATGTGGATTATAATTAATATGCATTTTTGTAGGGGTTGATGCTATTCTTCATTAGGGCAAATCAAGTCCAAATTTGTAACGTGTAGATTACTAAATGTATATGGCTTTTTAAAACTTGAATATGTTACAATTTGCAGTTCCTGCTCCCCAGGATAAATCTCTGAAAACGGAGTGATCAAATGAAGATAGTACATCTGTAGGTGGGAGCGTGTCCGTGTAAAGTTTGTATGTTTGAGTTGGAACGTGTAATCTGTATGGGACCGGATGGGGAGTAGGTGAAGTGAAACAAGAATCGGAGTGTTCAGACTTTTTGGTTCCTGTTTGGACTCTGCCAGCAGCATTTTGTACAAATTGGAGATTTCTCAGATTGGTAGCGATACAGCCTGATAGAAGGACATTACAGTAGTCTAGACGGGATGTAACGAAGGTATGTATTTTTGTTATATTCCTTAGATTGAACAATTTCAATGTCAAGCTGGAATATCAGACAGAATTTCAGCCTTCCAAGGCATGGAAACTGGATCCAAGTCTCTGGGAGAATAAATTTACATACTGTACAGCTACCAGGGAGACCAGAGCAAAGTTAGGGGGGGTGGGGAGGCGATGTCTTGGGGCGTTGTAGGGGGAGCAGTGGAAAGTTTGGTGGTCTGTTTAATGTTTCATGGGCAAACACTCAGGCAGTGTTACCCAACGGGCCCTGTCCCTGCCACACTGGACTGGAGAGTAGGGGGAGGAGGTGGGGAATAGAGAGAGACTGTAATAATTAACATTTACACGGTGTGCTAGACATGTGTTGACCCAGTTGATGGAGGAGTGTGTGAGAAGGACTAAACACTCCAGATAAACACTACTGGCATTCCTCCCCAAACTAAAGAATCAAATAGAACCAAACCATCAGACAATAAGTATGGCATGCACAGTAGGGTTATGCAATTGGAGTGACACACACGTGTCATGAGAGATGGAGACCGAGCGAATGAGAGAGAGATAGAGAGAGAAAGAGAAAGAGAGAAAGAAAGAGAGAAGAAAAGGGAGAGGGAGAGAGAGGGCATGCTTAGAGGTTCTGCCTCCCGCATTGCTCCACAGCTGCGATCCTAAATCGGGTCAACAACTAATGAGCAAACCCAGAACCCTGGGTGACTACACCACCCATCGCAGTCTGTCTCTCCTCTCCTGACCTCTCTCCTCCATCCATCCCTTTTAACCCATCCCTCACTCTCTCTGGTCCTGTGTAGCTCAGTTGGTAGAGCATGGCGCTTGTAACGCCAGGGTAGTGGGTTCGATCCCCGGGACCACCCATACGTAGAATGTATGCACACATGACTGTAAGTCGCTTTGGATAAAAGCGTCTGCTAAATGGCATTTATTATTATTATTATTATTATCTTCTCAACTGTCTTTTTTAAAAATTGATGCTAAACACAAAAATGGTAATTAATTAGTGTTCATCTTGTCAAACTGCTTTTGTTTCGTGCGTGCTTTCTATTTTATTTTTCATGGTCATATTTCACCTATAGTACGATACTAAAACTTTGTAATGTACAAAAAGTACCTTCATTTGCTTAATTTCATGTTGAATATTTTCCAGACCTCTTTGATATCATTACTTTGAGTGGCCTCTTGAGTGGACCTGAAGGTGTGTGTGTGTTTTATGTCTCTTTTCATTCCGGTAGAGATAAATGCCTTGATTTGCCTTGTGTCTGTGTGTTACGTCCTGTGTACCCAGCAGGGGATTTCATCCATTAAAGTTCCCTGGTTTTCCTGGGCCCTTGTTCACCATTGCCTGTTCTCCTCTTGATCTTCACACGACGCTCAGTCAAGCCACATCAAACGAGCTGCCAAGGTCCCCACTGGTGTGCATACGGAGATCACTCGAATAGAACCACCCAAGTCTGGCATAAGGCATACTTAAAACAACTTTTTTAACTGCTCACTGGAAAATGTATGCATTAAAGAAGGAAATATTATACATTTATACAACGTGGGTCTAAACCTGAATGCTGATTGGTTACTTTTGCAAATGGAAATATGTCAATCATTATTTGAAATGGGCGTATGTCGCTAGTCAATACTTCACAGGAGAGCCATTTGAACGTAAACTAATTATTTTTCAATCAAAATTATTTTTGGGGGCAGAAATGCCTTCTGGAACATGTGAACTTTCATGTTCCTTAATAACAAACTTGTATGCCATCTGTAAATACGAATAACATTGTTAAATTATGAGCCTAGTTGGTTTAGCCACTGAAAAATACAGGTACCTTCCCACTAGCTATGATTAGCTGAGATAATGAGACGGCTTGACATGCCGATTTAGAATTCAAGGCACACTTAACCAGCATGGCTACCACAGCAGTCTGAAGTGATACACCTTCCCATCTGGTTTGCGCTTAGTGGGACTATCATTTGTTTTTCAACAGGACAATGACCCAAAACACCTCCAGGCTGTGAAAGAGCTATTTGACCAAGTAGGACAGACATGAGGTGCTGAATCAGATGACCGGTCCTACAAAATCACCGACCTCAACCCAATTGAGATGTGTGGGAGGAGTTGGACTGCAGAGTGAGGGAAAAGCAGCCAACAAGTTATCAGCATATGTGGGAAATCATTCAAGACTGTTTAAGCTGGTTGAGAGAATGCCAAGAGTGTGCAAAGCTGTCATTTTTACATCAAGGCAAAGGGTGTAAACTTTGAAGAATCTCAAATATAAAATATATTTGGAAATATTTAATACTTTTTTGGTTACTACATGATTCCATATGTGTCATTTACTAGTTTTGATGTCTTCACTATTATATATGTGTGTAGAAATTAAAAAATAAATAAAGAATAACCCTTGAATTAGTAGGTGTGTTCAAACATTTGACTGGTACTGTGTATGTTATTGTACAGGAAGCTAGGGCTGAAAGAGCTAGTACATATGTTGGATCTTAATTTGAGCAGTTAGCTGCAGCAGGAAAATATTTCTGCAGCAACAAGATTCATTTTTCATTAGGGCAAATCAAAACCTTTTTAAGTGTGAATAACAAACTTTGCAAGTCTTTTTTAATACAGTAAAAGTCTGCACTGTCTGCCGTGCAGGACAATTCTCGGCAACAAAAGAGTGATGAAATGAAAATCCTACGTCTGTAGCAGTGCTTGTGTGTTGCCAGGTGTGTGTCGTGTCTGTGTATGTTTGCTGTGGGGTTGGTGGAGTTTACATGCTTTTCCATATCTGCCAGATCACCTGTCCTTTTAACTGTGACGAGCTCTCACTCTGATCTTAGCTCTCTGGGATGGTTGTTTAGGATCTTAGCTCTCTGGGAAGGTTGTGTCTGCCCTGGGCAGTTGTTCCGTCAGTGAGGCGTGTCAGTAACAGCTGTAACACCTACTCACAGGTGAAGTGACAGACTGCCACGACAGTGATGTCACATCATCTCCATCAGAATGGGTTTGGACATGGTTTGTGAGTGAGTGTGTATGTCTGTGTGCGTGTGTGTTTGTGTGTGTGTGTGTGTGAATGCGTGTGAGTGCGTGCGTGCACGCACGTGTGTGTGTTTGTACCTTTACACTGCTCCTTGTCACAGCGTATTTCACCTCCATTCAGTCACTGTCAGAGTGGAGTATCTGTGTTGGGGCATCTGTTTATCAGAAGGAGCCCGTTACAAAGACTATTCCAAGCAGGGAGGATCCTATAGACTGAGTGCAAATACCGACCATTGTCCTGACAGCCTACTCAAATGTTTCCATTATTTTGCTAGTTACCTTTAAAATGTTCTAAACTAATTGTTGGACTTAATGCAACCGTTACTGATATGGTTTTTCCTATTTAAATATACATTTTCCCTACCTTGGCAGCCATTTTAAATGCAGCTTGCAGGTGAAAACAAAAGTTCACATTTTTCGATGTCCTAACTCTGGATTTCAGTATCACTGAGTTTCAGACCATTGTGCTGGAGGACAACTAGGCTGTCAAAGTACGGCCTTTTGCTATATGTAATATATTGTCATAAAGAAATGAATTGAAATGATAAAATATTCACTTTGGCACTCACACGGTGAAGGCTACAGGACTGAAAGTCAATGAATCCAACAACCGTGTCTCTGTCACTAGCAAACACAGTTATTGGTGTTTTACTGGTAACTCAAAAATTGACTTGAAAGGCACCCTGGGACATTTGAACAAACAACCTTGTCAACGTGGTGGTACGCTAAAAAGGCAAATGTGTACCTATTCTTAAGCTTTTGTGCCCCTTTAAGTACAATTCTAGAGGATGGTAGAGGATGGGTCTTGTATTCAGAAACACATTCAACTATAGCCTTTACTTTTACTCTTCATAACAATCTACATTTGAATGATTTTCCTCCATTTTGTAACAAGCTTCATTCCATCAGAAAGTGCTGCTGATTCCGTTAACGTGAGTCTATATTAGTATCAATGCTTGTTTTTCCTTTATTATGTGTATCAATCACAGGAGGTTGGAGGCACCTCAACCCTTTCACACCTGAGTTCCAAATATCTCTCTAATGATCACTCCAGCTTGAGTTGTTTTATGCGCGTGATGTCAGAATGCACTCCCTGTTCCAAAATGTGATTGTTACGCAACAGGACAGTTAGTCCACGCTGCCCTCAAAATGTAACAAAAAAAAGAAGAGTGTTTTACTCAATTATTTTGATCACTGGTGAGGTCACCCGTGATGTGATGAATTGTAAATAGTAATTGCTATTAGCTAATTCATATTATGGCTTCTGTCAGCCGAGAGTTAGCTAACTATGACTGCTTATTTTAGGTCACTCTTTTCTCAGATGGCGCTACTGCTAATGTAGCCTACATTTTTCTGGTTTGGATGAGAATTGCGTTATGCTATCACTACTTCTGTGAATGTCTGAACATTGCATCCCCCAAAAAATGAATCTGCTCCTATGAAGGACATAACGTTATGAGGACGGTGTTTGTGCAAAATGATTCGGTGAAAAAAAAACTGTGTGTCCAGCCCAAACGCTGACTGTTGCGTCATTCGAAACTGGATGTTGAAAAGAAGTGTTCTAATCACACTGGTGTACACTACAGAGAGCACTGTGGAATGATCCCACCCAGGTTTCCCGTATGTGTCAACGGGTTAATTGGAGATGATGGGCTTGTGGTAATGGCTGGAGTGGAATCAGCAGAACGGTATCAAATATATCAAACACATGGTTTGAATCCATTCCATTTGCCCCGTTCCAACCATTAATATGAGCCGCCCTGGGTTGTTGATGGGGTGTTTGATGTTTTAACAGCCTTCCCATTGATTCTCTGCCACTTTAAAGGTTCTCAATTCTCCTGGTGGGATCACAAATTTGATGAGGTGAGATTCTTATGTTCTTTTCCATGCTTAGACGCGATAAATACTTCCAATAATACTACTCTTCTAGGAAGATGTGTAATTCCCAACGGAGTCTCTTTTAGGATGTGAATATTTCAGCTCCACACTCTTCGGAAAAAGGTGCAATTAAGAACATAAAAGGGTTCTTCGACTGTCCCCATAGGAATACCCTTAGAATAACCCTTTTTTTTGTTCCAGGTAGAACACTACTGGGTTCCATGCAGAGCCCTTTCCCAGGGGGTTCTATATGGAACCCAAAATATTCTTCCTGTATCCCTTTTGGAGCTCTTTTTTTAGAGAGTGTACTGTGTTGATGGTTTCACTTTTTGAGAGAGAGGTGAAAGAGCTGATTTATTTGAAGAAACGTTTTGAAAAAGAGGAACAAAAAGTAAGGTAACGAGATGGTAAGTGTTTAAGAGTGAAAAGGACAGAGTGATTTTGTCTAGAGTAGATAAAGACTGAAAGTACTATGGACAGACCTGTGTTTGGGTTTAGGTTTGGGAGTTGGAGACAAGCCAAGGAGTGAGAGGCAGTGAGTGTATGTGAGAGAGTGGGCACGGCAGAGAGGGGGACAGATAGAGAGAGGGGTCAGGGTAATGACAGGAGACAGGTCTGGAGGAGAGGGCTGTAAAGCCGTGTGTTCCACCACTAATGGGATTAAGAGCAATCCCCCCATAGTCACAGACACTCACACACACTTGAGACGGCGGCCGCTAATGACATAGCAGCCTCACGAGTGTGTGTGTGCGCATGTACGTGCAAGGGTGGGGTGGAACAGAGAACCAGCTTTGGGAGTTGGAGGACCATATTGGCCAGATTTAAGTCTTACGAAGTGTCCTCCTCTTTCATTCATTTTTTTCTCTCTCACTCTCACACTCTTTCTCACACTTTCTCCCATCGGCCATCAGAGTAAAGTCTCTCGCCCCTGTCCAGAGTGATAGTACAATGTAGTCCTGCAGTAGTAGTTTGCCTACCCAACCTCTCTCCCTGCATCCCTGCCTGGCTCTTCACTTGAAGCCTAGCAATGGTGACACAGTGAGCTGCCTGGGAGCCTCTTCACCCGTCTGTCCTCACATCGCACCGAGCAGCAGCCCACAACTAGCCGGCCCCTGGCACTCCCCATTCCAACTGTCCCTCCAACCGTCCCTCCCACAGCCCACTACTTTAGTAGCATATGCTGGGTGGGTCTTGCCACTTAGACTGGGGCTGAGGCCTGTCGCAACCAGGATCGAGCGGACAGCTGATGGATGACCCCCTATGGGAGGGAAGGGAAGGGGGGTGACTCTCACTGCTGAAGTCACAGCGATTAGACACGAGGAAGTGGGTGATGTGGGGGTGTTTCGTCGCTGCGGACGACCAGTGTTCAAGTTGGACTTCTCTAATCCATTATCGCCTGGCAACATTCCAGGAAGTGTTGTGGGTGTTGGTTGGGATGTGACAGTGTGTGCGTGTGTGCGCATGTTAGTGCGTGTGTATGTCTGTCTGTATGTCTGTGTGTACGTGTGTGTCGTGTCTGTGCGTGCGAGATGATGTGATGGCGTGATGTGTGTGTGTGTGTGTGTGAGTTGGTTGCTGCAGTCACTGTGTATGTTTGTGTGTGTGTTTGAGGAAGAGGGTCCTTTCCGACACATATCAGATGTGATATAATTGCTGTCTCCTCTGCTGACTGTTACAGCTTGTCTGAAGAAGGGCTGTCGCTGTTCACTGTTCTCTCTGTACTGGGTTAGCAAAGTCTGCGTACAGAAAAGGTGGCCCAAACACTCATCCAATTAAATACCGACAGAGCAAATTCAAATCTGATATTTGTGCAAAGTGCAGAACAATAATTTGGTCTACAGATGCGTACTTGAGGCCTAAATAGTAGGCTGTTTGTGTTTATGAAAGTAGAATGTTTTATAGTATGTGACATTTTTGTTGTTGTTGATGTAGTACGTTTTAAATGCAAGGATGTCGTACTCATTTTGGCTTTTCATTTAGTACGGATTCACTGCATGTACTTGAAGAAGAGAATAGTCTATTCAGAACCACATGTGTTTGACATAGCTGACAATCAGATAAATGGATGAAGGGCGGGAAACAACGTAATTGTGGATTATATAACGCACTCTCAGTATGGCGGAACTTATGCACTCTCAGTATGGCGGAACTTATGCACTCTCAGTATGGCGGAACTTATGCACTCTCAGTATGGCGGAACTTATGCACTCTCAGTATGGCTGAACTTATGCACTCTCAGTATGGCGGAACTTATGCACTCTCAGTATGGCGGAACTTATGCACTCTCAGTATGGCGGAACTTATGCACTCTCAGTATGGCGGAACTTATGCACTCTCAGTATGGCGGAACTTATGCACTCTCAGTATGGCGGAACTTAGTATGTTGATATGTGTTGCTTACTGCCTTATTTCTTCTAAACCGTATGTTCTAAATAGTATGTGGTATGATAAGTACACTACATATAGTTTTACTAAGTAGTAGGCAAGACAGATTTTGGACATCAAATCAAATCAAAATCAAATCAAATTTATTTATATAGCCCTTCGTACATCAGCTGATATCTCAAAGTGCTGTACAGAAACCCAGCCTAAAACCCCAAACAGCAAACAATGCAGGTGTAAAAGCACGGTGGCTAGGAAAAACTCCCTAGAAAGGCCAAAACCTAGGAAGAAACCTAGAGAGGAACCGGGCTATGTGGGGTGGCCAGTCCTCTTCTGGCTGTGACATGGCTCCTCTCTCCTCCAAGCTAATTGCTGGTATGTCTAACAAAACATGAATTCAGTCTCATTCAATGAGTAAACATGACTGTTATTATATTTCATCATTGACATAATTATCTTCAGAAGTCACATAATTAGTTAAATAAAGTCCACCTGTGTGCAAACGAAGTGTCACATGATCTGTCACATGATGTCAGAATATATACACCGGTTCTGAAAGGCCCCAGAGTCTGCAACACCACAAAGCAAGCGGCACTATGAAGATCAAGGATCTATCCAAACAGGTCAGGGACAAAGTTGTGGAGAAGTACATATCAGGGTTAGGTTATAAAAAATAGCTCGAAACTTTGAACATCCCACGGAGCACCATTAAATCTATTATTTAAAAATGGAAAGAATATGGCACCACAACAAACCTGCCAAGAGAGGGCCGCCCACCAAGCAAGTAGGGCATTAATCTGAGAGGTAACAACGAGAACAAAGATAACCCTGAAGGAGCTGCAAAGCTCCACAGTGGAGATTGGAATATCTTTCCGTAGGACCAGTTTAAGCCGTACATGCCACTGAGCAGGGCTTACCGGAAGAGTGGAAAGAAAATAAGCCATTGCTTCAAGAAAGAAATGTGCAAACACGTTTGGTGTTAATTGAAAATCATGTGGGAGACTCCCCAACATAATGGAAGAAGGTACTCTGGTCAGATGAGACTAAAATGTTGCTTTTTGGCCATCAATGAAAATGCTATGTTAGGTGCAAACCCAACACCTCTCATCACCCCGAGAATACCATCCCCACAGTGAAGCATGGTGGTGGCAGCATCATACTGTGGGGATGTTTTTTATCTGTAGGGACTGTGAAACTGAAATTATGGATGGTGCTAAATTCATTGAAAATCTTTAGGGAAACCTGTTTCAGTCTTCCAGAGATTTGAGACTGGGATGGAGGTTCACCTTCCAGCAGGACAATGACCCTAAGCATACTGCTAAATCAACACTTGAGTGGATTAAGGGTAAACATTTTAACTTCTTGGAATGGCCTAGTAAAAGCCCAGACCTCAATCCAATTGAGAATCTGTGGTATGACTTAAAGACTGCTGTACAACTTGAAAGAGCTGGAGCAGTTTTGCCATGAAGAATGGTCTAAAATCCTAGTGGATAGACGTGCCAAGCGTATAGAGACATACCCAAAGAGACTTGCAGCTGTAATTGCTACAAAAGATGGCTCTACAAAGTATTGACTTTTGGGTGGAATAGTTATGTGCGCTCAAGTTTTCTTCACAAAAATAAGTTTGCTTCACAAAAATAATGATTTTGCATCTTCAAAGTGGTAGGCATGTTGTGGAAATTAAATGATACAAACACCCCCCAAAATCTATTTAATTCCAGGTTGTAAGGCATCAAAATAGGAAAACTGCAAAGGGGGGGATACTTTCGTAAGCCATTGTAGGTGCCAGGCGCACCGGTTTGTGTCATGAACTGAAACACTGCTGGGTTTTTCACACTCATTTTCCCCTGTGTATCAAGAATGGTCCACCACCAAAAGACATCCAGCCAACTTGACACAACTGTGGGAAGCATTGGTATCAACATGTGGAACCCCGTGGAACGCTTTTGACACCTTGTAGAGTCAATGCCCCGACAAAAGTGGATTAGGAATGTGTTCCTAATGTTTGGTATACTCAGTATACACAGTATATGTGTTATTTTTTTCTGTTGTAGTGTGGCTATTGCCTCAGTAG